>NC_067399.1:286531455-287131455 GCF_016432865.1 Antechinus flavipes | reverse complement strand
TTCCTATTCTATGCACAAGTGATTTGACCTCCACACTTATGTAATAGCTTTTCCCATTTTTCCTCATAATTTTCCTGATCCTCAAATCCCTGTCTTCTTTCCTTGTTTCTTTCTATATTTCTCTCTTTCTTGATTTAAAATTTTATTTATAGAAAAAAATCTTAATTGGTGAATCTACATAGAGCATTATTCATTATAATGGTATTTACAATTTTAAGCAACACTTTGAAAAAAACAGAAGACAGGTTCAATTTCATAGCAAAGAAAGGAAATACATATATAAATACAAAGTTGACAGCGTTTAATATTAACAAGAGGACTCTTCATTGTTCTTACAAAACCTGATTGCCCTCAAGTCTGCTTATTTCAAGTCCTCTTGGACTTTAAATATCTTAGTACAATTACATCATTATAGCACACCGAGCATGTGCCAAATGTAGAACCATTACATCACCACATCACACTATGTACTACGTATATCTCATCAATTACACTGAATAAACACCCTTCTGCTTTGCTTCAAGTATACTTTTCTCAGAGTTCCCCAATATCTGCGGTCTTCTACAACATGCAAAGATCAAGATACTGGAAATATTTAGTTAAAAGTTGAAAGTAAATTGTATTTCAGTGTCTATTATTAGATCAGACTCGGGTAGATATAGCTGCAGAAAAATAGATCTTAAAAAAAAAAAAAAAAAAACTTTCAGTTTTTGAAGATATTGGTACAAACAGTACCTTTACCCTTAATCTTCTCCAAGATTCCTGTAGCGGGCTTTCACTTTCTTCTTTTCATAACTTCTTTTCCTTGTTGCCCATGGGATGTGATTTTTTTGGGGGGGTGGAGGGGAATTAGTTCATTAAGTCCCAGGTAGAGTTGTGGAATCTATCTTCCTAATTTTGCTTCTACTCAACTCTGGAACTACCCAATCTTTCCTTTTAATAAATCTCACAGGTAGTTTGTATTTTTTAAAAAACTACTGGTTTTGATTCAAGTCCCACTTTAAGCTCAGAGATCATGATAGTTCCAAACATGCTTCAGGGCTATCCACTTCTGAAAGCCCAATTACATTTATATCCTCAGTGCCAAAAGTAGTTCTTGGCACAATATAAGTGCTAATAAATACCTGGTTATTTATTGACATTCTAATTAGGGAAACAACATGCATATGCATGCAAAATACATGCAAAGACAGTTAATATTTTTGAGGAAGAGGATGACAGGTACTTCCAGTTAGAAAGAAGCACAAAGACATCCCATGAAGAAAATGACAGAGTTTCAATGGATAAATGATGGACAGAAACAGCTACACCCAAAGAAAGAACACTGGGAAACGAATATGAACTATTTGCATTTTTGATTTTCTTCCCGAGTTATTTTTACCTTCTGAATCCAATTCTCCCTGTGCAACAAGAGAACTGTTCGGTTCTGCAAACATATATTGTATCTAGGATATACTGCAACATATCTAACATATATAGGACTGCTTGCCATCTAGGGGAGAGGGTGGAGGGAGGGAGGGGAAAAATCAAAACAGAAGCGAGTACAGGGGATAATGTTGTAAAAAAAATTACCCTGGCATGGATTCTGTCAATATTAAGTTATCATTAAATAAAATAAAATTAAAAAAAAAAAGATGTTCCCTTCTAAAAAAAAAAAAGAAAGAAAGAAAGAAAGAAAATGACAGTTAGCTGAATCTTTAAGGGAAACAAGAATTTCTAATAAGTTATTGTGGGAAGAAACCACATCAGGCATATGGGACATCTAGTGGAAAAGGTTTGAGATGAAGAGTGGAGTGCATTGTATGCAGCGACAAGTTTGGCTGCATGGTGAATGAAAAAATATAATACATTATCAAATTAGAAAAAAGGGTAAGTTTGTGAAAAAACTTTGAACATCAATCAATAAAGCTTATATTTAATCCTAGTGAGTCATTTAATTATTTTAGGTAGAGGAAAGACATTGTCAGTCTTGTGCTTTAGACCAATTACTATGGCATGCTGCAGGAGTGCCATACATTAGAGTGAGGAAAATTGAGTCAAGAGATTACTGAGGAAGCTATATAAATGGCTATGTGAGGAGACAGACAGATGCAAGATACCTAGAGATGAAACATCTGATTGGAAAAGTGAGATAAGGGATAATAAAGCATCAGGGATTTCATGGTGGTTGTCTCCTTGAGTGGAAAGAAGGCTGTTAATATTTTCAACAAAATATGAGGGAGGTGGGCAGAGTGGTGGATTTGGAGTCATAAATCATGAATTCTGCTTTTGTAATTTGAGATGCCTCCTAGAAGCCTGATTTGAAAGGTCCAAAACACAATTGGTGATGTGAGACTAGAGTCTGTAAAAGAATCTAAGGTATGAATATATCATTCTGGGAATCATTGCTATTGATTTAGCTGTTTATTTTACTACTTCTGGGGGATGCAAGATAGTTTTATTCATTTACTGAGTCAATGGTAAATTACAGGCGCATGAATTCACTGCTATCTTGAAAGTGACGTCAGCTTATACATTTAATTGATGGACAAAAATTATACACATACATCTATCTATATGTAATTATAATTTTTTTATTTAAAAAAAAGTCAAATTCATCATGTAATATTTTTCCACTTTTTTCTTCTCTTACCTTTTCTCTATAGTTGGCTACTATTAAATACAAATGTGTATATATGTGTATATATTTATATGTGTAAAATCATGAATTGATAAATAGAAGTATGTATATAATTTATCAATTTTAAAATATTTCTTATCTGACCTTTTATTTTTTTAATAAACTATTCTATTATTCCATCGTAAACATGCTTTTATTTTGTTATAATTTCTTCTTCTCATAAGACTATACTAATATTTTAATACAAAGACTATGCAAATACTTCAATACTTATAGATTTGTGATACAAGTCAAATCTGTTAATAGATGGAAGAAGGAGGACATTGGCTAAGAGGCATCCAGGTATATGAGGAAAATATTGGAATATGATCCTGAAACATAAAACTTGAACTCATAAGACTTTTTCAATGAATGTAAATAAGAGACATTTAAGACAATCATCCAGTGGAAAAATAAGGACTTGAAAATGATCACAATTCATCCATAATACCAAAATTCAGAAATGTATAATTTGGATTGATTCTTCATGACCTGAGTTAGGGTTTTCTTGGCAATGATTATTCTGGAATTGTTTTCTGTTTTTTACTCCAACTAATGTTATAGATGAGAATCAGAGACAAATGGAATTAAGTGACTTGCCCAGAGTCATAATAATTTGGAAACTTGAAAAGGCTATTATATAACATTAATTTTGTTCCTGAAAGAGCCATGATGTGAGAAATTGCATAAAAAATGAGAATGATAAGTAAACCACAGTTCTAAAAAGCAATTTTTGGCATTATTCAGTTATTTAAATGATAAACAACATTATATTGTTATGGGAGATTAATGGGCTTGGAAGATTCATGTTCATTAGTTCAAACCTAGCCTCAGATATGTACTATCTGGATGACTCTGGGCAAGTCATTTAACCTCATTTGCATCAGATCTTCATCTTAAAATGAGGTGGAGAAAGAAATATCAAACTGTTCCAATATCATTGCCAAGAAAAACCAAATCAGGTCATGAAGAATCAAACACAATAAAAAAAGGCTCAACAACAAATCTGAAAGCTTCATCCTTACACCTAACCACAGACCACATCCATTGTTGGATTGATCATCAAATAACTAAAATGATCTTTTATGATATATTTTCAGTCTTTCTGGGGAAATGTCTACCATCCATATTTAAGCTGAAAATATTTTCAATTTTATTTTGGCATCATAGGGCTACTTTTTTTTTAATTTTGCAGTTAATCAATATTGTCTGAAGGATAGCTGTGTGAAAAGGACCAGAAGGAAGAGTCTCAATTGGAATACATGAAAAAAATGCCAAAGAAAACTCTTGGAATTAGAGGGGAGGGGGAAAGGATTTTGCAAGAAATTCAATTATAGTCCTTGGAATGCATGATCACATCTTTTATTTATCTTTTCATCTTCAGAACAGAACAGCCAGCAATGGAAAATAATGATCTATTCCACTGGAATTTCCTTTTACTTTATGTTCTATAATTCAATTAAAAGCAAATATGAAACTTTTCTTTTTCTTTTTCATGTTGATATGGAGGCCAAAGAAAAAATTAAATTAGTTTAAAAAATAATTTGGAATTACCTGCCTCAGTATTATATTTCTGGAAATCAAAGAACAAATGAATAAAGATGGCTACCTATTCACCAAAGTTCAGCTTATGTTTGGAAAGGGACCATTAAGTGTGCTAGGTAATGAGGAAGATAGAAAGAAAATAAGATAAGATCCTTGCCTGGAAAAAGTTTCCTATTTAGTAGAATTTAGTACCTTTGACATTATGAATAGTTTAGTAATATTTTAATTTAGGTAATTTCCCTGTTTAAAATGAGAAATTCCCCATTTTTGAGGGAAGGGTTGAAAGTGGCCTACCTGTATCAGATCTAGAATTATATTATAAAGCAATGGGCATCAAAACCATTTGTTACTGGCTAAGAAATAGACTGGTTGATCAGTTAGGTTCATAGGGCATAGATTAGGTTCATAGGACAAAATAGTCAATAACTATAGCAATCTAGTATTTGACAAACCCGAAGGCCCCAGCTTTTGGGATAAGAATTCACTGTTTGACAAAAACTGCTGAAAAAATTGAAAAGTAGTATGATAGAAACTAGGCATTGACCCACACTTAACACCATACACCATGATAAGATCAAAATTGCTTCATGATCTAGACATAAAGAATGAGATTATTTATTTTATTTCCTTTTCCCATTTTTCTTTTAACATCCTTTTGGAATTCTTGCAAGAGAGCTTTGTGAGATGGAAAAAAATATTATCAGCCTTTGAGGCTTCATCTAGAGATGTTTTGCCTTTAATATCTTCTGATTTGGGGGTCTGTTCTTTTTTGTCTCTATAAAAGCTATCTATGGTCGGAGTTCTTTTTGTTTTTTTTTGCTTATTTTTAAAGGTTGATGTCTTCTCTTAGGGCAAAGTGGAGATTGTCCCAAACTTCCTCTATGTGCAATAGCAGCTTCATTTTGCCCTGGTTTGGGTTTTGGTGGCTTCCTTCCAAGGCTGGGTGTGCTTGGCCACTTTCCACAATATTATGGGTTCAAGGGCTCACTATTTACCTTTTTAAACTATATTGGAGATCTCCCAGCTAGCCTAATGATCCACTGGCTTTTGAAACATGACAGACTTAGCTCCTTGTAGATTGCCCCAAAATAGGAAGGCTACTTTACCTTCGATCTCTGAAGTATGCCTGTGCTCAGTAACCTCCCTATCCTGCCATTAGTGTCTGATAGAAGCAGATCTTTTTTGAAATTCTTGCAAAATATCTTCTGCTGGAAATTTGTTACAATCCAAATATTTGTGCATTCCAATACTCCAAAAACCAGTTCTTGATTTTTTTTTTTTTGAGGTTTGATCTGTTGTTGATTTGAGGAAAAGCAAGGAAGAGCTCAGACAAAAACCTGTCTACTCTCTGCCACCCTCGTTTATCTCCTCCCAATTTTTTTTTAAAGTAGAAAATGTTTTATGAGATCAGATGATCCCATAAATGCCTTTCTAATGCTTTTGGAAGTAACCTCTGTTTCCCATTTAATATTTTTGTTGATCATATTTGTTTATGCTTATATACATTATATATAATGTGTGTGTATGTATATATACACAGACACCAAAACCAGAGGACATTAAAGACAAAACATCTCTAGATGAAGCCCCAAAGGCTGATATGATTTGTTTTCCATCTCACAAGGCTCTTTTGCAAGAATTCCAAAAAAATTTTAAAGAAAAATGTGGAAAGGAAATAAAGAGGCAAAAAAATATCTATTACAATTAAGGAAAATAAGGGAGGAGGATTCTCTTAAGATTTGGCTCAAAGAGAAAATATCAGCCATATTTAGTTTCATAGAGAAACTTCTCAATCTATAGGGAAATACAAAAGGAAAGAGGAAAGCAAAGAAGGAGGCTAATATAAGGGAGGACAGAAGGAGGAGGCGAAAGGGATAAGAAAGAGGGTATAGGCTATAAAAAGGGAGGGAGGTGGTGGTCAGAAGCAAAACACTGGGAAGAAGGAAAAGTGAGATAGGAAAGAGAAACATAACTCACAGAAAATTAGATGGTGGGGAATACAGAATTAGTCATTTTAACTGTGAATGTGACTGGAATAAATTCTCCAATAAAAAAGAAATGGTTAGCAGACTGGATTAAAAGCCAGAATCATCCAGGATATTGTTTAAAAGAAGCACATTTAGGGCATCTAAGTGACTTTATTGCTTCCCTTCTAATCTTGTCAGCATTAGTTTTCTTTGTACAAAAGCTTTTAAACTTTATATAATCAAAATTACCTATTTTATGATTAATAATGATCTCTAGTTCTTCTTTGGTCACAAATTCTTTCCTCCTCCATAGGTCTGAGAACTATCCTGTATTCTTCTAATTTATTTATAATCTCATTCTTTATGTCTATTTCTTAGCCAGTGCCAAATGGTTTTGATGCCCATTGCTTTATAATATAATTTTAGATCGGGTACAAGTAGGCCACTTTCATTTTTTTTAATTTACTTCCTTGAAATTCTTGAACTTTTGTTCTTCCAGGTGAATTTTTTGTTATGTTTTCTAGGTCAATAAAATAGTTTCTTGGGAGTTTCATTGGTATAGTACTAAAAAAAAATATATTAGTTTAGGTAGTATAGTCATCATTATTATATTTGCTCGACCTATCAAGAATATTTGATATTTTTCCAATTGTTTAGATGTGACTTTATTTGTGTGGAAAGTATTTTGTAGTTGTGCTTATATAGTTGCTGACTTTGCCTTGGCAGATTGTTGGAATCCTTACTAACTGCTAACTAATTAGAGTTGATCTAATCTTACAAGAAGATGTTTTGGCCAGAACCTGAAACAAGGTACTAAGTAGAACTAATTAAGACAAGGCTTGTGTTCCCACCTTTACTCACTGGAGTCCACAAGTATGCTAGCTTCACAAAGTACACTTTCTAACTTCAAGGGAGTCCACACCTCCCTTGAAGCTCTTTGGGCCAGAGAGCACTATGGGAGAAAACCCACAATCCCTCTCTCTCGTATCCCACAATTCCTCCCTCTTGGATAAAAGAAACAGACAGAGGCTCTCGGGGAGATTTCACTGGAATGACATGAAGAATGGAGCTGGCTGGAGGCTGAAGAAAGCAGAGGCAGAGGCTGAAGGACCAGACCTTTGGATTTGGTGACACTCGGAGGGAGCTCTTGGAACCAAGCAGAGAGATAGGCCTCTAAGCTAATCGGGCTATATTGGAGATAATAAAAGATCTGAACTTTTATCACCTGGCTGCGTTTTGAGAAGAAAAAGCTCACCACATTTTGGCGCCTGAACAGGGACCGATTCAGGTCCTTGAACTAGATCACAACATCTTGGCGCCCAACGTGGGACTGATTCAGATCCGTCTGAACTAGATCACAACATTTTGGCGCCCAATGTGGGGCTGATTCAGATCCGTCTGAACTAGATCACAACATTTTGGCGCCCAAGTGTGGGAACCAAGGACCCTACTTTCACTGAAGAAGTCTCCAGTGACCAGGAACTGAGTGAGTACAACCTTTTTTGGCTGAAATGGGACAGATCCTACACCTCCCTTAAAGCTCATTGGGCCAGAGAGCACTATGGGAGGTGTGAACTCATTGAACTCCAATGAGTAAAGGTGTGAACACAAGCCTTGTATTAATTAGTTCTACTTAGTACCTTGTTTCAGGTTCTGCCTAAAACATCTTCTTGTAAGATTAGATCAACTCTAATTAGTTAGCAGTTAGTAAGGATTCCAACAGCAGATAGATTCCCAAATATGTTATCCTATAGATGTTTTTTTAAAAATGAAATTTTTCTTTCTATCTCTTTCTGTTGGATTTTGTTAGTGATGTATAAAAATGCTGATGCTTTATGTGGATTTATTTTGTATCCTGTAATTTTGCTAAAGTTATAGATTATTTATAATATCTTTTTTTGATCATAGCTTTTTTTTTTCCAACTCTAACTCTTGCAAAAAATTCTGTTTCAACTTTTTCTCTCCTTCCCTCCATCCCTTCCCATATATGGCAGGTAGTCCCATACATGTTAAATATGTTCAAGTATATATTAAATACAATAAACATATACATATATACACAGTTATATTGCTGCACAGGAAAAATTGGATTTAGAAAGAAGGTAAAAATTACCTAGGAGGAAAAATAAAAATGCAATCAAACAATAGCACAAAGAATAGAAATGCTTTGTGGTGGTCCACACACATTTCCCAGTGTTCTTTTGCTGGGTGTAGCTGATTCTATTCATTACTGAACAAATGCAATTGATTTTGATCCTCTTATTGTTGAGGATAGCTACTTCCATCAGAATTGATTATCATACAGTGTTGTTGTTGAAGTGTATAACAGTAACCTGGTTCTGCTCATTTCACTTAGCATCAGTTCATGTAAGTCTCTCCAAGGCTGTCTATATTAATTCTTCTGGCCATTTCTTACAGAAAAAAAAAATATCCCATAATATTCATATACCACAATTTACTCAGCCATTCTCCAATTCATGGACATCCATTCAATATCCAGTTTCATCTACTATGAAAAGAGCTGCCACAAACATTTTTGTGCATACAGGTCGCTTTCCTTTAATATCTTTTTGGGATATAAGGCCAGTAGTAATGCTGCTTGATATGCACAGCTTGATAACTTTTTAAGTATAGTTCCAAATTCCTCCCCAGAATGACTGGATGTGTTCACAAGTCCACCAACAATGCATCAATGTCCCAGTTTTCTCACATGCCCTCCAACATTCGTCATTATCTTTTCCTGTCATATTAGCCAATTTGAGATGTGTGTAATGGTATCTCAGAGTTGTCTTAATTGGCATTTCTCTGATCAATAGTGATTTGGAGCACCTTTTCATGTGGTTACAAATAGTTTCAATTTCTTCATCTGAAAATTGTCTGTTCATATCCTTTGACCATTTATCAATGGGAGAATCGCTTGATTTCTTATAAATTACAGTCAATTCTCCATAAATTTTGGAAATGAGGCCTTTATCAGAACCTTTAACTGTACAAATCTTTCCCCAGTTTAGATCTTCCCTTCTAATATTCTCTGCATTAGTTTTGTTTGTACAATAGCTGTTTGACTTTAAATAAACAAAATTTTCTATTTTGTGATCAATAATGATCTCTAGTTCTTCTTTGGTCACCAATTCTTTCCTCCTCCACAGTTCTGAGAAGTAAACTATCCTATGTTCTTCTAATTTATTTAAAATCTCATTTTTTATGCCTAGATTATGTCCATTCTAATTTTATCGTAATGTACAGTATTAACTGTGGATCAATGCCTAGTTTCCAATTTTCCCAGAAGTTTTTTGTCAAATAGTGAATTCTTATTC
The DNA here is from genome assembly GCF_016432865.1 of Antechinus flavipes. Taxonomy (NCBI): domain Eukaryota; kingdom Metazoa; phylum Chordata; class Mammalia; order Dasyuromorphia; family Dasyuridae; genus Antechinus; species Antechinus flavipes. The sequence goes on along the minus strand of NC_067399.1, from coordinate 287,121,967 downwards.
CAAAAGTTGGTGCCTTTGGGTTTGTCAAAAACTAAATTGCTTTATTTGTTGACTGTTTTGTCCTCTGAATCTAACCTATTCCACTGATCAACTCATCTATTTTTTAGCCAACACCAAATGGTTTTGGTGACTGCTGCTTTATAATGTAGTTTTAGATCAGGTAGAGCTAGGCCACTTTACTTTGATTTTTTTTTTTTATTAGTTGCCTTGAAATTCTTGACCTTTTGTTCTTCCAGGTGAATTTTGTTATTTTTTTCTAGTTCATTAAAATAGTTTCTTGGGAGTCTGATTGGCATAGTACTAAATAGATTAGTTTAGATACTTTCATCATCTTTATTATATTTGCTGGACCTATTCAAGAGCACTTAATATTTTTCCAGTTGGTTAGATCTGACTATTTGTGTGCAAAGTGTTTTGTAGTTTTGCTCATATATTTCCTGACTTTACCTTAGAAGATAGATTGCCAAATATTTTATACTATCAACAGTTATTTTATGTAGAATTTCTCTTTGTATCTCTTGTTGTTTTTTTTAAGAGATGTATAAAAATGCAGATGATTAATATGGATTTATTTTGTATCCTGCAACTTTGCTAACAGTGTGGATTATTTCTAGTAGCTTTTAAATAGAATCTCTGTGGTTCTCTAAGTATACCATCATATCATCTGCAATGAGTAATAATTTGGTTTCCTCACTACATACCTTAATTCTTTTAATCTCTTTCTCAATTTTTATTGCCAAAGCTAGCATTTCTAATACAATATTGAATAGTAATGATGATAGTGGGCAATCTTGTTTCACTCCTGATTATTGGGAATGGTTCCAGTTTATCCCCATTACATATGATGCTTACTGATGGTTTTAGACAGATGCTACTGACTATTTTAAGGAACAGTCCATTTGTTCCTATAGTTACTCTCTAGTGTTTTAAATAGGAATGCATGTTGGATTTTATCAAATGCTTATTCTGCACATATTGAGATGATCATATGTTTTTTTGTTAATTTGGTTATTAATATGGCCAATTATACTGATGGTTTTCCTAATAATGAACCAGCCCTACATGCCTAGTATAAACCCTACCTACCAAGTAGGTGTATTATTCTGGGCATGATTTTCTGTAATCTTTTTACTAATATTTGATTTAAGATTTTTGCATCAATATTCATTGGAGAGATTGGTCTATTATTTTCTTTGTCCATTTTTATCCTTCCTGGTTTAGGTTTCAGTAGCATGATTGTATAATAAAAGGAATTTTGTAGGACTCCTTCATTACCTATTTTTTCAAATAGTTTACATAGCATTGGAGCTAATTGTTCTTTAAATGTTTGGTAGAAGCCATGTGTAAATCCATCTGGGCCTAGCGATTTTTTCTTAGGGAGTTGATTAAAAGCTTGTTCTATTTCTTTTTCTAAAATGAGACTATTTAAGTGATTTATTTCTTCCTCTGTTAATCTGGGCAACATGTATTTTTGAAAGTATTCATCCATTTCATTTAGGTTGTTAAATTTATTGGCATAAAGTTGGGCAAAGTAACTCCAAATTATGACTCTAATTTCCTCTTTGTTAGTGGAATATTCTTTCTTTCCATTTTTACGACTAACAATTTGATTTTCCTCTTTCCTTGTTACAGTCAATTTATCTGTTTCATTGTTTTTATTCGTAAACCAACTCTTAGTTTTATTTATTAATTCAATAGTTGTTTTGTTTTTTTTTTTTACTTTACATTTCATTAGTCTCTCCTCTTATTTTTAGAATTTCAAGTTTAGTATTTATTTGGAGTTTTTAATTTGCTCTTTTTCTTGCTTTTTTAGCTGCAAGGCTAATTCATTGATCTTGCCTTTCTCTATTTTATACAAGTAAGTCTCTAGAGATATAAAATTTCTTCTTATTACCACTTTGGCTGGATCTCACAAATTTTGGTAGTTCATCTCATTATTTTAATTTTAGTGAATGAAATTATTAATTATATCTATGATTTTCTACTTCACCCACTCTTTCTTTAGGATGAGACTATTTAGTTTCCAATTACTTTTTAGTTTATTTTCCACTGGCTTTTTATTAAATGTAGTTTTTGTTGTATCGTGATTTGGAAATGATGCATTTACTATTTCTTTCTTTCTGCATTTGATTTTGAGGTCTTTATGTCCTAATATATGGTCAGTTTTTATATACCTTCCATGAACTGCCAAAAAGAAAGTGCTCCTTTCTGTCTCCATTCAGTTTTCTCCAAAGATAAATCATACCTAAATTTTCTAGTATTCTATTTGCCTTTTTAACTTTTTTCTTACATTTTATGTGGTTTCATTTATCTAGTTCTAAGAGTGCAAGTTTGAGATCTCTCACTATTACAGTTCTGCTGTATATTTCATCTTGCAGCTCTCTTAACTTCACCTTTAGGAATTTAGATGTTATACTACTTGGTGCATATATATTTAGTATTGATATTGATTCATTTTCTATGGTGTCCTTTAGCAAGATGTAGTTTCCTTCCTATCTCTTTTAATTAGATCAATTTTTGCTTTTGTTTGATCTGAGAGCAGTGCTATCATTACTTTCCTGACTTCACCTGAAGCATAACAGATTCTACTCTAGCTTCTTACCTTTCCTTTGTATATCACCCTGCTTTAAATGTATTTCCTGTAAACAACATATTGTAGGATTTTTGGCTTTTAAACCAGTTTGTTATCTACCTCCACTTTATGGGAGAGTTCACCCCATTCACATTTACAGTTAAAACTACTAATTCTGTATTTCCTGTCATCTTATTATCCGCAGATTATATTTTCCTTTCCTTTCCCTTTTACTCCCCTCTCCAATATTAAACTTATGTGCACCACTTGCCTCACACAACTCTTCCTCTTTATCTCCCCCCTAGAGTCCCTCCTCTTTTCTTAAACTTTTCCCCTACTATTTCTGTATTCCCTTCTATTTAGCCTACTCATTCCCTTTTTTGCTCTTCCCCTCCCACTTTTCAATGAGTTGGGAGAAGTTTCTGTGTAAACCAAATATGTCTAATATTTTCTCTTTGAGCCAAATCTGAAGAGAGTAAGGTTCACACAATGTTATCTCCCTCCCTTCTTTCCTTAAGATATAATAGTTTTCCTTTGCCTCTTCATGAGATATAGTTTTCCTCTTTTTACTTCCACTTTTCCCTTTTTCTGGTACAATCTCCTTTCAATCACTCATTCTATTTGTATATTATAATAGTAAAGTCAAATTATAAATTTACTCTTTATTTATACCCATAATAGAAATACAGTTCTCAAGAGTTCTTTTTAATTTTTTATACTTCTCTTGAGTATTATATTTGGAAGTCATTTTTTTTTTGTTAGCTCCCTTTTTTTCATCAGAAATAAATGGAGTTCACCTGTTTTATTGAATGTCTATCTTCTTCCCTGGGAGAAAAAGCTCAGTTTAGCTAGGTAATTTATTCTAGGCTGCATTCCAAGTTTCTTTGCCTTTCAGAATATCATATTCCAGGCTCTGTGATCTTTTAATATGGATACAACCTAAATCCTGAGTAATTCTTATTGTGGCTCCTTGATATTTGAATTTTTTTTTTTTTCTGATTGCTTGTAATATTTTTACCTTGGTCTGATAGTTCTGAACTTTAGTCACAATATTCATTGGAGTTTTAATTTGGGGTCTCTTTCAGAAGTTGTTTGACAAATTATTTTAATGGCTATTTTACTTTCTCATTCCAGGATATTAGGGGAGTTTTCCTTTATGATTTCCCATAAGATAATGTTCAGGTTCTTTTTTTTGTCATGCCTTTAAAGAAATCCAATAACCCTTAGATTTTTTTTTTTCTAGATCTATTTTTCAGATCAGTTGTTTTTCTTAGGATGTATTTCATATTTTCTTCTATTTGTTTTCACTTTTTAGGTTTTCTTAGACTAATTCTTGAAGTCTTATTGAGGCATTCCCTTCCATTTGTTCATTAGTAAGTTTTAGTGTATTATTTTCTTTATTACCTTTTTTTTAGCTTCTTTTGTATTTGGCCAATTGGATTGTTTTGCTCATTGCATTTTTTTTCCATTTCACAAATTCTCTTTTTCAATGAATTAGTATCTTTTTTACATCTATTTTGTAAGGAGTTATATGCTTTTTTTATTTCATCAAATTTATTTTGTTGGGAGTTATATGTTTTTTTCTCATTCTTTCTTGCAAAGATCACATTCCCTTTCCTTATTTTTCTTCTAATTTTCTTTTATGATCTTTTATGAAATCTTCTACAAAAGCCTTGTGAATTGAGAACCATCTCATATTTCCCTTTAGAGCTTAGGATTTGAGGTCTGGATTTTTTTCTCTCCATAAAAGCTGTCCATAGTGAGAGTTCTTTTCTTTTTTTTTTCCTTTTTGTTCATTTTTAATGTTTGAAATATGCTCTTAATGGAAAGGAGCAACAGCTACTTTAGTTTGCTCTGGGGCCATTCTGCTGATTGAGTTCCAGTGCTGGGTACTCATGGCTAGGTCCAGAGTTATTCTGGGCCTTGGTGGTTTACAATTTGTTTTTTTTTTTTTTTTTTGTAGCAAATCTGCTAGATCATACACTTGTAACCAGGACAGAATATTCTGCTCACAGAATATTTCCAGATGCTTGGAAGTTACAATGCTCTGACTCCCCATCCTACCTCCATACCATGAGCTCCCTGTGTTGCAGTCTGGGCTCAGCAGACTGTGCCTCTGCTTGTTTGAAATAGACCTGTTCTGAAGTTCTTCCAAGGTATCTTCTTCTAGAAATATGTTGTATTCCAAATATTTGTGGATTCTTTGACTTCAAAACTAATGTAGAAGCTTAATTTCCTGTTGATTTGATAGAAGGTCAGAGGAGGTCACAGAGAGATATGTCTGCTCTCTGCCATCTTGGCTCTGCCCTCTAAACTTATCTTCTTGACACAAATTCTAATACTATATAGACTCTCTGGCTGCTGTTTGCATTTTTAGTATCTAGCATACTGCCTAAACAATGCTTAATAAATACTTAATGATTAATTAATTGATTATTAATGACAAGGAGTACATGATTATAGAAAAGGTTGTTTGATACTAAAAGGAGCAATCTAGCTTCTTTAAATATATTTTTTGTTCTTTAGTCTCTCTTTGCTTGTGCTTGCAGAATACAGAAATACAGTATTGATAGATGACTGTATTTATCTGTAGTTCTGTATCTTGGTGGTCCAGGTCCTGCACAACACTGGTAATAGAGAAGAAATTACTAATAAAGGTTGTGGTGACATTTAGGTTACAGCTGATTATCTAAATTAGTACAGTTGAGTTCATTCTGACATCCTGGGTAAGAAGTGTGTCCAGCCACTGATACAAAGCATGAAGCATGTTCTTATTTTCTAGCACACCTGTGAACATGGTATATACTTTCCCTATTAATCACAGATGTCCTTTTGAGGGTTCAGGCCAAGGTTTATCCATCTTGGATATATCTACCCAATGCCTAGTATAGTGTCTGACATTTTTTTAGTTACCATAAAGAACTATTAGTGATTGAAGAAAATATAGAATCACCTTTTATACTTTGACTTGGAAATGAAGTCAGAATGAAGCTCTTGTTCTTGAAGATGTATCATCATGGTTATGCTTTACTGAATAGTGTACTAGAAAAGAAGCAAGGATAACATGGATTTAAATCCTGTCTCAACCACTTTCTACCTGTGTGACTGCAACTGGGTTTTATAGACTACCAAAGTAGATTTGGAAACAGAAAAACCTTAAATTAACTCATGTCTTAAAAAAAAAAAATTGGCAATTATTTAACCTCTCTATTCCATTTTTTGCATTTATGAAATTATGAAATTAGGAAGATGGTTTGTAAAGTCTCCAACCCCATTTCTAGCCCTTTGTCTACTAGCCTATTATGCCATAAAATGAAGTTAACCACTCTAGCTCTTTCCTTACTTGTAATATAAATGGTTTAGGGTCAAAGACCCTTAATCTGTGACTCTAGGACTTGAAGGGATGTGAGAAGTATGGAATTCTATGTTCCCAATCTGAAATCAGGAATATTTTTGGCTAGTATATCCTAAAGAATATGGGTGAGGGCTCAGATGGCCACATTATTGAGAGTCTTCCTACCCTTCACCTGTTTCAACCAAAAGTATGACATACAACTTGTACTTACGTGAGAAATTTTCCTCTTATGTAGGGAATTATGTGTGGAAATAACTAATAGTCAAAGAAAAAAATAACTTTATACATTTAAATCATGCTGGTATGTCAGAATTTTCTATAAACTTAGGGAACTAAATAATGGGAGATCTCCAAACCCATGCACCTCTAATAAAAATTCACATCATAATTTTAAATTGGTTATTTCTCACAGCTCACACAACTTTAATTTGAAGTGTAGCCTCAGGGGTGAAAGGCCATTAAATAACTTACTGATCCATAAAGACAATTTCAAAATTTACAGTAGGTAAAGTAATATGAGTTTGTTTCTGTGTTTGCATGTTTAATTCGTCAAAGCTTGAGAGCATTATTAAAGATCTTTCCCCATGATTGAGTGTTTTTGAACATAACAAACCAATTGAACTTTCAGACACTCATAACCTCCTATTACCCTATATTCAAAGAACAAATCTGATGGATTTGGCCTTTTCCCATCTCCCTACAATGACTGTAAATATACCACACACTTCTCTCAAAAGATATATGTATATATATGTAAATGATCAAAAAACTGTATTCCTTTGCAGGATATAGAGGCATCAACATATTTAATGGACTTGATGCAATATTTAATTTGTCTATAAACTAGAAAATCATCAACATATAAAATCATTTCTTTCTTAAATGCTATAAAAAGCACATTATATTAAACTATTCATATATTATTATTTGCCACATCTAGATATATCTTCAGCTAATCTATTACTATTTAAATAGACAAATGAATAGACTAACTGAACATAATAATATTGTGTTGTTTAATTATGTCTTCTAGGCTTGCCCTATCCTTTATTTTTATCATCATCTCTATCACTGCTCATTTCTACAATACTTTTCCTCAATGATAAAAAGATCCTTTCCTCATGATAAATAATTATACTAAAAAAAAAAAAAAATCTATATAGTATCAGTTGGGCTGAAATTGTGCTTCTACATTTTTATCTCCATTCCATCATTATTCTACCAATTCCACCAAGGAATAAGAAATTCACATGTTGTTCATGGATAGATTGAGTTAATATAGGAAAAATGACAATACTACCTAAATTAATGTACATATCCAGTGCCATACCACTCAAACTTTCAAAGAATCATTTTAGGAGTTAGAAAATGTAATAAAGAATTCATCTTGAAGACCAAAAGATCAAAAATTTCAAGGGAATTAGGGAACAAAATGCAAAAGAAGGTGGCCTAGCTGTACCAGATGTAAAACTATATTATAAAACAGTGATCATCAAAACTATGTAATATTATCTAAGAAATAGAGTAGTTGAACTTCTTTCAAGATGATGGAGAGGACACACACATCTACTTAAGCTCCATCTTTTCTCTCAGAATAATTTATTTCATAACAAGCCTTGGAATTAGTGCTTGACTGAAAAAAAAAAAAAAAAAAAACCACAAATAATTACCAAGAGAAGATATCCTCAAAATTCACCAGAAAAGGTCTGTTTTTGCTTGTGGGTAGGAACAGTTAAATCAGCCACAAACTGAAGGCAGGCAACAGCAGCACAGAAGAGTAAGGCAGGCAGCTCACAGCTGAGCAGACTGGAGAGGGGTAGGGTGTGATCTCAGGCGTTTCTATGGGGAGAGCTTTACTACAGTGTTGGCTACTTTGTACTGGCAGCAAGCCAGTAGACAAGCAAAGAAGCTAAAAAGACAGGGGGTAAAGACTATAACCCTGAAAAGCTATGGTCTCTTGGGACCTGGAAACACCCACCCAGAGGGTCTCAGCAGGCTCTCAGAGTCTTAGAGTCTCAAAGCATAGACAAAGTGTAGCCATTGCTGTCCTGCTAGTGTCTTGCTGCTGCCCCCTGCAATCTGTAGAGGAAGCTCAGTAATACCATCTAGCCCACCCCCCATAAAAAAAAAAAAAAAAAAAAAAGAGCAGACTGCATTTGCATTTGTTGTTCTTGGTACTTTATTTTCTTTGATTCTTCCTTGACAAAATGAGCAAACAATTAGAACGGACTCTAACTATTGATAGCTTCTATATGGATAGAGAGGAGACTTTAAAACCTGAGAAGACTAAAAACAGAGAGTCTCCAGATAAATCCCCCAAAAGGGTATATGATCTGGTCCTCAACACATAAGACTCTCATAGAAAAAATTTAAAAGTATCTCACAGGGGCGGAGCCAAGATGGCAGAGCAGGCACACACGACTCTCTAAGCTCCTCTCATTCCCCTCATAACCAACTATTTAATCCAGCCTCAAAAATAACTCTTCATTGCTTAAATTCATGAAGATAAGAAGTACTACAACTTACCAGCCGATCCGGACTGGTTTGTCCGGAGGGGCCAGGAACAGACTAGCACAGGCAGCGAGAGGCTAGCATCCTGAGCAGACCAGGGGCGGGGGTGATCTCTGTGGCTAGAGAAGTTATAGGGACCACTCTGCTATAGGCTAACTGCTCTGCCTTGATTACAAAGCAGTAAACTGGCAGAGAAGTTAAAGCCTAAAACAGAGGGTCCTCTAAAAAACGCCAGAACCTAACGAGATCTGGCTGTAACCCCTCAAACCCGGAAGTGACTCAGGTAGACTTTACCGCAGCCCTGTGGCCACATCTGGCACTACGGGGCTTTTGCGGGGGCAGTTATTAATCTGCACGACAGTGGGGCACAGCCTGGGCAGCCTCTAATCGGCAGAGTGGGGGGCTCAGCTTGGGGCAATAGAACCTCCCCAGCTTACTGTGCTTCCCCGGGCACACACTTCCAGTCCCTGCAAATCCATTCACTACTCAGCTGCTAATACCCACAGCCCAAGGGCAGGGTTTGGCTTGGGGCAGTGAAACTCTCACTGCTAAGTGTCTAGCCCCAGGGCAGTTGTTATCTCACACAGCCAGGGTTCTTTGAAAGGCACTTTCCCAGCCCAGCCCTGCAGGCCTGAGTTACTTTCGGGTGGGGAACTCTTTCCCAGAGCACTCAAGTACCTCACTGCTTTTTGTAGCCGGTTGGCAGGACAGCTACCCTGTCCATATACGTTTCACTGCTCTGCAGAGGAAGCTAGCAACCTCCTGGCTCTGAAGGCAGACCTTACAGGCTTTAACAAAATGAGTAAAAAAATAAAAAAAAAAAACAATTGATAGTTTCTACACAGAAAGAGAACAGCTTTTCAACTCTGAAGAGACTAATAGCAGACAGTCTCCAGATGATTGTTGGTCTCCAATACAAAAGGCTCTTCTAGAAGAGACTATTAAAAACCTTAAAAGAGAGCTAGAAGAGAAATGGGGAAAGACACATAACTCACTAAAAGAAAAATTTGATAAAGTGGAAAAAGAAAACAACTTCCTGAAATGTGAATTGGAAAAGGTAAAAAACAGAGTTTGCGAATTGGAAAAAGAAAATGACTCACTAAAAAAAAAAAAAAAAAAAAAAAAAAATTAGTGAAATGTAAAAAAATTCCATTGACAAAACAACTCAATTGGACATATACAAAAAGAAGTAAAAAAAGCTAACGAAGAAAATAACTCACTAAAAATTAGAACTGAACAAATAGAAATGACTGATTCATTGAGACATCAAGAATCAGTCAAGCAAAACCAAAAAAATGAAAGATTAGGAAAAAATGTCAAATATTTACTTGGAAAAACAACAGACCTGGAAAATAGATCTAGGAGAGATAACCTGAGGATCATCGGACTACCAGAAAATTATGATGAAAAAAAGAGCCTAGATACAATTTTACAGGAAATCATCAAAGAGAACTGCCCAGAAGTAATAGAACCAGAAGGGAAAATAGGCGTTGAAAGAATTCATCGAACACCTTCTGAAAAAGACCCTAAAATAAAGACTCCAAGGAATATTGTGTCCAAACTTCAGAATTTCCAGAGTAAAGAAAAAATTTTATAAGCAGCCAGGAAAAAACAGTTCAAATGCCAAGATGCAACAATAAGGGTCACGCAAGATCTGGCTGCCTCAACATTAAAGGATCGAAGGGCCGGGAATCAGATATTCTGAAAGGCAAAAGAACTTGGAATGCAGCCAAGAATAAACTATCCAGCTAAGCTGAGTATTTTTTTTCCCACGGAAGAAGATGGACATTTAATGAAATAGAGGAATTCCATCTGTTTCTAAGGAAAAAACCAGACTTAAACAAAAAATTTGATCTTCAACAACAGGAATCAAGAGAAGTAGAAAAAGGTAAAAGGAACGCTTGAGAACAGTATTTCTGTTGTGAATATACATAAAAACCATATGTATAATTTGATTTAACTGATATAACATAAAAAAGGGAAGTAGAAATGGAAAGGGGATAGCGTCAGAAAAAGGGAAGAAGGGAGATAAAAAGAGGGAAACTACATGCGACAATGAGGCAGAGGAAACCTATCATATATGAGGGAACTTAGAGAGGGGGAGGAACATTGTGTGAATCCTACTCTCATCAGAGTTGGCTCAAAGAGGAAACAATTGACATATTTGTTTTACACAGATTCTTCTCTCACTTCATTAAAAAGTGGGAGAGGAAAAGGGAGAAGGAAAAAGAGTAATAAGGGAATGGTACAAGAAGGGGAAGGGATTCAAACGGAGGAGGGAAGGATACTAAAGAGGGAGAGCTGCGCGATATTAGTGGGACCAATAGGGAAGAAGGGAAGGAGGACAAGAAAAAGAAAAGTATAATCTGGGGATATTAGGATGACAGAAAATGCAGAATTGGTTATTTTAACCGCAAATGTGAATGGGATGATGAACTCTCCCATAAAGAGAAGGCAGATAGAAGACTGGATCAAAAGTCAGAACCCTACAATCTGTTGTTTACTGGAAACACATTTAAAACAGGGAGATACATACAGATTAAAGGTAAAAGGTTGGAGCAGAATCTATTATGCTTCAGGTGAAGGCAAAAAAGCAGGGGTAGCCATCCTGATCTCAGATCAAGCAAAAGCAAAGATTGATCTAATTAAAAGAGATAAGGAAGGAAACTATATCTTGCTTAAGGGTACTATAGACAATGAAGCAATATCGGTATTAAACATATATGCACCAAGTGGTATAGCATCAAACTTCCTTAAAGAGAAGCTAAGAGAGTTGCAAGAAGAAATAGACAGCAAAACTATAATAGTGGGAGATCTCAATCGTGCACTCTCAGATTTAGATAAATCAAATCACAAAACAAATAAGAAAGAAATTAAAGAGGTAAATAGAATATTAGAAAAATTAGGTATGATAGATCTGTGGAGAAAACTGAATGGTGACAGAAAGGAGTATACTTTCTTCTCAGCAGTTCATGGAACCTACACAAAAATTGATCATATATTAGGACATAAAGACCTCAAAATTAAATGCAGGAAGGCAGAAATAGTAAATGCTTTCTTTTCAGACCACAATGCAATAAAAACTACATTCAACAAAAAGTTAGGTGTAAATAGACCAAAAAGTAATTGGAAACTAAATAATATCATCTTAAAGAATGATATCGGTGAAACAGCAAATTATAGACACAATTAAAATTTCACTCAAGATAATGACAACAATGAGACATCATATCAAAATTTATGGGATGCAGCCAAAGCAGTAATAAGGGCAAATTTTATATCCTTAGAGGCTTACTTGAATAAAATAGATAAAGAGAAGATCAATGAATTGGGCCTGGAACTTAAAAAGTTAGAAAAAGACCAAATTAAAAACCCCCAATCAATTACTAAACTTGAAATTCTAAAATTAAAAGGAGAAATTAATAATATAGAAAGTAAAAAAAAAAAACTATTGAACTAATAAATCAAACTAAGAGTTGGTTTTATGAAAAAACCAATAAAATTGATAAACCTTTGGTAAATCTGATTAGAAAAAGGAGAGAGGGAAATCAAATTGGCAGTCTTAAAAATGAAAAAGGAGAACTTACCACTGATGAAGAGGAAATTAAAGAAATAATAAGGGGTTACTTTGCCCAACTTTATGCCAATTAATTTGATAACCTAAGCGAAATGGATGACTACCTCCAAAAATATAGGCTTCCCAGATTATCAGAGGAGGAAGTAAATTGCTTAAATAGTCCCATTTCAGAAAAAGAAATAGAACAAGCTATTAATCAACTCCCTAAAAAAAAAATCCCCGGGACCAGATGGATTTACATGTGAATTCTACCAAACATTCAAAGAACAATTAACCCCAATACTTTATAAACTATTTGAAAAAATAGGGAATGAAGGAGTCCTACCAAACTCCTTTTATGACACAGACATGGTACTGATACCTAAACCAGGTAGGTTGAAAACAGAGAAAGAAAATTATAGAACAATCTCCCTAATGAATATTGATGCTAAAATCTTAAATAAGATATTAGCAAAAAGACTACAGAAAATCATCCCCAGGATAATACACCATGATCGAATAGGATTTATACCAGGAATGCAGGGCTGATTCAATATTATTATGGCAGAAACTAGGCATTGACCCACACTTAACACCGTACACCAAGATAAAGTCAAAATGGGTTCATGACCTAGGCATAAAGAATGAGATGAAAAATAACTTGGAAGAGCATAGGATAGTTTACCTCGCAGACCTGTGGAAGAGGGAGGAATTTATGACCAACGAAGAACTAGAGATCACTATTGACCACAACATAGAACATTTTGATTATATCAAATTGAAAAGTTTTTGTACAAACAAAACAAATGCAAACAAGATTAGAAGGGAAACAATAAACTGGGAAAACATTTTTACAATCAAAGGTTCTGATAAAGGCCTCATTTCCAAAATATATAGAGAACTGACTCAAATTTATAAGAAATCAAACCATTCTCCAATTGATAAATGGTCAAAGGATATGAACAGACAATTCTCAGATGAAGAAATTAAAACTATTTCTAGCCATATGAAAATATGCTCCAAATCATTATTAATCAGAGAAATGCAAATTTAGACAACTCTGAGATACCACTACACACCTGTCAGATTGGCTAGAATGACAGAGAAAGATAATGTGGAATGTTGGAGGGGATGTGGGAAAACAGGGACACTGATACATTGTTGGTGGAATTGTGAACACATCCAGCCATTCTGGAGAGCAATTTGGAACTATGCTGAAAAAGTTGTCAAACTTTTGATCCAGTAGTGTTTCTACTGGGCGTATACCCCAAAGAGATACTAAAGAAAGGAAAGGGACCTGTATGTGCCAAAATGTTTGTGGCAGCCCTGTTTGTAGTGGCTAGAAGCTGGAAAATGAAAGGATGTCCATCAATTGGAGAATGGTTGAGTAAATTGTGGCATATGAATGTTATGGAATATTATTGTTCTGTAAGGAATGACCAGCAGGATGAATACAGAGAGGACTGGCAAGACTTACATGAACTGATGCTGAGTGAAATGGGCAGAACCAGGAGATCATTATATACCTCAACAACGATACTGTTTGGGGATGTATTCTGATGGAAGTGGATCTCTTCAATAAAGAGAACCTTAATTGATCAAAGATGGACAGAAGCAGCTACATCCAGAGAAAGAACACTGGGAAATGAATATAAACTGCTTGCATTTTTGTTTTTCTTCCCGGGTTATTTATACCTTCTGAATTCAATTCTCCCTGTGCAACAAGAAAACTGTTCAGTTCTGCACACATATATTGTATCTAGGATATACTGCAACCCATTCAACATGTAAAGGACTGCTTGCCATCTGGGGGAAGGGGTGGAGGGAGGGAGGGGAAAAATCGGAACAGAAGTGAATGCAAGGAATAATGCTGTAAAAAATTACCCTGGCATGCGTTTTATCAATAAAAAGTTATTTTTTAAAAGTATCTCATAAGAAAGCTAGAAGAAAAATGGGGAGAGAAAAAGGAAGGTTGGTAAGAGAGTCTGAATAAGTCATCCCACTCATTTTAAGATAGAGGGGACAAAGAAATCAAATCCTTGGAAAAAAATGAATGAGTTGGAAAAAGAAAATAGCTCTTTAAAAAATAAAATTGGTGAAGTGGAAAAAAAAACTTCTATAGAACAAAACAACTCACTTAAAAATCCAACTGGACAATTAGAAACAGATATAAAAAAGGGAGTGAAGAAACTAACTCATTAAAAATCAGAATCAAACGAATGGAAATGAATGAATCGAGGAGACATCAAGAATCAGTCAAGCAAAAAAAAAAAAAAAAAAAAAAAAAAAAAAAAGAAAAAAGGAACAATTGGAAAAAAAATGTCAAATACCTTCTTGGGAAAACAACAGACCTAGAAAATAGATATAGGAAAAATAATCTGAGAATCATTGGACTTCCTGAAAAATATGATTTAAAAAAAAAGAGCCTGGACACTATTTTCCAGGGAATTATCAAAGAGACTGACCAAATGTTATACAAACAGAGGGTAAAATAGACATTGAAATAATTCATTTATCACCTACTGAAAGGGATCCTAAAATCAAAACTTCAAGAAATATAGTGGCCAAATTCCAGAACTATCAGATGAAGGAAAAAATACTGCAAGCTGCTAGAAAAAATCAATTCAAATATAGGGGAGCCACAAGAAGGTTTACTCAGGATCTAGCAGCATCCACATTGAAGGATTGAAAGGCCTGGAATAAGATATTCTGAAAGGCTAAGGAACTTGGTATGCAGCCAAAAATAACTTACCCAGGCAAAATGAGCATCTTTTTCCAGGGAAGAAGATGGACATTTAATGAAATAAGAGAATTTCATCTCTTTTGATGAACTAAACAAAAAGTTTGATCTACAAATATAGAACTCAAGAGAAACCTAAAAAGATAAAAAGAAATCTTGGGAACTATATTTCTGTTATAAAAAAAATATAAAGAATACATATATATTAAGTTCTAGAAACTAGAGGTGGAAAGGAAATTGGACCTGGAAAAGGGTAAAGTGAGGATACTATATCTCACAAAGAGCCAAAGGAAATTTATTATATCTGAGAGAAAGAATGGAGGGGGATTAAAATAGTGTGTATCTTACTGCTATCAGAATTGGGTATTAAAAATATACTAGACATATTCGATTTATGGTGAAACTTCTCCCACCTCATTGAAAAGTGGGAGGGAAAAAGTGAAAAGTGAAGGAGTAAGCTAAGTGGAAGTGAATACAGAACTTATGAGGAAAAGGATAAGATGGGAAAGGAATTCTAAGGTGGGGGGAGGGATATTAAAAAAGGGAGGGCTGTGAGAAGCAAGTGGTGATCACAAGTTTAATACTGGGGAGGGGGGTAAGAGGGAAGGAAAGGAGAAAAGCATAAGCAGGGGTTAACAAGAGAGGAAGTATACCCCAAAGAGATACTAAAGAAGGGAAAGTGACCTGTATGTGCCAAAATGTTTGTGGCAGCTCTGTTTGTAGTGTCTAGAAGCTGGAAAATGAATGGATGCCCATCAATTGGAGAATGGTTGAGTAAATTGTGGTATATGAATGTTATGGAATATTATTGTTCTGTAAGGAATGACCAGCAGGATGAATACAGAGGGGACTGGGGAGACTCACATGAGCTGATGCTAAGTGAAATGAGCAGAACCAGGAGATCATTATATACCTCAACAACGATACTGTTTGAGGATGTATTCTGATGGAACTGGATCTCATCGATGAAGAGAGCTAATTCAGTTTCAATTGATTAAGGAGGGACAGAAGCAGCTACAGCCAAAGAAAGAACACTGGGAAATGAATATAAACTGCTTGCATTTTTGTTTTTCTTCCCAGGTTATTTATACTTTCTGAATCCAATTCTCCCTGTGCAAGAAGAAAACTGTTCAGTTCTGCACACATATATTGTATCTAGGATATACTGTAACCTATTCAAGATGTAAAGGACTGCTTGCCATCTTGGGGAGGGGGGGGAAAAGGGAGGGGAAAAATCGGAACAGAAGTGAGTGCAAGGGATAATGTTGTAAAAAATAAAAATCAATAAAAAGTCAATAAAAAGTTATTTTAAAAAAAAGGGCAAGTAATACAGAATTGATAATTTTAACCATAAATGTGAATTGGGTAAACTCCCCCATAAAGAGGAAGCAGTTAGCAGACTGGATTAAAAGCCAGAATCCTACAATATGTTTTTTTACAGGAAACACACTTGAAGCAGAGCAATACATACAGAGTAAAAAGGTTGGAGCAGAACCTACTATGCTTCAAGTGAAGTCAAAAAATCAGGGGTAGCCATCCTGATTTCAGAGCAAGCAAAAGTAAAATTTGATTTAATTAAAAGAGATAAGGAAGGACACTATATCATGCTAAAGGGTAGCATAGATTATGGAGCAATATCAATATTAAACATATATGCACCAAGTGGTGTAGCATCTTCTTAAAAGAGAACTTAAGAGAGCTGCAAGAAGAAATAGACAGCAAAACGATAATAGTGGGAGATTTCAACCTGGCACTCTCAGAATTAAATAGATCAAACCACAAAATAAATAAGAAAGAAGTCAAAGAGGTAAATAGAATACTAGAAAAGTTAGATATGATAAATCTCTGGAGAAAACAAAATGGAGACAGAAAGGAGTACACATTCTTCTCTGCTGTACATGGAACCTATACAAAAATTGACCATATATTAGGACATAAAAACCTCAAACTCAAATGCAGTAAGGCAGAAATAGTAAACGTATCCTTATCAGACCACAATGCAATGAAAATTACATTCAATAAAAAGCCAGGGGAAAATAAACCAAAAAATAATTGGAAACTAAATCATATCACACTAAAGAATCATTGGATGATACAGCAAATCATAGACATAATAACTTCACCCAAGAAATTTAAATAATGAGATGTCATATCAAAATGTGTGGGGTGCAGCCAAAGTGGTAATAAGGGGAAATTTCATATCTCTAGAGGTCTACTTGCATAAAATAGAGAAAGAGGAAGTCAATGAATTGGGCTTGCAACTAAAAATGCTAGAAAAGGAACAAATTAAAAACCTCCAGTCAAAAACTAAACCTGAAATTCTAAAAATAAAAGGAGAAATTAATAAAATTGAAAGTAAAAAAAAAAAAAAACTTTTGAATCAATAAAACTAAGAGTTGGTTCTATGAAAAAAAAAAAAAACAGAAAAAAGGAACAATTGGAAAAAAATGTCAAATACCTTCTTGGGAAAACAACAGACCTAGAAAATAGATATAGGAAAAATAATCTGAGAATCATTGGACTTCCTGAAAAATATGATTTAAAAAAAAAGAGCCTGGACACTATTTTCCAGGGAATTATCAAAGAGACTGCCCAAATGTTATACAAACAGAGGGTAAAATAGACATTGAAATAATTCATCTATCACCTACTGAAAGGGATCCTAAAATCAAAACTTTAAGAAACATAGTGGCCAAATTCCAGAACTATCAGATGAAGGAAAAAATACTGCAAGCTGCTAGAAAAAATCAATTCAAATATAGGGGAGCCACAAGAAGGTTTACTCAGGATCTAGCAGCATCCACATTGAAGGATTGAAAGGCCTGGAATAAGATATTCTGAAAGGCTAAGGAACTTGGTATGCAGCCAAAAATAACTTACCCAGGCAAAATGAGCATCTTTTTCCAGGGAAGAAGATGGACATTCAATGAAATAAGTGAATTTCATCTCTATTGATGAACTAAACAAAAAGTTTGATCTACAAATATAGAACTCAAGAGAAACCTAAAAAGATAAAAAGAAATCTTGGGAACTATATTTCTGTTATTAAAAAAATATAAAGAATACATGTATATTAAGTTCTAGAAACTAGAGGTGGAAAGGAAATTGAACCTGGAAAAGGGTAAAGTGAGGATACTATATCTCACGAAGAGCCAAAGGAAATTTATTATATCTGAGAGAAAGAATGGAGGGGGATTAAAATAGTGTGTATCTTACTGCTATCAGAATTGGTATTAAAAATATACTAGACATATTCGATTTATGGTGAAACTTCTCCCACCTCATTGAAAAGTGGGAGGGAAAAAGTGAAAAGTGAAGGAGTAAGCTAAGTGGAAGTGAATACAGAACTTATGAGGAAAAGGATAAGATGGGAAAGGAATTCTAAGGTGGGGGGAGGGATATTAAAAAAGGGAGGGCTGTGAGAAGCAAGTGGTGATCACAAGTTTAATACTGGGGAGGGGGGTAAGAGGGAAGGAAAGGAGAAAAGCATAAGCAGGGGTTAACAAGAGAGGAAGTATACCCCAAAGAGATACTAAAGAAGGGAAAGGGACCTGTATGTGCCAAAATGTTTGTGGCAGCTCTGTTTGTAGTGTCTAGAAGCTGGAAAATGAATGGATGCCCATCCATTGGAGAATGGTTGAGTAAATTGTGGTATATGAATGTTATGGAATATTATTGTTCTGTAAGGAATGACCAGCAGGATGAATACAGAGGGGACTGGGGAGACTCACATGAGCTGATGCTAAGTGAAATGAGCAGAACCAGGAGATCATTATATACCTCAACAACGATACTGTTTGAGGATGTATTCTGATGGAAGTGGATCTCATCGATGAAGAGAGCTAATTCAGTTTCAATTGATTAAGGAGGGACAGAAGCAGCTACAGCCAAAGAAAGAACACTGGGAAATGAATATAAACTGCTTGCATTTTTGTTTTTCTTCCCAGGTTATTTATATTTTCTGAATCCAATTCTTCCTGTGCAAGAAGAAAACTGTTCAGTTCTGCACACATATATTGTATCTAGGATATACTGTAACCTATTCAACATGTAAAGGACTGCTTGCCATCTTGGGGAGGGGGGGGGAAAGGGAGGGGAAAAATCGGAACAGATGTGAGTGCAAGGGATAATGTTGTAAAAAATAAAAATCAATAAAAAGTCAATAAAAAGTTATTTTTAAAAAAAAGGGCAAGTAATACAGAATTGATAATTTTAACCATAAATGTGAATTGGGTAAACTCCCCCATAAAGAGGAAGCAGTTAGCAGACTGGATTAAAAGCCAGAATCCTACAATATGTTTTTTTACAGGAAACACACTTGAAGCAGAGCAATACATACAGAGTAAAAAGGTTGGAGCAGAACCTACTATGCTTCAAGTGAAGTCAAAAAAGCAGGGGTAGCCATCCTGATTTCAGAGCAAGCAAAAGTAAAATTTGATTTAATTAAAAAAGATAAGGAAGGACACTATATCATGCTAAAGGGTAGCATAGATTATGGAGCAATATCAATATTAAACATATATGCACCAAGTGGTGTAGCATCTTCTTAAAAGAGAACTTAAGAGAGCTGCAAGAAGAAATAGACAGCAAAACGATAATAGTGGGAGATTTCAACCTGGCACTCTCAGAATTAAATAGATCAAACCACAAAATAAATAAGAAAGAAGTCAAAGAGGTAAATAGAATACTAGAAAAGTTAGATATGATAAATCTCTGGAGAAAACAAAATGGAGACAGAAAGGAGTACACATTCTTCTCTGCTGTACATGGAACCTATACAAAAATTGACCATATATTAGGACATAAAAACCTCAAACTCAAATGCAGTAAGGCAGAAATAGTAAATGTATCCTTATCAGACCACAATGCAATGAAAATTACATTCAATAAAAAGCCAGGGGAAAATAAACCAAAAAATAATTGGAAACTAAATCATATCACACTAAAGAATCATTGGATGATACAGCAAATCATAGACATAATAACTTCACCCAAGAAATTTAAATAATGAGATGTCATATCAAAATGTGTGGGGTGCAGCCAAAGTGGTAATAAGGGGAAATTTCATATCTCTAGAGGTCTACTTGCATAAAATAGAGAAAGAGGAAGTCAATGAATTGGGCTTGCAACTAAAAATGCTAGAAAAGGAACAAATTAAAAACCTACAGTTAAAAACTAAACCTGAAATTCTAAAAAATAAAAGGAGAAATTAATAAAATTGAAAGTAAAAAAAAAAAAAAAAACTTTTGAATCAATAAAACTAAGAGTTGGTTCTATGAAAAAAAAAAAAAAAAACAACAAAATGCACAAACCCTTAGTAAATCTGATTTAAAAATGGAAAAAGGAAAATCAAATCGTTAGTTTTAAAAATGAAAAGGAGGAACTCATCACTAATGAAGAGGAAATTAGAGAAATAATTGGGAATCACTTTTCCCAGCTTTATGCCAATACATTTGATAATTTAAATGAAATGGAAGAATACCTTGCCCAGATTAACAGAGGAAGAAGTAAATATCCTAAATAGTCCCATTTTAGAAAAAAGTAATAGAACAAGCTATTAATCAACTTCCTAAGAAAAAATCTTCAGGACCACATGGATTTTCATGTGAATTTTACCAAACATTTAAAGAATAATTAACTCCAATGCTATATAAACTATTTGAAAAAATAAGGATTGAAGGAGTCCTACCAAATACCTTTTAAGACACAGACATGGTACGGATACCTAAACCAGGTAGGTTGAAAACAGAGAAAGAAAATTATAGACTAATCTCCCTAATGAATATTGATGCTAAAATCTTAAATAAAATATTAGCAAAAAGATTACAGAAAATCATGTCCAAGATGATATACTATGACCAAGTAGGATTTATACCAGGAATGCAGGGCTGGTTCAACATTAGGAAAATTATTAGCATAATTGACTATATCAATAACCAAATTAGCAAAAACCATATGATCATCTCAATAGATGCAGAAAAAGCATTTGATAAAACCCAACATCCATTCCTAATAAAAATACTTGAGAATATAGGAATAAATGGACTTTTCCTTAAAATAGTAAGGAGCATTTATGTAAAACATCAGTTAGCTTCATATATAATGGGGATAAACTGGAACCATTCCCAGGAAGATCTGGAATGAAGCAAGGTTGCCCACTATCACTATTATTATTCAATATTGTATTTTATATGCTAACTTCGGCAATAAGAGTTGAGAAAGAGATTAAAGGAATTAGAATAGCTAGTGAGGAAACCAACTACCACTCTTTGCAGATGATATGATGGTGTACTTAGAGAACCCCAGAGATTCTACTAAAAAGTTATTAGAAATAATTCACAACTTTAGCAAAGTTACAGGATACAAAATACATCCACATAATACATCCATACATCCTCAGTATTTTTATACATCACCAACAAAATCAACACCAAGAGATAAAGAGAAATTCCATTCAAAATAACTGTCAATACAAAAGCAGCTACACCCATAGAAAGAACACTGGGAAACGAATGTGAACTATCTGCATTTTTGTTTTTCTTCCTGGGTTATTTATACCTTCTGAATCCAATTCTCCCTATGCAACAAGAGAACTGTTCGGTTCTGCAAACATATATTGTATCTAGGATATACTGCAACATATCCAACATATAAAGGACTGCTTGACATCTAGGGGAGGGGGTGGAGGGAGGGAGGGGAAAAAAATTGGAACAGAAACGAGTGTCAATATAAAGTAATTATTAAATAAAAAATTAAAAAAAATAACTGTCAATAGCATAAAATATTTGCTAATCTATCTACCAAATGAAAGTCAGGAATTACCACACACATAAAGTCAGATTTAAATCACTGGAAAAATATTAAGTGCTTTTGGATAGCCCGAGCAAATATTATAAAGATGGCAATACTCCCTAAACTAATATATTTATTTGGTGCTATACCAATCAGACTTCCAAGAAACTATTTTAATGATCTAGAAAAAAATAACAAGAAACTTTATATGGAAGAACAAAAGGTTGAGAATTTCAAGGGAATTAATGAAAAAAAATCAAATTAAGGTGGCCTCATTGTACTAATCTGATCTAAACTGATTTAAACTAAATCTGTATTAAAATTGTATTATAAAGCTGTGGTCACCAAAACCATCTTGTATTGGTTAAGAAATAGATTAGTTGATCAATGGAATAGGTTAGATTCACAGGACAAAATAGTCAATAACTATAGCAATCTCGTGTCTGACAAACTCAAAGATCCCAACTTTGGGGATAAGAATTCATTATTTGACAAAACCTGGTGGGAAAACTAGAAATTAGTATGGCAGAAATTAGGCATGGACCCACATTTAACACTGTACATCAAGATAAGATCAAAAAGGGTCTGTGATTTAGGCATAAAGAACAAGATTATAAATAAATTACAGGAACATAGGATTGTTTGCCTCTCAGAGTTATGGAAGAGGAAGCAATTGGTGACCAAAGACGAACTAGGGATCATTATTGATCACAAAATAGAAAATGTTGATTATATGAAATTAAAAATCCTTTGAACAAATAAAACTAATGCAAACAAGATTAGAAGGGAAGCAACAAACTGGGAAAACCTTTTTATACTTAAAGGTTCTGATAAAGGCCTCATTTCCCAAAATATATAGAGAATTGACTCTAATTTATAAGAAATCAAGCCTTTCTCCCATTGATAAATGGTGAAAGGAAATGAGCAGACAATTCTTAGACGAAGAAATTGAAACTATTTCTAGCCATATGAAAATATGCTCCAAATCATTATTAATCAGAGAATTGCAAACTAAGACAACTCTGAGATACTACTACACACCTGTCAGATTGGCTAAAATGACAGGAAAAAATAATGATGAATGTTGAAGGGGATGCGGGAAAACTGGGACACTGATGCATTGTTGGTGGAGTTGTGAACGAATCCAACCATTCTGGAGAGCAATCTGGAATTATGCCCAAAAAGTTATCAGTCTGTGTACACCCTTTGATCCAGCAGTGGTACTACTGGGCTTACATCCCAAAGAAGTACTAAAGAAGGGAAAGGGACCTGTATGTGCTAAAATGTTTGTGACAGCCCTTTTTGTGGTGCCTAGAAACTGAAAAATGAATGAGGGAATGGAGGGAGGGAAGGGAAAAGTCTTAACAGAAGTGAATGCAAATAAATAAATAAATAAATAAATAAATAAATAAAAAGAAGTGAATGCAAGGGATGTTGTAAAAAAAAAAAAAAATAGCCATGCATATGTACTATCAATAAAAAGCTATTAAAAAAGAAAGAAAGAAAGAAAGAAATAGAGTAGTCGATCACCAGAATAGGTTAGGTTCACAGAACAAAGTAGCCAAAGATGATAGTACTCCAGAGTTTGACAAACCTAAATGCCCTACCTTTTTGGATAAGAACTCAGTATTTGACAAGTGCTAGGAACATTGCAAATTAATAGGACAGAAACTCAGCATTGACCCACATCTAACACTGTATACCAAGATTGAAAAGGTTTCATGATTTAGACATAAAGAGTGATATTTTAAGCCACTTACAAGAACATGGGATAGTTTACTTTTCATATCTGTGGAGGAGGAAGGAATTTATGTACAATGAAGAACTAGAGCTCATTACTGAACACAAAAAAAAAAAATAAATTTGATTATATTAAATTAAAAAGTGTCTGTACAAACAAAACTAAACCAGGCAAGATTATAAGGGAAGCAATAAATTGGGAAAACATTTTTACATTCAAACATGTTGATAAAGGCTGCATTTCTAAAATATTTAGAATTGACTCATTTGCAAAGATTCAAGTCATTCTCCTTTTGATAAATGGTCAAAGGATATGAACAGATAATTTTCAGATGAAGAAATTGAAACCAATTCTAGTCATATGAAAAAGTGCTCTAAATAACTATTGATCAGAGAAATGCAAATTATGACAATTCCGAGGTAGAACTAAATACTTCTCAAATTGACTATGATGACAGAAATAGATAATTAAAGACTGGAGGGGATGTGGAAAAACTAGGACACTATTCCATTGTTGGTCTAATTGTGAATCAATCCAATCATTTTGGAGAGCAATTTGGAACTATGCTCAAAGGGTTATCAAAATGTGCCTACCCTTTGATCCAGTGGTGTTTCTACTGGATTTATATCCCAAAGAGATCTTAAAGGAGGGAAAAGGACACACATGTGCAAAAGTGTTGTGTGGTTGTCCTTTTTATAGTGATAAGAAACTGGAAACTAAGTCAATGCCTATCAGCTGGGTAATGGCTGAATAAATTATGGTACATGAATGTTATGAAGTATTATTTTTTCTATAAGAAACAATCAGTAGGCTTATTTCAGTGAGATGTGGAGAGATTTATACAAACTGATTCTAAGTGAAATTATCAGAACCAGGAGATCATGCTTCATGGCAAAGCATGATTATACAATGTTCAATTCTGATGGATATGGCTCTTCTCTACAGTGAGATGATTCAAGCTAGTTTCAATAATCGTGGGATGGTGGGGGCCACCTACACTCAGAGAGAGGATTGTGAGAACTGAGTGTGTGTCACAATATAGCATTTTCATTTCTTTTGTTTTTGATTACTTAAATTTTATATTCTTTCTCATTTCTCTTCCTCTTTTGTCAGATTTTTCTTCAGCTGCAAGATAATTGTATAATTATGTATGCCTATATTTGATTTACATATATTTTCCAGATTTACCATATATTGAATTACTTGCCATCTAGGAGAATGGGTAGAGAGGAGAGGGGAGAAATTAGAACACAAGGTTTTGCTACGGTCATTGTTGCAAAATTATCCTTGCATATGTTTTGAAAATAAAAAAAGCTTTAATTAAAAAATTTTAAAGTGATATTATAAACTGATTAAGAGAACAAAAGATAGTTTAACTCTCAGATCTATAGGGAAGAAAGAAATTTGTGGCCAAAGAAAAATTGGAGTACATTATTGAATGCAAAGAGTTTATTTTTATTATATTTAGTGAAAAACATGTACAAAGAAAACCAGCATAGACAAAATTAGAAGGGAAGTAGTAAACTGGAAAAAATTTTCCATTCAAAGATTGTGATGAAGTCCTAATTTCTGAAATATATAGAGGATTGACTCAAATTTATAAGAATTCAAACCATTCTCCAAATAATCAATAAATGATAAATGATACAAATCAAAGGATATCAACAGACAATTTTCAGATAAAGAAAGTAAAACCATTTCTATTCATATGAAAAGATGTTCGTGATTACTATAGAACAGAAAAATGCAAATCAAAACAACCCTGAGGTACCACTACATACAGCTTAGACTGGCTAAGATGTCAGGGAAAAAATGATGAATGTTGGACGTGATATGGGAAAACTTGTTTTAATAAATTGTTGCTGAAGTTGTGAACAGATTCAACCACTCTGGAGAACAATTTGGAACTATGCCCAAAGTGATCATGAAGGAGAAAAAGGGCCACATGTGTGCAAACATTTTTGTAGCAGCCCTCTTTGTAGTGGCAAGAAACTGGGAACTTCATGGATGCCCATGCAATGGAGAATGGCTAAATACATTATGGTATATAAATGTTATGAAATGATATCATTCTATAATAAATGATCAGCAGGGTGATTTTTGAGAAGCCTGGAGAGACTTGCATGATCTGAAACTAAATGAAATGACTAGAACCAGTAACAGCAAGATTATATGATAATCAATTTTGATGGACTTGGCTTTCTTCAGTGATATGATTCAGGCCAGATCTAATGGTCTTATGATGAAGAGAGTCATCTGCATCTATAGAGGACTGTGGGAACTTTGTGTGAATTTCAACATAGTACTTTCACTCTTTTTTATTTTTTATTTGCTTGTATTTTGTTTTCTTTCTCATTTTTTTTTCATTTTGGATTTGATTTGTCTTCTACAGCATGTTAATTGTGGAAATGTGTGTAGAAGAATAGCACATATTTAACATATATTGGATTATTTGCTACCTAGGGCAGTTGATGGGAGGAAGGGAGGGAAAATTTAGAACACAAGATTTTGTAAGGGTGAAAGTTGAAATTTTTCTATGTATAAATTTTGAAAATAAAAAGCTTTAACTGAAAAAGTTGTACTTGTTCATATACTTTCTAGAAATATGATCATTTACTGCATTACCAAGAGTCCTTAGGTCTTTTTAAAATTGTTTACCTTGCCACAACCCTCCTAATGAAAGACAGAAGGAAACAGTATCATTATAGTAATTTGAAGTGTCTATCTATACTATATGTTATTTATTAGAAAAATGCTAAAGAAAAAAGAGAGAGACCGAAATTGAGAGAGAGAGAGAGAGAGAGAGAGAGAGAAAGAGAGAGAGAGAGAGAGAGAGAGAGAGAGATCATTGTGTAAGATATCATTATTATTATAATTTTATTACCATCAAAATGTTTGAAATATTTTTCTACTTTTTTCAAATATTGATTTCCAAATATTTTTCAAATATTGACTTCAGTATTATTAGTTATGTGTCAACTTGGCTTTGCCTTGAAACCAAATTATTTGGGATTTTTCTGTAGACTTTATGACAATTTTTGTGAATGTATATTAGAATCCCAAAATTTGATTGAAAAAAAAAAAAGATAAAGCAAGGTCAACATTGTTTTGTGGATCTACTATTCTTTACCTTACTATTGATGTAATTATACTTCATATAGATCATAATCTCATTTTTACCAAAATTTCTTCAGAAATGCAAAAATATTTGAAATAAAATTATTTATAAATGTACAAAAGTAACACGTTTAAGTGTCATAGTAGTGAGTAATAAAAAGAATTCACCACGAAGGGCTTGTTACTATGTTTTTAATATTATATCCTTTGAAGGGAAGCTGCATTGGAGGTTACATACAGATTTTGCTTGATAAAGTCCTCATTGGAGTCATCAAATTAAAAAAACTATATGCAGAAGTAGAAGTAATGGAGAAATTTTAATCAAATAAACACCATTTAAAAATATATGGCTTCCAAATTATCCTGGGAGAATTTAACAAACTTTTTTTTTTCTGTTCAAAGACTAAAAATTAGATTTAAAATCAAAGTGCTGGCATTGGAAAGAAGGTGACAATCCTGCATTAACTTTTCCATTGCTGAGAAGCAGATGGAGACTTGAGAACCAATTGGATTTGAAATGTGGAACTAGGATAGGATCATTTGAAATTATGGGGAGGCAAAAGGGACCTTTGACCAAGCTGTAGACTAACACAGGAAAAAGATTTTGCTTTTTAATAAGTTCAGTAGAAGGGGGCAGAGAAAATGGAATTTGCAAATGTAATACCCAATGGGAGGATGGATAAAAATTGTTATATTTAACTTGAAAGCTAAAGGAGTCAACTAGGTAAAAAAAAAAAAAAAAAAAAAAAAAAAAAAAAAAAAAAAAAAAAAAAGATTCCAAGGCTTTTTTTCTGCCTCATAATATTTTTTTTGAAAATAATTTCCAATGTAGGAGAAATAAGTTTTTTTTTTTTGCAATGTTCAAATATAATGTGGAATCTTACTGTGAAATAATGGAGAAATGCTGAAAAATCATTTTTTTTCTGAAAAAAGATAGTATTATACATATTACCATATAGAAAAACCATATTCTGTAGAACTAATTTTTTTTAATATCAACTTTTCCCCCATTTGAGACATTTTTTTTAATAAACAAAGGGTCATCATCCTGATATTTACTGATCAGTAGAAACAAAGCATTGTTCATTTAAATGCTTTAAAATACATACATACATATATATATATATATATATATTCAAAAGGTCAAGAAGTTTTCTCCTGAATTGTACTTTAACATCTATTATAACTCACAGACATTAAGACCAATGTTTGTCTGCTTTAATTATCTCTATGGTAATTAATTATTAACACATCAGAATATATACAAGTGTCATTATAAAGAAGATATCAAACTATCTGTCAAAAATGAAACAAAAAAAAAATAGAGATGTATTTGCTTAAATTTCAGGTACAAAATTACATGCCTAGATTTCCCGCCAAGATGGCGGAGAGGAGGCACACAGCTGCATAAGCTCTGCATTTTCTCTCAGAATTCATTTCATGATAAGCCTCTGAATTAATGCTTGACTGACAAAAAAAAAAAAACCACACACACACAAATAGTTACCAAGAGAAGTCATCCTTAAAATACACGAGGAAAGGTCTGTTTTTGCTCAAAAGTGGGGACAGTTTTAGATCAGGTACAGGCTGAGGGCAGGCAACAGCAGCAAGAGCACGGCAGGCAGTTCACAGCCCAGCAGACCTAAGGTGGGTGGGGTGTGAGCTCAGCCATCTCTGCAGGGAGAGCTTTGCTACAGGATTGGCTACTTTGCCTGGGCAGCAAGTCAGCAGACAAGCAAAGAAGCTAGAAAAACAGGGGGTGAAGAATACAACACCAAACATCTGGAGTCTCTTGGGACCTGGCCACCCCTCCCCCACAGTGTCTCAGCATGCTCTCAGAGTCTCAGAGTGCAGGCACAACACAGACATCGCTGTCCTGTTAGGGCCTCGCTGCTTGCCCCTCCCCCATCCCCCACAGTCTGTAGAAGAAGCTCTGTAACACCACCCACCCCCACAAACAAAGCAGGTTCCTTTTGTTTTTTGTTTTTTGTTTTCTTTTTTCTTTGCAAGTTTGTCTTTGATTTTTCTCTGGCAAAATGAACAAATAATTTAAATGGACCTTAACCATTGACAGCTTCTATATGGACAGAGAGCAGACTCCAAACCCTGAGGAGACGAAAAACAGACTGTCTCCAGGTGAATCCCCAAAGGAAGATATCATCTGTTCCTCAGCAGAGAAAAATTTAAAAAGGGTCTCACAAGAGAGCTAGAAGAAAAATGGGAAAAGGAAAGGGAGACTTGGCAAGAGAGTCTGGAGAGGTCATCCCATTCATTTAAAGACAGAATGGATAAAGAAATCAAATCCTTGAAAAATAGAATTAGTAAACTGGAAACAGAAAATAGCTCTCTAAAAAATAAAATTAGCAAAATGGAAAAAAAATTCCATAGAATTAAACAAACTCTCTTAAAAACACAATTGGACAATTAGAAAAATATATTTAAAAAGTGAGTGAAGAAAATACTTCGTTGAAAATCAAGATTGAACAAATGGAATCGAATGACTCAAGGAGACAACAAGAATCAGTCAAGCAAAATCAAAAAAATCAAACAATGGAAAAAAAAATGTGAAATGCCTTCTTGAGAAAACAACAGACCTAGAAAATAGATCTAGGAGAGACAAACTGAGAATTATTGGACTCCCAGAAAAAAATATGATGAAAAAAAGAGCCTGGACACTATTTTCCAGGAAATTATCAAAGAAAACTGCCCAGAAGTCATAAAAACAGAGGGCAAATAGATATTGAAAGAATACATCGATCACCTACTGAAAGGGATCCCAAAATCAAAACACCAAGAAATATAGTGGCCAAATGCCAGAACCCTCAGACAAAGAAAAAAAAATACTGCAAGTGGCTAGAAAAACCAAGTTCAAATATAGAGGAGCCACAATAAGAATTACCCAGGATCTAGCAGTGTCCACATTAAAAGATCAAAGAGCCTGGAATATGATATTACAAAAGGCTAAGGAATTGGTATGCAACCAAAAATAACTTACCCAGCCAGAATGAACATGTTCTTACAGGAAAGAAGATGGACATTCAATGAAATAAGTGAATTTCATCTATTTTTGATGAAAAAAACAGAACTTAACAAAAAGTTTGATCTATAAATATAGAACTCAAGAGAAATCTAAAAAGGTAAAAAGAAATCTTAGGAACTATATTTCAACTATAAAGATGTATAAAGAATACATGTATACCTTGTTCTAGAAACTAGAGGTTGGAAAGGACATTGTACCAGAAAAACAGTAAAGTGGGGTTACTACATCTCATGAAGAGGCAAAGAGAGCCTATTATATCTGAGAGAAAGAATGGACGGGGTTGAATAAAGTGGGTATCTTACTGCCATCAGAATTGGCTTAGAAAAAATTTTAGACATATTCAATTTATGGTGAAACTTCTCCCACCTCATTGAAAAGTAGAAAGGGAAAAGTGAAAAGGGGAGGAATAAGCTAAACAGAAGGGAATATGGAAACTGTGAGGAAAAGAAGTAAGATGGGGGAGGAACTATAAGGCAGGGGAAAGGATCTTAAAAAGGGAGGGCTGTGAGAAGCAAGTGGTGCTCACAAGTTTAATACTAAGGAGGGAGATAAGGGGAAAAGAAGGGAGAAAAGCATAAACAGGGGTTAAAGAGATGGGAAGTATTATAGAATTGATAATTTTAACCAAAAATATGAATGGGGTAAACTCTCCCATAATAAGGAGGTGGTTAGCAGGATGGATTAAAAGCCAGAATCCTACAATATGCTGTTTACAGGAAACACACCTGAAGCAGGGAGATACATACAGAGTAAAGGTAAAAGGTTGGAGCAGAACTTACTATGCTTCAGGTGAAGTCAAAAAAGCAGAGGTAGCCATCGTGATCTCAGATCAAGCAAAAGCAAAATTTAAATCTAATTAAAAGAGATAAGGAAGGGCACTATATCTTGCTAAAGGGTAGCGTGGATAATGAAGCAATATCAATATTAAACATATATGCACCAAGTGGTGTAGCATCTAAATTCTTAAAAGAGAACTTAAGAGAGCTGCAAGAAGAAATAGACAGCAAAACGATAATAGTGGGAGATCTCAACCTTACACTCTCAGAATTAGATAAATCAAAACACAAAATAAATAAGAAAGAAGTCAGAGAAGAAAATAGAATACTAGAAAAGTTAGATATGATAGATCTCTTGGAAAAACATAATGGGGAAGGAATACACTTTCTTTTCAGCAGTTCATGGAACCTATACAAAAACTGACCATTTATTAAGACATAAAAACTTCAAACTCAAATGCAGTAGTCAGAAAGAGTAAATGCATCCTTTTCAGACCACGATGCAATGAAAATTACATTCAACAAAAAGCCAGGGGGAAGTAGACCAAAAAATAATTGGAAACTAAATAATCTCATACTAAAGAATGACTGGGTGAAAGAGCAAATCATAGACATAATTAATAACTTCACCCAAGAAAATGAAAATAATGAGATGTCATACCAAAAGGTGTGGGATGCAGCCAAAGCGGTAATAAGGGAAATTTTCACATCTCTAGAGGCCTACTTGCATAAAATAGAGAAAGAGGAAGTCAATGAATTGGAATTGCAACTAAAAATGCTAAAAAAGAAACCAAATAAAACCCCCAGTGAAACACCAAACTTGAAATTCTAAAAATAAAAGGAGAGATCAATAAAATTGAAAGTAAAAAAACTATTGAATTAATTAATAAAACTAAGAGTTGATTCTATGAAAAAACCACCAAAATACACAAACCCTTAGTGAATCTGATTTTAAAAAGGAAAGAGGAAAATCAAATTGTTAGTTTTAAAAATGAAAAGGGAGAACTTGCCACTAATGAAAAGGAAGTTAGAGCTATAATTAGGAGTTACTTTGTCCAACTTTATGCCAATAAATTCGACAACTTAAATGAAATGGAAGAATACTTTCAAAAATATAGCTTGCCCAGATTAACAGAGGAAGAAGTAAATATCCTAAACAGTCCCATTTTAGAAAAAGAAATAGAACAAGTTATTAATCAACTCCTTAAGAAAAAATCCCCGGGACCAGATGGATTTACATGTGAATTCTACCAAACATTTAAAGAACAATTAACTCCAAATGCTATATAAACTATTTAAAAAAATAGAGATTGAAGGAGTCCTCCCAAACTCCTTTTACAACACAGACATGGTACTGAAACCTAAATCAGGTAGGTTGAAAACAGAGAAAGAAAATTATAGACCAATCTCCCTAATGAATATTGATGCTAAAATCATAAATAGAATATTAACAAAAAGATTACAGAAAATCATTCCCAGAATAATACACTATGACCAAGTAGGATTTATACCAAGAATGCAGGGCTGGTTCAATATTAGGAAAACTATCAGCATAATTGACTATATCAATAGCCAAACTAACAAAAACCATATGATCATCTCAATAGATGCAGAAAAAGCATTTGATAAAATGCAACATCCATTCCTCATAAAAACACTTCAGAGTATAGGAATACATGGACTTTTCCTTAAAATAGTCAGGAGCACATATTTAAAACCATGAGTAAGCATCATATGCAATGGGGAAAAACTGGAACCTTTCCCAGCAAGGTTGCCCGCTATCACCATTATTATTCAATATTGTATTAGAAACACTAGTCTTGGCAATAAGAGTCGAGAAAGAGATTAAAGGAATTAGAGTAGGCAATGAGGAAACCAAACTATCACTCTTTGCCAATGATATCATGGTATACTTAGAGAACCCCAGGGATTCTACTAAAAAGCTATTAGAAATAATTCATAATTTTAGCAAAGTTGCAGGATACAAAATAAATCCCCATAAATCCTCAGCATTTTTATACATCACCAACAAAATCCAACAGCAAGAGATACAAAGAGAAATTCCATCAACCAAAGGAAAGTCAGGAATTATAGGACCAAAATTACAAAAAAGTTTCCACACAAATAAAGTCAGATTTAAATAATTGGGACAATATTAAGTGCTCTTGGATAGGCCGAGTGAATATAATAAAGATGACAATACTCCCTAAACTAATCTATGTATTTAGTGCTATACCAATCAGACTTCCAAGAAAATATTTTAATGATATAGAAAAAATAACAAAATTCATATGGAAGAACAAAAGATCAAGAATCTCAAGGGAATTAATGAAGAAAAAAAAAATCAAATGAAGATGGCCTAGCTGTACCTGATCTAAAATTATATTATAAAGCAGCAGTCACCAAAACCATTTGGTATTGGCTAAGAAATAGATTAGTGAATCAGTGGAAAAGGTTAGGTTCACAAGACAGAATAGTCAACTATAGCAATCTAGTGTTTGACAAACCCAAAGCCCCTAACTTCTGGGAAAAGAATTCATTATTTGATAAAAACTGCTGGGATAATTGGAAATTAGTATAGCAGAAATTAGGCATGGACCCACACTTAACACCATATACCAAGATAAGATCAAAATGGGTCCATGACCTAGGCATAAAGAACGAGATTATAAATAAATTAGAGGAACATAGAATAGTTTATCTCTCAGACTTGTGGAGGAGAAAGAAATTTGTGACCAAAGATGAACTAGAGACCATTACTGATTACAAAATAGAAAATTTTGATTACAACAAATTAAAAAGCCTTTGTAGAAACAAAACTAATGCAAACAAGATTAGAAGGGAAGCAACAAACTGGGAAAACATTTTCATAGTTAAAAGTTCTGATAAAGGCCTCATTTCCAAAATATATAGAGAACTGACTCAAATTTATAAGAAATCAAGC
Organism: Antechinus flavipes; assembly: GCF_016432865.1. Lineage (NCBI taxonomy): Eukaryota > Metazoa > Chordata > Mammalia > Dasyuromorphia > Dasyuridae > Antechinus > Antechinus flavipes. The sequence continues at coordinate 287,088,823 of NC_067399.1, read as the reverse complement.
CATTCTCCAATTGATAAATGGTCAAAGGATATAAACAGACAATTTTCAGAGGATGAAATTGAAACTATTACCACTCATATGAAAGAGTGTTCCAAATCATTATTGATCAGAGAAATGCAAATTAAGACAACTCTGAGATACCACTACACACCTGTCAGATTGGCTAAGATGACAGGAAAAAATAAGGATGAATGTTGGAGGGGATGCGGGAAAACTGGGACACTAATGCATTGTTGGTGGAGTTGTGAACGAATCCAATCATTCTGGAGAGCAATCTGGAATTATGCCCAAAAAATTATCAAATTGTGCATACCCTTTGATCCAGCAGTGTTTCTATTGGGCTTATATCCCAAAGAAATACTAAAGAAGGGAAAGGGACCTGTATGTGCCAAAATGTTTGTAGCAGCCCTATTTGTAGTGGCTAGAAACTGAAAAATGAATGGATGCCCATCAATTGGAGAATGGCTGAGTAAATTGTGGTATATGAATGTTATGGAATATTATTGTTCTGTAAGAAATGACCAGCAGGATAAATACAGAGAGGCTTGGAGAGACTTACATGAACTGATGCTAAGTGAAATGAGCAGAACCAGGAGATCATTATACACTTCGACAACGATATTGTATGAGGACATATTTTGATGGAAGTGGATTTCTTTGACAAAGAGACCTAACTGAGTTTCAATTGGTAAATGACGGACAGAAGCAGCTACACCCAAAGAAAGAACACTGGGAAATGAATGTGAACTATCTGCATTTTTGTTTTTCTTCCCAGGTTATTTATACATTCTGAATCTAATTCTCCCTGTGCAACAAGAGAACTGTTCGGTTCTGCAAACATATATTGTATCTAGGATATATTATAGCATATTTAACATGTATAAGATTGCTTGCCATTTAGGGGAGGGGGTGGAAGGAGGGAGGGGAAAAAAATCGGAACAGAAAAGAGTGCAAGGGATAATGTTGTAAAAAAAAATTACCCTGGCATGGATTCTGTCAATATAAAGTAATTATTAAATAAAAATTAAAAAATAAAAAATAAAAAAAAAATAAAAATAAAGCAGCAGTCACCAAAATCATTTGGTATTAGCTAAGAAATAGATTAGTTAATCAGTGGAATACTTTAGGTTCACAAGACAAAATAGTCAACTATAGCAATCTAGTGTTTGACAAACCCAAAGATCATAACTTTTGGGATAAGAATTCACTATTTGACAAAAACTGCTGGGATAACTGGAAATTAGTATGGCAGAAATTAGGCACGGACCCACATTTAACACCGTACACCAAGATAAGATTAAAATGGGCCCATGATTTAGGTATAAACAACAAGATTATAAATAAATTACTGGAACATAGGATAGTTTATCTCTCAGGCTTTTGGAGGAGACTTTGTGACCAAAGATGAACTACAGACCATTATTGATTACAAAATAGAAAATGTTGATTATATGAAATTAAAAGGCCTTTTTACAAACAAAACTAATGCAAACAAGATTAGAAGGGAAGCAATAAACTGGGAAAACATCTTCACATTTAAAGGTTCTGATAAAGGCCTCATTTCCAAAATATATAGAGAATTGACTCAAATTTATAAGAAATCAAGCCATTCTCCAAATGATAAATGTTTAAAGGATACGAACAGACAGTTTTCAGATGATGAAATTGAAACTATTTCCACTGATATAAAAGAGTGTTCCAAATCACTATTGATCAGAGAAATGCAAATTAAGACAACTCTAAGATACCACTACACACCTGTCAGATTGGCTAAAATGACAGGAAAAAATAATGATGAATGTTGGAGGGGATGTGGGAAACCTGGGACACTGATGCATTGTTGGTGGAGTTGTGAACAAATCCAACCATTCTGAAGAGCAATCTGGAATTATGCCCAAAAAGTTATCAGTCTGTGTACACCCTTTGATCCAGCAGTGTTACTACTGGACTTACATCCCAAAGAAGTATTAAAGAAGGGAAAGGGACCTGTATGTGCTAAAATGTTTGTGACAACCCTTTTTGTGGTGCCTAGAAACTGAAAAATGAATGGATGTCTATCAATTGGAGAGTGGTTGTGTAAATTGTGATATATGAATGTTATGAAAAATTATTTTTCTGTAAGATATGACCAGCAGGATGAATACAGAGAGTCTTGGAAAGACTTACATGAACTGATGCTGAGTGAAATGAGCAGAACAAGGAGATCATTATATACTTCAACGATACTCTATGAGGATATGTTCTGATGGAAGTGGATTTCTTTGACAAAGAGAAGATCTAACTTGGTTTCAATTGATCAAGGGTGGACAGAAACAGCTACACCCAAAGAAAGAACACTGGGAAATGAATGTAAACTTTTTGCATTTTTGTTTTTCTTCCCAGGTTATTATTGTTGCCCTGTGCAACAAGAGAACTGTTTGGTTCTGCACACATATATTGTATCTATATTGTGACATATTTAACATGCATAGGACTGCTTGCCATCTGGGTGAGGGTATGGAGGGAAGGAGGGGAAGAATTGGAACAGAAGCGAGTGCAAGAGATAATGTTGTAAAAAATTACCCCGGCATGGGTTCTGTCAATAAAAAGTTATAATTATTAAAAAAAAAAGAAAGCAATTGTGAATCCCAAACTAAAAAATGTAGGTTTTGTTCTATACATAAAAATAGAGCCATTATGATAAATATATACATGTGTGTGAATGTATACATACACATTTATATGGATATGTTCACCCAAATGTAAGTAAACATGTGTGAGTGTACTTATATCAATATATACATGCATATAACAACTTAGACCCTGGTGGTGAGGATTCTGCCATGGTGGAGTATCTACAGGCAGGAATATACAGAAGTGTTGGTACTATTCCCTAGCAGCAAGACAGTAGATCAGCAGGTCTTATAAATTAGAGGCAATTCTCTATATATTTTGGAAATGAGGCCTTTATCAGAACCTTTAACTGTCAAGATGTATAAAACATCCAACCAAACACAAATGGTAAATAGTGAACCTGAAAACGTCAGAATCTCACAGGATTTGGTCATGTCCATACAACACCAGGATTGAATCAGCACAAACTCAGGGCAACAGCTGCTGCTTGTAGAGGAAGCTGCCACTTGTAGAGGAAGGTTGGACAAACTACCTTGCCCGAAAAAAAAGATCTCAAGTTATTTTTTAAATAAATATAAAAGCAAAAAGAACATGAACCAATGATCGTTTTTTTTTTCTTTTTATATAGTGAAAGGGAACAGATTCAAAACCTGAGGAGAGTAAAAGCATATCATCTCCACATGAAGCACCCAAAGGTGATATAAAGTGGTTCCCACCACACAAAATTCTCCTAGAAGAAATGAAAAAGGATCTTAAAAGAAAGTTAGAAGAAAAATGAGGAAAGGAAATGAAAACTTTGCAAGAGGGTTTGGAAAAGGCTCATATATGTGTGTGTGTGTGTGTGTGTGTGTGTGTGTGTGTGTGTGTGTATAACTCATTAAAAGATAGATTTGTTAAAATGGGAAAAAAAATTCCCAGAAAAACAGAATTTATGAAATGGAAAATAAAAATAACTCCTTAAAAAACAGAATTTGTGAAATAGGAAAAAAATCATAGAACAAAACCACTTATTTAAAAATTTAACTGGACAAATACAAATAGAAGTAAAAGAAGTAAACGAAGAAAATAATTCATTAAGATCCAGAACTGAACGAATGGAAATGGATGACTCAATGAGACAACAAGGATATGTCACACAAAACCAAAAAAAAAGGGGGGGGAAATAGACAAAATATATAAAATAGCTACTTGGGAGAACAATTGACCTGGAAAATAGATCTAAGAGAGACAATTTTAAGACTCATTGGATTCCCTGAAAAGCATGGTGTAAAAAAGTCCTAGACACTATTTTTCAGGAAATCATCAAAGACAACTGTCTGGATGGATGTCGTAAAATCAGAAGCCTAAGATAGCCATTGAAAGGATTCACCAAACACTGCCTGAAAGAGACCTCAAAATGAAAATTCCAAGGAATATCATGGCTAAATTTCAGAACTATTAGACCAAGGGAAAAATATTATGAGAAAATAGAAAAACAAACAAACAAACAAACAAACAAACAATTCAGATACCAAGGAGACACAATATAAATTAAAAGATCAAAGGACCTGGAATCTGATATTCTGAAAAACAAAGGAACTTGGAATGCAGTCAAGAATAAATTACCTCACTAAACTGAGCATTTTATATCAGGGAAGAAAATGGACAATCAATAAAACAGATAAATTTTGTTTATTGCTGATGAAAAGGCTAGAGCAAAACAAAAATAAATAAATTGAGCTCCAAATATACAACTCAAGAGAAGCATAAAAAGGTATAAATAAAATTTAAAAAAATTCTTGGGAATTGTATTTCTATTATAGGTATACATCGAGAGCACACATACAATTTGATTATACTGTTATAATATAAAAAAGAAACTAGAGGTGGAAATGGGATTGTACCAGAAAAAGGGGAAAGTGGAGGGAAATTACATCTCAGGAAGAGGCAAAAAAAAAAAAAAAAAAATTATAATTGAGGGAAAAAATGGAGGGTAATGAATATTGTGTGGAGCTTACTCTCATCAGATTTGGCTCAAAGAAAGAATATTAATCATATTTGGTTTCACTGAGAAATTTCTCTTACCTTATAGAAAAATGGAAGGGTAAAGGAGAAAAGGGAAGGAGGAGGCTAAATAGAAGGAAAAACAGAAATAATAAAGGAAAGCTATAAGAAAGGGGGAGGGTCTCTAAAGGGAGAGGACTTTTTGAGACAAGTCATGTTGATAAGTAAAATAATGGGGAGGATAAAAAGGGGAAAAAGAAAGAGAAAAGTATCATTTGAGGTTAATAAGATGGCAGGAAATACAAAATTAGTAGTTTTAACCATAGTTGTGAATGGGGTGAACTCTCACATAAAGTAGAAGCAGATAGCAGACTGGATTAAAAGCCAGAATTCCACAATATGTTGTTTATTAGAAAAACATTTAAAGCAGAATGATACATATAGAGTAAATATAAAAGGCTGAAGCAGAATCTGTTAAGTTTCAGGTGAAGTTAAAAAAAAAAAAAAAACAGGGGTAGCCATTCTGATCTCAGATTAAGCAAAAGCAAAAATTAATCTAATTAAAAGAGATAAGGGGACTTCCAGTTAAGATGGCAGAGAGGAGGCACACAGCTGCATAAGCTCCACTCTTTCTTTCACTATCCATTTCATTACAAGCATCTGAATTAATGCTTGACTGAAAAAAAAACCCACAAATAGTTACCAAGAGAAGCCATCCTTGAGATTCGCCAAGAAAGGTTTGTCTTTACTGGAGGGCTGGGACGGTTTTAGATCGGGCACAGGCAGTGGGCAACAGCAGTGAGAGCACGGGAGCAGACTGGAGAGGGAGTAGGGAGTGATCGCAGCCGTCTCTGCGGGGAGAGCTTCACTACAGGTTTGGATACTTTGCTCCGGCAGCAAGTCAGCAGCCCAGCAGAGAAGCTAAAAACACCGGGGCTGAAGAATACAACCCCAAACAGCTGGAGTCTCTCGGGACCTGGCTGACCCCCCTTCCCCCTCCACAGTGACTCAGCACGCTTTGGGATCTCAGAGCCCAGGCGCAACACAGTCCTGCCAGTGCCTCACTGCTGCCCCCCACAGTCTGTAGAGGAAGCTCGATAACATACCCAACCCCTCCCCCAAAGAAAGACTCCAGTTTTTTCTGTTTTTGTTTGGTAGTTTGTCTTTGATTATTAGACAGAATGAGCAAGAAGCTGAAGAGGACTTTAACCCTTGACAGCTTCTACACAGATAGAGAGCAGACTCTAAATCCTGAGGAGACTAAAAACAGACAGTCCCCAGGTGAATCCCCAAAGGAGGAGATCATCTGTTCCTCAGCACAGATGAACCTCATAGAAGTAATTAAAAAGGCTCTCACAAGGGAGCTAGAAGAAAAATGGGGAAAGCAGAGTGAGACTTGGCAAAAGGAGAGGGAAGCTTGGGAAAAGGAGAGGGAGGCTTGGCAAAAGAGCCTGGAGAAAGTTAAAGAGAGAGTGGATAAAGAAGTAAAATCCTTGAAAAATAGGATTGGTGAACTAGAAAACAAAATTGGCAAAATGGAAAAAAATTCCACAGAACAAAAGAACTCAATGGGACAATTAGAAAAAGATTTTTAAAAAGTGAGTGAAGAAAATACTTCACTGAAAATCAGAATTGAACAAGTGGAATTGAATGACTCGAGGAGACAAGAAGAATCAGTCAAGCAAATCCAAAAAAATCAAAAAATGGAGAAAAATGTGAAATAGAAGACAACAGACCTGGAAAACAGATCCAGGAGAGACAATCTGAGAATCATTGGACTTCCAGAAAAACATGATGAAAAAAAGAGCCTGGACACTATTTTCCAGGAAATTATCAAAGAGAACTGCCCAGAAGTCATAGGAACAGAGGAAAAAATAAACATTGAAAGGATTCATCGATCTCCCACTGAAAGGGATCCTAAAATCAAAACACCAAGGAATATAGTGGCCAAATGCCAGAACCCTCAGATGAAGGAAAAAATATTGCAAGCGGCTAGAAAAACCCAATTCAAGTATCAAGGAGCCACAATAAGGATCACCCAGGATCTGGCAGCATCCACATTAAAAGATCGAAGGGCCTGGAATATGATATTCCAAAAGGCTAAGGAACTTGGTATGCAACCAAAAATAACTTACCCAGCCAGAATGAGCATCTTTTTTCCAGGGAAGAAGATGGACATTCAACGAAGTAAGCGAATTTTATCTATTTCTGATGAAAAAGCCAGAACTTAACAAAAAGTTTGATCTACAAATATAGAACTCAAGAGAAATCTAAAAAGGTAAAGATTAATCTTGGGAACTATATTTTGACTATATAGATGTATAAAGAATACATGTATACCTTGTTCTAGAAATTGATGTGAAAAGGACATTGTATCAGAAAAAGGGTAAAGTGGGGGTAGTACATCTCATGAAGAGGCAAAGGAAACCTATTATATCTCAGAGAAAGAATGGAGGGGGATGAATATAGTGGGTATCTTACAGCCTTCAGAATTGGCTTTAAGTGAAAAATCTAAAGACATATTCAATCTATGGTGAAACTTCTCCCACCTCATTGAAAAGTGAGAAGGGAAAAGTGAAAAGGGAAGGAATAAGCTAAGCGGAAGGGAATACGGGAACTGGGAGGGAAAGGGGTAAGATGGGGGAGGAACTCTAAGGCGGGGGGAGGGATACTAAAAAGGGAGGGCTGTGAGAAGCAAGTGGTGCTCACAAGCTTAATACTGGGAAGGGGGGGAAAGGGGAAAGAAGGGAGAAAAGCATAAACGGGGGTTAACAAGATGGCAAGTAATACAGAATTGGTCATTCTAACCATAAACGTGAACGGGGTAAACTCCCCCATAAAGAGGAAGCGGTTAGCAGAATGGATGAAAAGCCAGAATCCTACAATATGTTGTTTACAGGAAACACACCTGAAGTGGGGAGATACATGCAGGTTAAAGGTAAAAGGTTGGAGCAAAATCTACTATACTTCAGGTGAAGTCAAAAAAGCAGGGGTAGCCATCCTGATCTCAGATCAAGCTAAAGCAAAAATTGATCTAATTAAAAGAGATAAGGAAGGGCACTATATCTTGCTAAAGGGTAGCATGGATAATGAAGTACTATCTATATTAAACATATATGCACCAAGTGGGGTAGCATCTAAATTCTTAAAAGAGAAACTAAGAGAGCTGCAAGAAGAAATAGACAGTAAAACTATAATAGTGGGAGATCTTAACCTTGCACTCTCAGAATTAGATAAATCAAATCACAAAATAAATAAGAAAGAAGTCAAAGAGGTAAATAGAATACTAGAAAAGTTAGATATGATAGATCTCTGGAGAAAATGTAATGGAGACAGAAAGGAATACACTTTCTTTTCAGCAGTTCATGGAACCTATACAAAAATTGACCATATATTAGGACATAAAAACCTCAAACTCAAATGCAGTAAGACAGAAATAGTAAATGCATCTTTTTCAGACCATGATGCAATGAAAATTATATTCAACAAAAAACCAGGGGGAAGTAGACCAAAAAATAATTGGAAACTAAATAATCTCATACTAAAGAATGATTGGGTAAAACAGCAAATCATAGACATAATTAATAACTTCACCCAAGAAAACGATAATAATGAGACATCATACCAAAATGTATGGGATACAGCCAAAGTGGTAATAAGGGGAAATTTCATATCTCTAGAGGCTTATTTTTATAAAATAGAGAAAGAGAAGGTCAATGAATTGGGTTTGCAATTAAAAATGCTAGAAAAGGAACAAATTAAAACCCCCCAGTCAAACACCAAACTTGAAATTCTAAAAATAAAAGGTGAGATCAATAAAATTGAAAGTAAAAAAACTATTGAATTGATTAATAAAACTAAGAGTTGGTTCTATGAAAAAACCAACAAAATAGACAAACCCTTAGTAAATCTGATTAAAAAAAGGAAAGAGGAAAATCAAATTGTTAGTCTTAAAAATGAAAAAGGAGAAATTGCCACTAACGAAGAGGAAATTAGAGCAATAATTAGGAGTTACTTTGCCCAACTTTATGCCAATAAATTCGACAACTTAAATGAAATAGAAAAATACCTCCAAAAATGTAGCTTGCCCAAAATAACAGAGGAAGAAGTAAATATCCTAAACAGTCCCATCTCAGAAAAAGAAATAGAACAAACTATCAATCAACTCCCTAAGAAAAAATCCCCAGGACCAGATGGATTTACATGTGAATTCTACCAAACATTTAAAGAACAATTAACTCCAATGTTATATAAACTATTTGAAAAAATAGGGATTGAAGGAGTCCTACCAAACTCCTTTTATGACACAGACATCGTACTGATACCTAAACCAGGTAGGCTGAAAACAGAGAAAGAAAATTATAGACCAATCTCCCTAATGAATATTGATGCTAAAATCTTAAATAAAATATTAGCAAAAAGATTACAGAAAATCGTCACCAGGATAACACACTATGACCAAGTAGGATTTATACCAGGAATGCAGGGCTGGTTCAATATTAGGAAAACTATTAGCATAATTGACTATATCAATAACCAAATAAAGAAAAACCATATGATCATCTCAATAGATGCAGAAAAAGCATTTGATAAAATCCAACACCCATTCCTAATAAAAACACTTGAGAACATTGGAATAAATGGACTTTTCCTTAAAATAGTCAGGAGCATATATTTAAAACCATCAGTAAGCATCATATGTAATGGGGAAAAACTGGAATCTTTCCCAGTATGATCTGGAGTGAAGCAAGGTTGCCCACTATCACCATTACTATTTAATATCGTATTAGAAACACTAGCCTCGGCAATAAGAGTTGAGAAAGATATTAAAGGAATTAGAGTAGGCAAAGAGGAAACCAAACTATCACTCTTTGCAGATGATATGATAGTATACCTAGAGAACCCCAGAGATTCTACTAAAAAGCTATTGGAAATAATTCATGATTTTAGCAAAGTAGCTGGCTACAAAATAAATCCCCATAAATCCTCAGCATTTTTGTACATCTCCAACAAAACTCAAAAGCAAGAGATACAAAGAGAAATTCCATTCAGAATAACTGTTGATACCATAAAATATTTGGGAATCTATCTACCAAAGGAAAGTCAGGAATTATATGAGCAAAATTATAAAAAAGTCTCCACACAAATAAAGTCAGACTTAAATAATTGGAAAAAATATTAAGTGCTCTTGGATCGGCCGAGCAAACATAATAAAGATGACAATACTCCCTAAACTAATCTATTTATTTATTGCTATACCAATCAGACTTCCAAGAAAATATTTTATTGATCTAGAAAAAATAACAACAAAATTCATATGGAACAATAAAAAGTCGAGAATCTCAAGGGAATTAATGAAAAAAAAAATCAAATGAAGGTGGCCTAGCTGTACCTGATCTAAAATTATATTATAAAGCAGCAGTCACCAAAACCATTTGGTATTGGCTAAGAAATAGATTAGTGGATCAGTGGAAAAGGCTAGGTTCACAAGACAGAATAGTCAACTATAGCAATCTAGTGTTTGACAAACCCAAAGTCCCTAACTTCTGGGAAAAGAATTCATTATTTGATAAAAACTGCTGGGATAATTGGAAATTAGTATGGCAGAAATTAGGCATGGACCCACACTTAACACCATATACCAAGATAAGATCAAAATGGGTCCATGACCTAGGCATAAAGAACGAGATTTTAAATAAATTAGAGGAACATAGAATAGTTTATCTCTCAGATTTGTGGAGGAGAAAGAAATTTGTGACCAAAGATGAACTAGAGACCATTACTGATTACAAAATAGAAAATTTTGATTACATCAAATTAAAAAGCCTTTGTACAAATAAAACTAATGCAAACAAGATTAGAAGGGAAGCAACAAACTGGGAATACATTTTCACAGTTAAAGGTTCTGATAAAGGCCTCATTTCCAAAATATATAGAGAACTGACTCAAATTTATAAGAAATCAAGCCATTCTCCAATTGATAAATGGTCAAAGGATATGAACAGACAATTTTCAGAGGATGAAATTGAAACTATTACCACTCATATGAAAGAGTGTTCCAAATCATTATTGATCAGAGAAATGCAAATTAAGACAACTCTGAGATACCACTACACACCTGTCAGATTGGCTAAGATGACAGGAAAAAATAAGGATGAATGTTGGAGGGGATGCGGGAAAACTGGGACACTGATGCATTGTTGGTGGAGTTGTGAACGAATCCAACCATTCTGGAGAGCAATCTGGTATTATGCCCAAAAAATTATCAAATTGTGCATACCCTTTGATCCAGCAGTGTTTCTATTGGGCTTATATCCCAAAGAAATACTAAAGAAATACTAGTGGCTAGAAACTGGAAAATGAATGGATGCCCATCAATTGGAAAATGGCTGGGTAAATTGTGGTATATGAATGTTATGGAATATTATTGTTCTGTAAGAAATGACCAGCAGGATGAATACAGAGAGGACTGGCGAGACTTACATGAACTGATGCTAAGTGAAATGAGCAGAACCAGGAGATCATTATACACTTCGACAACGATATTGTATGAGGACATATTTTGATGGAAGTGGATTTCTTTGACAAAGAGACCTGAGTTTCAATTGATAAATGACGGACAAAAGCAGCTACACCCAAAGAAAGAACACTGGGAAACGAATGTGAACTATCTGCATTTTTGTTTTTCTTCCCGGGTTATTTATACCTTCTGAATCCAATTCTCCCTATGCAACAAGAGAACTGTTCGGTTCTGCAAACATATATTGTATCTAGGATATACTGCAACATATCCAACATATAAAGGACTGCTTGCCATCTAGGGGAGGGGGTGGAGGGAGGGAGGAAAAAAAATCGGAACAGAAACGAGTGTCAATATAAAGTAATTATTAAATAAAAATTTAAAAAAGAGAGAGAGATAAGGAGGGAAACTATATCTAGCTAACGGATACCATAGATAATGAAGTAACATCAAATCTAAATATATATACACCAAACATATATATACATATATAGCATCTAGATTCCTAAATGAGAAGTTAAAAGAGTTGCAAAAAGAAATAAACAGCAAAACTATAATAGTGGGAAATTTCAACCTTGCACTCTCAGAACTAGATAAATCAAACCACAAAATAAATTTTAAAAACAAGTTAAGGAGGTAAACATAATGTTAGAAAAGTTAGGTATGATAGATCTTTTGAGGAAATTAAATGGAGACAGAAAAAAGTAGACTTTCTTCTTGGCAGTTCATGGAACCTTTGCAAAAATTGACCATATATTAGGACACAGAGACCCCAAAATTATATACAGAAAGTCAGACATAGTAAATGCATTTTTTCAGATCAAAGTGCTTTAAAATTACATTCAATAAAAAGCTAAGGGAAAATAAACTAAAAAGTAGTTGGAAACTAAATAATCTCATCCCAAAGAATGAATGGGTAAAACAGCAAATCATAGAAAGAATCAATAATTTCATCCAAGAGAATGACAATAGACAACATCCCAAAATTTGTGGGATGCAGCAAAAACAGTATTAAAGGGAAATTTTATATCTCTGGATGCTTACTTGAATAAAACAGAGAAAGAAAAGATCAATGAATTGGGCTTACAATGAAAAAGCTAGAAAAAGAACAAATTTAAAAACCCCAATCAAATACCAAACTTGAAATTCTAAAAATAAAAGGAAAGATTAATAAAATTCAAAGTAAAAAATAACTTTCGAATCAATAAATAAAACTAAGAGTTAGTTTTATTTTAAAAAACCCCATCAAAATAGATAAACCTTTAGTTAATTTGATTAGAGAAAGAAAGAGGGACATCAAATTGTTAGTCTCTTGAAAAGGGAGAACTTTCCACCAATGAAGAGGAAATTAAAGCAATAATTAGGGGTTTTTCTGCCCAATTATAGATCAATATATTTTGATAATTTACTGAAATGGAGGAATATTTACAGAAATATAGATTGCCCTAGAAAACAGAAAAGAAAATAGTCCCATTTTAGAAAAAGAAATAGAACAAGCTATTAATCAACTCCCTAAGAAACAATCTCCAGGGCCACATGGATTTACATGTGAATTCTACCAAACGTTTAAGGAACAATTTACTCCAGTTCTATTTAAACGATTTGAAATAATAGAGAATGAAGGACTCTTGCCGACTTCCTTTTATGACACAGACATATTATCGATACCTAAATCAGGTAGATTGAAAACAGAGAAAGAAAATTATAAACCAATCTCCCTAATGAATATTGATGCAAAAATCTTAAATAAAATATTAGCAAAGAGATTACAGAAAATCATCCCCAGGATAGTACATTATGACCAAGTAGGATTTATACTAGGAATGCAGGGCTAGTTCAATATTAGGAAAATTATTAGCATAATTGTTGATATCAATGTTAAGGGGCAGGTCAATTCTCTAAGAGCCTCCATAGTTGTGGATCATAGCATCTGAAGGAGTTGCAGGGCAGCCTTTGATGACACAGGTATTGTGGACTGGGAATGAAATAAATTGGAGGCAGAGGGAAAAGGAGAGAGGTCCTCAGTCAGAGACATCAGAGAATAGCAACTGCCTCTCAGTCTCCTTGCATTATCCTCTCACATGAAGAGATCCATTCTGCAGGTCTGGGTTGGATCTCCAGATCCACTGTCAAATTGTTCCCATGTATATCAACATATCAATAACCAAATTAACAACAACAAAAAAAAAAAAAAAAAAACACATGATTATCTCAATAGATACAGAAAAAGCATTTGATAAAATCCAATGTTTATTCCTATTTAAAAAACTCTGGGAATCTATCTGCCAAGGGAATGTAAGAAACTATATGAGCAAAACTACAAAACACTTTCTGGGTCCTCAAACTTTTAAAATAGGGGGCCAGTTCACTGTCCCTTAGACTGTTGGAGGGCTGGACTATAGTAAAAACAAAAACTATGAAGTGCACACTGCACATATCTTATTTTGAAGCGAAACAAAATGGGAACAAATACAATATTTAAAATGAAGTAAAGTTAAATCTACAAACTTACCAGTATTTCAATGGGAACTATGGGCCTGCTTTTGGGTAATGAGACAGTCAGTGTCTGGTTCCATATTTGTCACTGCTAGTTGTAATAACTGATGCAAGTGTGCATCCATTAGTCTTGATCTGGTTGGAGATGTCAAATGTTTCATTCTAGAAAAAGTCTGTTCACAGACGTAAGTACTGCCAAAGATAGCTGCCATTTTGAATGCATGGTTCCTGAGATGAGGATATATCTCAGAGTGGGGAGATGCAGAGAAGTTATGAAGGCTGCTTGACTTGAATACATCTTTCAGAGAGTCACAATTCTGTAGTTCAGCCAGTTCCATTTGGTAAATTGTATCACATTTTCAATGTCAATAGAAAATGGGTTACAGAAAAGCTGTATGTCCTATTCATGGAGATGAGGCTCTTTAAATCTAAATTGGAACCCCTTTTGCAATTTTTGCATTTGGGAATGCAAGCAGTGGTTTTTCCGCTAACAGATTTTGAGTTGTGGGGAGATGGCAGAAGTTTTCCTCCTTCACTTGTTTGATGAGGAGGCCTAATTTTACTTCAAATGCTTTGACATGTGATTGCATATCACAGATGAGCCTCCCCTTTCCTTGAAGTTGCATATTGAAACAGTTGAGTAACTCTCTTACATCTGTCAGAAAGGCAAGGTGCCATTTCCATTCTGCATCATTGAGCTCTGGTACTTCTTTGTTTTTTGAAAGCAGAAAAGTTGTAATCTGTGGAAGTCTCATAGAAACATTTCAAAACTCTCCCTCAATTCAGCCAATGGACTTCTGTGTGATATAGAACATCTTCATACTCAACATTTAGCTTAGACAGAAAATCCTGAAATTGTCTGTGATTTAGTGCATTAGCTCTAATGAAGTTAACAACAAAACACCACAGTTTTCATAATAGAGTCCCACTTCAGTGATTTACTACACAGCGCTTGTTGGTGGATGAGACTTTTGTATGAGAATGGTTATGTTTGTCCATATCTTGATTAATGCAAGCAATTACTCCTTTCTTAGACCCCATCATGCTAGGAACACCATCAGTTGTCATGCTGGCTAGTTTAGCCCAATCCAGCTCCAAACCATCCATAGTTTGGCAAAACCTTTTCATAAATATCTTCTCCTGTAGTTGTTCCTTTGATGCTTTGCAGTGCAGCAAGCTCTTCTATGATTTCAAAATAGTCATTCGTCCCACGAATAAAAATTAGAAGTTGTGCAGAATCACAAACATCATTGCTTTCGTCGAGTGCCAAGAAAAAAATGTGAAAATTTTTTTATGGAGTTTTGCAAATGCTGATGCAGATTGTCTCCCATCTCTTCAATCCTCCATGTAATTGTAGGTCCTGAAAGACTCATGTACTAAATAAATTGGCGTTCTCTGGACACATCTCTTTGGCAACAGAAAGAAGGCATTCTTTAACAAATTCTCCCTCCACACATGTGCTATTAGCTTGGCAACTTGAAAACTTGCTTGCAGTGAAGAAATATTTAGCTGCTTCTGCTTCACAAAAGTATTTTGCTGAGTTGTCAATGTATTTTTCAGTTTTAATATTTTATCTTTTCTCACTTCTCCAATTAAACAATAATATTTATGTTTATATTGAGTTTCATAGTGTCCATGCAAATTATGTTCTTTGAGCACAGACACTATATTCTGGCATATCAGACATACAGCTCTTTCCTTGTACTACATGAAAAAGTAAGCATAAGTCCACTGTTTTTTGAATGTCCTACACTCCGAGTCAATTTTTTTTTTGACATCATTATTTCCTAGGGATTCCAAATTACTATTAGTAAAATACATATATATATATACACAGCACTACAAAAACAATATATCAGCAATAACTTTGCCCACACAGAGACATACAAACTGCAATGCCCAACTTCCTCCAAGCTGCCTCTGCACTGTGATGCTTCTGTTTCCCGCACTCTCTCTCCTGCTCTTTGTGCTCCCACTTCCGACCTTCACTGCTGCAGTGAATTCCCCCTGCTGCAGTCGTGACATGCACAGCATGCACTGTACATCCCCTGCACCTGTCTGTTATGGTGGCTACGTTATTGTACAAGGCTGCAGGCTGTCAGTTCTCTGTTTACTGCATCTCTCTCCCTTCCCCACATCATATACCCTCACCTGGGAACTCACCTCACCTCGGTATCGTCTCACACTCTGTCTCTGCCATCTCAGCCCAATGCTGGAAATGTGCATTGCTAACGCGAATTTAAGTCAAACGTCACTTCCGGTCTAATTTTGCCATAACCCAGCAGGCCACATAAACGTCCTCAGAGGGCCGCATGTGGCCCGCGGGCTGTAGTTTGAGGACCCCGATCTAAGCAATTAGAAAAAGATTAAGTGCTCTTAGATTGGTTGAGCAAATGTAATAAAGATGACAATTCTACCTAAAGGAATTTATTTATTTAGGACTATACCAATAAAAATCCCAAGAACTATTTTATGACCTAGAAAAACAATATCATATAGAAAACAAAAGGTCAAGTATTTCAATGAAATTAATGATGAAAAAAAGTAAATGAAGCTGTATCAGATCTAAAACTATATTATAAAGTAACAGTCATCAAAACCATTTGGTACTGACAAAGAAGTAGACTAGGTGATCAATGGACTAAGTTCACAGGACAGAATAGTAAAAAATTATAACAATTTAGTGTTTGACATACTCAAAGACCTCCCAGTATGTGGAATAAGAATTCACTATTTGACAAAAACTGCTGGAAAAATTGGAAACTAGTATGGCAGAAACTAGGCATTGACTCACACAAACACCATATACCAAGATAAGGTCAAAATGGGTTCATGATCTAGATATAACGAATGATATTAAAAATAAATTAGGAGAATGGAGCATAGTTTACCTCTCAGACTTGAAGAGGACAGAATTTGTGACCAAAGAAGAATTAGAGATCATTATTGATCACAAAAAAAAAAAAAAAAATTTTGACTATATTAAGTTAAAAAGTTTTTGTACAAACTAAAATAATTCAGACAAGATCTGAGATACCCCTTCACAACTGTCAAATTGACTAAAATGACAGGAAAAGATGACAAATGTTGCAAGGAATGTGGGAAAATTGGGACAGTAATACATTGTTGGTGGAAGTGTATGGATCCAACCATTCTGGAGAGCAATTTGGAACTATACTAAAAAACTTATCAAACTGTGCATATCCTTTGACCCAGAAATGTTTCTACTGGGCTTGTGTCCCAAAGAGACCTTAAACACATGTGTAAAAATGTTGTGGCAGCCCTTTTCATAATGGCAAGAAACTGGAAACTGAATGGAAGCTCATTAATTAGGGAATGGCTGAATAAATTATGAGATATGAATGTTATAGAATATTATTGTTCTGTAAGAAACAATCAACAGAATGATTTCAAAGAGGTCTTGGGAGACTTGCATGAACTGATTCCAAGTGAAATGAGCAGAACTAGGAGATCATTATACATGAAAATAAGATTATATGATGCTCAATTCTGATAGATGCGGCTCACTTCAATAATAAGATGATTCAAAACAGTTCCAATTGTTTAGTGATGAAGAGAGCCATCTTCACGCAGAGCAAGGACTGTGAGAACTGAGTATGAACCATAAAATATCATTTTCACTCTTTCTGCAGTTGTTTGCTTCCATTTTGTTTTCTTTCTCAGGTTTTTTTTTTTTTTCTTGATCCAATTTTTCTTGTGCAGCAAGAATATGTATACACATATTAGATTTAACATATATTTTAACATATTTAACATGTATTGGACTACCTGTTGTCTAGGGAATTGGGGTGTGGGGAAGGAGGGGAAAATTTGGAATAGAAGGTTTTACAAGGGTCAGAATTGAAAAATTGCCCAAGCATATGTTTTGTAAATAGAGCTTAAAAAAAAAAAAAAGAAATTTGTTGCTACACATTTTTAATCATCTATGATATTCTGCTTAATTTTTATTTTGTTTTTATCTTCTTTTGTATTTGCTTGATTTAAATAAAAATAACACCAACAGAAAAAAATAAAAAATATTGTCATTGAGGAAGAAACTGTTAATGCTCTCATTGTCTCTCTGTTTCTCTCTGTGTGTCTGTCTCTATCTCTGTTTCTGTTTCTCTCTCTCTCTCTCTCTTTCTCTCTCTCTCTCTCTCTCTCTCTTTCTCTCTCTCTGTCTGCCTCATACACACATACAGGTATACACTTCCCTACAAGAAATATAAACTCATTGAAAGAAGGGATTATTTAATTTTTATTTTTGTATTATTTGGAAACAGCACAATACCAGGTGCTTGGCAAATATTGATTCATTGATTGACATCCTTCTCAGTTGCAGTACATATAAATGAAGATTATTTCTATTTGATGTGACATTTTATCTAATTATTATTTTGAATTTTAACCCCATGGTTTTCATTTCTAAATTTTACCTATTTCTAATGCTATTCTTTTTGCCTTCTGACAACTAACTAAAAATCTGTCAATAAAGATAATGAATCAAATTATACCTTTCTGCACTGACTATCTAGATCTTCCTTACAACTGAGTGTCTTTGTCAGTAATAATATTTCCAACTTTCTGCTTTGTGCCATTTTGCTTCTTTCCTGTTTTATTTGCACAAATAAACATGCAGTGGAAATGTCTACAATGTCAGAACTGAAATATTAAATTAAATTCTTATCTAGTAACAATGGAAGAAACATTGGGTACAAAGAAAAGAAGGGGGGAATTAATTTTCCATTATTTTCTGAGCAGAGTACTAAGCATTTTGTTATTAGTAATTCATTTGATCCTCACAACAATCCTAAGAGATAGATGCTATTATTATCTCCATTTTACAGACAAGGAAAGTGAGACAGACAAATGCTAAATGACTTAACCAAGTTTGAACAATTATTAAGATCAAATTTGAACTCAAATCTTCTGGAGACTAGAACCATCACTCAGTCTAATGTGCTACCTTGCTTTCTCGGTTGATATCTCATGAGATGAATTGAGTTCAAATATTAAAGTCACATGGTATATTTAAATTCTACAGATGACTTCTCTTGCTTTTAGTCTTACATGTATCCGTCTCAGCTTAATTTGAATGTTTGTGTGTTCAACCTAATGACAAGCAGTTTCTGTATGCCTAGAAGGATAAAAGTGAAGTTACAAACCTAGCTCACTATTTAATTCATATACATTCTGTCAGCATAAGTATGGATTATTAATACAACTTTGGCCATGAAGGCCAAGTGATTTTTCCACAGCAGTGAAGAAAGCATATGTATGACAGCAGATTCCTATGGCTTTCTGTAAGAGATAGTAATTGTTAAGCTATTTTGTGGACTGGTTGTCAGCTTGGGAATCTTTGTTATCTGCTGAAAAGGAGACATATTCTTTGAACAATATAGAAAATATTAAGAAACTTAATATTTATATTATTTATTTTATGACTGATAATATTACTGAAATTCTAAGCATTTAGCTTTCAGTAAGTATATTCATAATACAATTAATTCATATGTAGCATTTGTAAACAGATTCAAATAACAAGTAAAATGTGTATCCTTTTAACACAATGATGATATAAAAACCAATAGTATTATAACAATTCTCCAATGAATCTGTGATCACATTGATATGGGACCTCATTCTAATGCTTAAGATAGCCATCCATTTATGCTACCATTTTATGCAAAATATGTACAGATATTTCCATAAATCAAATTTCATAAAGCATTTTTCCAATGGAAGAGTTTCCACTGCATGTATATCAGTAGAAATGGTGGTTAACAAGTATCACTTTTTTCTGATGATGTATTTATTATTAATAAGATGCTAATCAAATAATCGATTTTTGATTTATCATTAATTGCTAGAAAAATCAAGAGAAGAATCCCTACCTATTACTTTGACTTACAGAAGTAATGGTGGAATGAGATAAGGGTAGAGAGGGGAAAAGAAGAGAGATAATTGAGAAAGTAAGTGATATAAAAACAAAAGATGTCAATAAAACTTATAAAAGTAAACCCATTACACTAAATATTTTGAGGTATAATTATGTATATTCCTTAAAAATAATAAACAGCAGTCACTATATTCTGCTTTTCTGTGAGAGATGTTTGTCCTAAGGAAAAAAACACATGAGTGAAATACATAGTTAATAAAAATCATATTATAAAAGTATATTATGAGATATTGTGATATTGGCTAAGAAAATGGATTGTACCTAAAAAAAAATTAATGGATTAAATTTGCAACCAACACTAGATGTTGGGCAAAAATTTAACAAGTAAAATGGCACAATCTTTCACATCTGTAAAAGTTTAATCATTTAGTTCAACCATGAAAATTACTATTGGCTTAAGCCTCAAAGACAAATTCTCCAAAAGAGTAAGTATGCTCTGATGCAATGGGAGTATGCAATGATGTAAATGAGTGAATGTATTAGTTAGAAGGCTAAGCCTCTACATTATCATTAGTACCTACATTGACAAAGATTAATATCATCCCCTCAAACACTCCTTTCTGTACAAGTATCTCTAATTTCCTCTTTCTGAGTTCTAGTACATATATATATATATATATATATATATATATATATATATATACACACATATATACATACACACACACACACACACACACACACATATATATGGCAACAATAATAGAGGTCAGTCTTTGGGAGAAATTTTTTTAAAAAGCAGACTTTGTTTTAAAACAAATTCTTTTTTTGGTGATTTTGGTAATGCTTTGAATAGTTTCATTATGCTTTCTCCCTTAAAAACTTAGACAAAAAATGGACAGAAATTTTAGAATGTGAATGAATGAGAGAGAAATATAAAAATAATATGATTTGTCATTCAATAATTGTTACTAAGGTATATAGTGGAAGGGACAAGTAGCTCACAGAGAGGATAGATCATAGACATTGGTGTCTGGCCTAAAAAATTTAATAACTTTGTGGTCCTGGGCAAGGCACTTAATGCGTATTGCCTCCAAACATAGACACACACACACACAAAAAAAATTAAAATAAGCAATATATTTTTATCTTTGGATTTATGTAAAAATGTTCAATTGCACATTGAGAAATTCTAGAAATACTAAATAATTCTCTAGTAACTACCCAATGTCAAGAAAAACATAGCCCTTCGCTACTTAGTTCAATCCTTCTACTCATTCAAGCAACATTTATTAAGATACTGTTATTTGCTAGGCATTGTGCTGATTGCTAGGGATACAAAAAGAGGTAAAAAGCATTCCTTGTCCTCGAGGAGCTTATAATTTAATGAAGAATTTAAGGTGCAAATAGATCTAGAACAAACTATGCAGGATGAATATGATGGAATGGCATGAGGATTAAGAGAAATTGGAAAAGGTTTCTCATAAAAAATGGGAGTTTATTTAGGATTAAAAGAACACAGGGAATTCAGTAAGAGGAGCAGAGAAAAGGTAGCATTTCCAGCACAGTGAGACAGAAAAAAATTTCCCAAGCCAAGAGATGAAGTCTCTTTTTCATAGAATAATTGGATTTAAAAGTGCATTACAAATTATTTTTTAAAAGATTCAAATGGTAGCAGGGGCTAAGTTATAAGTGACTTATAATGGCAAATTGCATTTTCTTTTTGATACTGGATGCAATAAGGAGCCAATGGAGTTTATTGAATAGGAGAAAGACATGATCATATTTGCACTATAGGAAAGTCACTTTGGTGGCTAAATGGAGGATGCTTTGAAACAGGGAGTGAAAAAAGATATGCAGACTCACCAGTAGACTATAGCAAAGACTATGAGGACCTATACTAGAGTCATGCTGTGTCAGAGGAGAAAAGGTGAAATATATAAGTGACACTGAAGAGGTGAAATCAGCAAGCTTTTAAATAGGCTTGTATTTGGCATGATAAGAGATAATGCAGAGGAATTATATGAGAACAGGAATTAGAGCCAAACAGGATGGATAAATATGGACCCAGATCTTTGAAGACAATACCCATACTAATAATAAGATGAGAGATTCAACACATTCTAAACACTGAAATATCAAAGTTACATAAAGGATCTCATTTGACTCCCACAACAACTCTGTGAAAGTTTTGATTTTAGCCCCATTTTACTAAGGCTGAGATATAACTAGTAACATGTTTGTGGTTACAAAATTCATAAGATTTGAAGATAGGATTTGAGCTTCATTTTTCCTTGTTTTTAAGTACTTAATTTTCCCTTCTCTGTTTTTCCTTTTCCCATATTTCCATAGTGATTAGTCTTTTCTTATTGGAAAGGTAACTAGACATTTGGAAAGGAAAATGTCACTGTGCTATCTATGGGCCTATACCTGCCGCTAAAAATGATGGGGCCTGGAAAAAGTCCTTTCATATGCTCTACCGCATGTTCTCTAATTTTCTCTGCCCACATACAGAACACATGCAGATGCTAACAGCTGTGATGATGACGATAATGTTATATATTTATATAATGTTTCATGCTTGTTGAAATGCTTTCACATCTGCTCTCTCATTTTATTATATCTTCCCAAAAACCTAAAAAGGTAAAGAAAATCTTATTATCGCCATCATATACCAAAGAAACTTGAGATCCAAAGAAGTCTGTGTCTTTATAGATAGATAGTAATATAGCAGGGAATTCTCTGAATTCTTCTTCTTGGATTCTTCCTCTTGATCACACTATGTAAAAAAAAAAAAAAAAAAAAAAGAAGAAGAAGAAGAAGAAGAAGAAGAAGAAGAAGAAGAAGAAGAAGAAGAAACTATTTGATTAACTATTTTTTTTATTTTTCTTAAATGAATAAAATGCATGCATTTATTTAAAATACTAAAACATTTAATATGATGTAATTTTAGGGGAAAAGGTTACATAATTCATTAAAAATATTCCCCTGTATTTTCATTTTAAAAATATTTATAAAAATACTAAAAAATCAGAGAAAAGAAAGAATTGGTAATAAGATATATTACTTGTATCTTTAAAAAATCTGGCCTGATTTATTTTATAGGTCATAGCTACAGTTTTCTCAAAACTTGTTATTATATTAGCTATTTTTCTAAAGTTTGATATAAAGAAATTAAAAATGAATGGCATAGAAACCCTGGATTTGTTAGCAAAACCTAAGCTTATATCCCTAGCTAGGCACAAATTAGCTATATAATTGTAGAAAAATAAGTTAATCAATCCTAGCTTTAGTTTCCTCATTTACAACATGAAGATCATAATGCCATAGCAGTTTATCTTACAAAAGATCTATGATACTGGAAGGAATTAATGTATATAAAATATATTTCAACTTTAAAAATCACAAAATAAAGTTGACAAGAGAAAGTCAAATGGGGGGAGAGGAAGGGGAAGAGTTATCCAGGCAGGGAAGAAGTCAAAGAAGTCCAAAATGTGTGCAGCCAGGTTTTTGTTTGTTTTTAAGTCAAAGAGGATCAATGACATCAGTGACATCTTAACTGGCAAAGAAATTGGATTTAAGTGAGGCAAGACTATGCAAAGTCATCAGCATCACTTTTTCCTCTAGAATCACTGGAATTTACTAGTAGTGAGACACAGGTCCCACTGCACTTCCAGATGCAGTGGGAGAACTTGACTTTTTTAAGCTAACATCTTTTCCAGGTGTCAGTTGGAACTCATTCAGTGAATAAAGGATAGGTAAAAATTGGAGGCAAAAGATGGCTTTCTCAGTTTGCTTTCTCAAAAATGTCAGTCTAAGAAGGAAAGACCCTCAGTGTTTTTGGCCAGAACAGAAACATATTCTCTCTGAGCCTTCAAAACCCAAACAATGAGCAAACAAGGCCTAAGCTGATCCCTATTGTTGGCCAATTAGTGAGAGACAAAGTGATTTGGGTTTATGATACAGTCAAGTAGCTCCATTTGAATCCTAAAGTTTTTTTTTTTTTTTTTTTTTTTTATCAAATCTCAGTTATTCAGAGCAATATTCCAAGAAATCGTAAATAAAACTACCTGTGACAAAATAATTGAGCTTCAGTTTTCTGGGATGTGGTGGTGGGGGGAGATAATAGAAAAAAATGATAGGTAGGAAAGAAAAATCTAGCTCTCTCCCTCCAAACCCAGAACATCTTGTGAAGTATAAATAATCAAAATGTATACTTCTTTAGAAAGAGCACTTGCTTATAAGGGTAAGACTTCCCATGTGAACAGAGAGAGAGGAAAAAAGAGGAGGAGAGAAAAGAAAGGAAAGAAGAAAGGGAAAAAAAAGAAAGGAATGAAGAAAGATGCAGCCAGATGAGAGAAGGGTAAATATCTGTCTTCTCTTATTTCCTTAAATGGAAGAATATATAGCTCTGTATCCTCCAGTCAGAAAGATAAAGGGTACTGATGATTAGGTAACAAGGTTCATTGGATCTTAAAATATGATCAGATTTTCTATTGATTAAGTTAACAGATGGGGTATTGTAGAGGGCTTAAACTCTTGAGTTGTTGCACTGAGATTGGTTCAGCACTTAAGGCTAATTACTGATTGGACAATACTCTATAGGCATATGCTTAGAAAATGGTCCTTTCCACTAACCGTCCTGGCTCAATGATTGTTGTATAGAAGATTGTAGGAGGTAGTAGGGGGTGGAGTAAGACAAGTAAGGGACACTCTTGGTGGTAAACAAGGGAGAAGGCAATTGTGGAGAATCTGCTTTCATCCTGTTCAATCCTGCATCTGGTGACCAAGAATAAAGATTAAGGACTTTTGCTTATCCTGACTCCGGCTGATTCTGGGGTATCCTGCATGCTAGTGTGGTTGTCACACATTGCCTTCTGGAACACATTATTCCAGACCCTGTGGATCCTTTATTGTAGAAGCTGCCAGTTACTGAGTAATTCTGACTATTGCTCCTTGATATTGGAATTGCTTTTATTTGGCAGCTTGCAGTACTTTTGCTTTGAGATTATAGTTATGGTAAAAGGGAAAGGCTATTTGAGGGAGGTGGTGATCAGAAGCAAATCACCAGGGAATAGAAAAAGGAAAAAAGGAAAGAGAAAAATATAGCTGGGAGAAAATAAGATGGCAGGAAATACAGAGTTAGAAATTTTAACTGTGAATGTGAATGGGGTGGACTCCCTCATAAAATAGAAGCAGATAGCAGAATGAATTAAAAACAAGAATCCTACAATATGTTGATCACAACATAATTTATTATCTTTCAGCTAAAATAAAATAAAAAAGCAGAGCTAGCAATTCTGATCTAAGATCAAACAAAGACAAAAAGTTTTGATTAAAAGAAATAAAAGGGAAACTAGATTTTGCAAAAGGGTACCATAGATTATGAAGTAATATCAATACTAAATATATATACACCAAGTGGTATAGCATCCAAATTCCTAGAGAAGTTAACAGAGCTAAAAGAAGAAATGAACAGCAAAAATACCCTAGAGGGGGCTTTCAACCTTGCTCTATCTGAATTAGATAAATCAAATTATAAAGTAAATAAGAAAGAGCTTAAGAAAGTAAATAGAATTTCAGAAAACTTGTATATGATAGACCTTTGAAGAAAACTGGAGACAGAAAGGAATATACATTTTTTATTGGCAATACATGGAAATTAAATAAAAATTACCAATATATTAGGGCATCAAAACCTCAAAATCAAATGTAGAAAGGCAGATGCATCTTTTTTAGATAATGATGAAATAAAAATTATATATCATAAAAAGCCAGGAAAAATAGGCCGAAAATTAATTGGAATGTAAATAATTTTACCCTAATCAATAAATGGAACAACAAATCATAGACACAATTGATAATATCATCCAAGAGAATGAAAGTAATAAGACAACATATCAGAATTTATGAGTTGCAGCTAAGTAGTTTAAAAAAAAAAAAAACACTTGATCTTCCATGATCGTTAGTGTTGATAATCTTTTATTATCTTTACAAATTTAATAAACATTTTTTTCCTTTCCCTTCTAATTTGTTTGTGCTAAGTTGTTTTATATCTAGGCCACATTTATTTGGAGCTCACTTTTGTATGATATGGAATATTGGTCTAAAGCTAATTTCTTCTATATTGTTCTAAAATTTTGCCAGTAAGTTTTTTTTTTAATTTAGAAATGTATTTATTTGAAAGTTTTTTTTATTTTCAAAACATATGCAAGGATAATTTTTCGCCACTGAGCCTTTTAAAATATAGGGTTCAATTTTCCCCAGGAGTTAAAGAGGGACTTAGCCTCTGAGGCAGGAGATTGTGTTTTGCAGGAGTTAAAGGAACTGCTCATAGGTTCCTTGAGATGGTGAGGGGTGTGTCCTCTTGTTAGATTTCCTCCTGGGATGCAATGCTAACTCCGGAAGTCCCCCTTCTGGGGCCCCATCTCACCTATGCAGTAGTGAGTGGACTAAGCACAGGGCAATCCCAGAAGAGAAGTAGCATAAACAGTCAGCCTTGAGCAGAATTCACTCTCTTCCTTCCTACTATCCACACTGAGAGGACGACTAAATAAAGATGGAGTGTTTGCACCTCCTGATTGACTCATCCATCTTCAAGTGCTTATCTCGGATAATCCTGAAGACTGGTATTTAAGACCTTGGCACAGGGTTTCCAGTCAGGCACACATATGTATTTATGCAATTCAATTGCTCAAAGGAAGAATTTGATCAAAAAGGGGAAAATGAGAAAGAAAATAAAATTCAAGCAAATTTTGAATTGCTTCAACAATTCAAACAATTGAAAGTTTGAATTTCAATTCAAGAAATGTAACAAGAAAAGTTACAAGAAACTTTTAGAAGTTTCTTCTAAAACAAGAAAGTAAGTGAAAATGCTGTTGTGATCCAC
Source organism: Antechinus flavipes (assembly GCF_016432865.1). NCBI lineage: Eukaryota > Metazoa > Chordata > Mammalia > Dasyuromorphia > Dasyuridae > Antechinus > Antechinus flavipes. The sequence continues at coordinate 287,062,423 of NC_067399.1, read as the reverse complement.
ACTTAGTTTCCACAGTCATCTCTCTGGGTGTAGATGCTTCTCATCACCATAAGATTATTGGAGCTGGCCTGAATTGTTTCATTGTTGAGAAGACCCCCATCCAGCAGAACTAAATATCATGGAGCAGTTAAGTAGTGCAGTGGACAGAGCACCAGCCCTGAAGTCAGGAGGATCTGGGTTCAAATGTGATCTCAGATACTTAACACTGCATAGTTGTGTGACCCTGGGCAAGTCACTTGACCCCAATTTCCTCTGAAAAAAAAAAAAGAAGAAGAAGAACAAGAACAAGAAGAACAAGAAGAAGTAAATATCATATAAACTTGCCATTGCCATGTACAATGAAATCCTGGTTCTCTTCATTTCACTTAGTATCAGTCCATATAAGTCTCTCCAGGCCTCTCTAAAATAATCCTGCTGATCATTTCTTATAGAACAATAATATTACATAACATACATATCCCATAACTTATTCAGCCATTCTCCAACTGATGAGCATCTATTGAATTTCTAGTTTCTTACCACTACAAAAGGATTGCCACAAAGATTTTTGCACAAATGGGTCCTTTTCCCTTCTTTAAAATCACTTTGGGATATAAGCCCAGTAGGAATACTGCTGGATCAAAGGATATACACAATTTGATAACCTTTTGAGCATAGTTCCAAATAGCTCTCCAGAATGGCTGGATATATTCACAATTCCAACAACAATGTATTAGTGCCCCAGTTTTCCCACATCCCCTCCAAAATTCATCATTATATTTTCCTGTAATCTTAATCAATATGAGAAGTGTGTAATAGTATCTCAAAGTTGTCTTTGTTTGCATTTCTCTGGTCAATAGTGATTTAGATAACTTTTTTCATATGAATAGAAATGATTTAAATGTCTTCATCTGAAAATTATCTGTTCATATCCGTTGGCCACTTATCAATTGGAGAATACCTTGAATAGTTATAAATTTGAGGGAATTCTCTATGTATTTTAGAAATGAGGCCTTAATCAGAACCTGTATATGTAAAAATGCTTTCCTATTTTATTACTTCCTTTCTAATCTTGTCTGCATTAGTTTTATTTGTACAAAAACTTTTTAGCTCAATATAATCAAAATGATCTGTTTGGTGTTCTATAAAGAAACTCCACTTCTTTGGTCACAAATTCCTTCCTTCTCTAAAAATCTGAAAGATAACCTATCAAATGTTCTAATTTGCTTATAATATCACTCTTCATTCCTAGTCATGAATGTATCTCAACCTCACCTTGTTATATAGTGTTAGGAGTAGGTCGATGTCTATTTTCTGCCATAATATTTTCCAATTTTCCCAGGAGTTTTTGTCAAATAGTGAGTTCTTATCCTAAAAGCTGAGGTCTTTGGGCTTGTCAAACACTAGATTGCTATAGGCATTGACTATTTTGTATTGTAAATCTAATCTATTCCACTGGTTGACTATTCTGTTCCTTAGCCAGTATCAAATGGTTTTGATGACTTCTGCTTTAGAATATAGTTTTTGATTTGGCACAGCTAGGCCACTTTCATTGGCATTTTTTTTTATTAATTTCCTTGTAATTTTTGATCTTTTGTTCTTTCAGATGAATTTTGTAATTATTTTTTCTAGATCTATAAAATAAATTCTTGGGAGTTTGCTTGTTATGGCATTAAATAAGTAGATTAATTTAGGCAATATAGTCATTTTTATTATATTTGCTTGACCTACACATGAACACTTGATATATTTCCAAGAGATTTGATGTAGACTTTCTTTTATGGAAAGTGTTTGTAATTGTGTTCATATGGTTCCTGACTTTGCCTTGGCAGACAGATATCCAAATATTTTATACTAACAAGAGTTATTTTGATTGGCATTTCTCTTGGTGTTTCTTCCTGCTGGACTTTATTGGTAATATACAAAAATGTTGATGATTTATATAGATTTATTTTATATTGTGCAACTTTGTTAAAGTTGTGAATTGTTTCTAGTAATTTTTAATTGATTCCTAGGATTCTCTAAGTATGCTATCATATCATCTACAAAGAATGAAAATTTGGTTTTCCCATTACCCACTCTCATTCGTTAATCTCTTTTTCTTTACTTATTGTCAAAGCCAACATTCAAATACAATATTTATAGTAACAGTGATAGTATGCAACCTTGTTTCAACCCTGATGGTATTGGGAATGCTTCTAGTTTGTCCCTCTTACATATAATGCTTGCTGAAAGTTTTAAATAGATGCTACTGATCATTTTAAGGAAAAGTCTATTTATACCTAAACTCGCTGGTGTTTTCAATTGGAATTGGTGATAGATTTTCTCAAATACTTTTTCTGCAACTATTGAGAAAATTTTTATTTCCTAGTACAGGGTAAATTTTTGTATAGGTTCCATGAAATGCTGAGAAAAAAGTAAAATCCTTTCTGTCTCCATTCAATTTTCTCTAAAGATCTATCATACCTGACTTTTCTAAAATTCTATTTACCTCCTTAATTTTTCTTATTTATTTTGTGGTTGGATTTATCTAGTTCTGAAAGAGCAATGTTGAGATCCCCTACTAGTATAGTTTTGCTGTTGATGTCTTTTTCCTTTTTCTAATCAAGTTAATTAAAGTTTTATCTATTTTGTTGGGTTTTTCATAAAAAGAATTTTAATTTTATTTATTAATTCAATAGTTTTTTTTTTTAACTTTCAATTTTACTAATCGCTCCTTTTATTTTTAGAATTTCAAGTTTGGTATTTAAATGGGAGTTCTTAATTTGTTCTTTTTCTAGCTTTTTTAATTGCAAGCCCAGTTCATTGATTTTCTCTTTCTCTACTTTATGCAAGTAAGCTTTTAGAGATATACAATTTCCCCTTATTATCACTTTGGCTGCTCCCCACAAATTTTGGTATGTTGTCTCATTATTGTCATTCTCTTGGATAAAATTATTAATTGTGTTTATGATTTCCTGTTTCACCCATTCATTCTTTTTTTTTTTTTTCCAGGTACAAAGAGAAAGCATTTATTTAATCCTGCAAGGAGAGGCCCAGACACACACATTCCACCTCCCACTATGTGCTTCTGGAACCTGGCCAGCTTCTGGTTTGTCTAGGACTTAAAAGCAAAAGACCCGAGCCTTCTCATTGGGTAGCATAAAAGGACATAATCATCCTTGATCAATGGTCACCAATGTTTACTGCCTCCCACTGATCCTGTCACTTCCTGCAACTTCACTAACTTCCTGTATCCCAGGGTTCAAAGTTCATCCCTCCAGAAATCATATAACCCCCCTCCTAGGATCCCAGCTCTGGGAACAAAAATCATGCTACTCAATATCAAGAAATACTTCATCCAATCAGTCCCATTGAGTCCCCCTACCCCCTATTTTTCATCCATTTGAAGATTTCTCACCCTATAATATATACACATCTTCCATTAGGGCATCTCTGTGACCTAGGCCTTCAGGCTGGTCCCTCTTCAGTACTAACTGTAATCTGCTCTCTACCATTTAGAACCAATACCTGCACATCAGTGGAAGCTTTCAGGAACCACTTTAGCTACTCCTGAAGTTGTCTAAATCTTAAACTATTCTAATGATTAAGTGCATAAGCAAGAGGGTGACAGATATTGCTGCTTAAAACAATGAGTATTAATCAGACTCCCCCCACTTCCACCAACTCCCATTATCTGTCTTGGAAACTCAGTCATCACAGAACAGATTGGCATCTGGCAGCCGTAGAACTATAGCACTGTAGATGCCTGGGGGCCTCAGATCTATTGTCACACCATCCCCACCTCAAGCAGTTCAGACACAGACTCATTTTGGATAAAGTTGTAAAGTGAGTGAGTTGTAGGCAGTGACAGCAATGTCTGTCACAGCAATGTCTGTCACAGAATCAGGTCTCAGGTGATTTCAGGTTGAACAAGTGGTTGAAATTTCATGGCTAGGTATCTGCAAGAAACAACTCTCACAAGTATATTAAAAATACAAGGACTAAATATGAAGAAAAGAGAAAGAATAAATAAAAAGTAGAGTTAATATAGAGGGTCCTAGGAACAGTAATCAGGAATCCCACCCAGAAGAAGGCTGGGGGAGGAGAGGAGTCTATCATGAATGTCTCTTTTTCTAGGATAAATACCAAAGAATGTTTTCCCAAAATCCTTATTTGTTTCCTCAAAGGAGAAGGGACAATGGATAGAACATTGTAGGAAAAGTTGACCTGGAAAATAGATTTAGTAGAGACATACTAAGGATTACTGGACTTCCTGAAAGCCATGATGAAAAAAATAACCTAGACATTATCTTGCAAAAAATCACAAAAGAAAACTGCCCTGATATTTTAGAAACAGAAGGTAAAATAGCCATCGAAAAAATTCACCAATCACCTCCTGAAAGAGACCCCAAAATTATTGTCAAGGAATATCATGGATAAATTTCAGAACTATCATGCCAAAGAAAAGATATTGCAAGCAGACAGAAAGAAACAATTTAAATACCAAGGAGCCACAATTAGGATTACCTAGGACCTAGCAGTTTCCACCTTAAAAAATCAAAGGTTCTGGAATCTGATATTCCAAAAAAACAAAGGAACTGAGAATATAGACAAGAATAAGCTATTCAGCTAAAATGAGCATTATCTTTCAGCGAAAAAAGATAGACATTCAATGATATAGGTACATTTCTCCTATTTCTAATGAAAAGACTAGAACTGAACAAAAAATGTGATCCCCAAATACATAACATTAACAGGTAAAAAGGAAAATGGCTTGCTGGAAATAGGGGACTAAAATGTGCAAGCCAGGGGACAAAAAGTGAATTTGCCATTTACCATGGGAAAGGAGATAACCCCATAAGGTTGGGGCCTGTCTTTAGCCAGCATAATGGATCCTGGGGAATTTGGCACCTTAAAAAAGTTGGCTTGAGAAGTGGGGATTGGGAAGTATGGTGAAATTGGGAGAAATGCCATATGGAATGAGGAGAAAGGCAGCCACCTGGAAAAGGCCTTGTTAGGTGACAATCTAATTTTCTTCCTCCCCACATTAGGTGGTGCAGCCGATTTTTAACAAACTGCAGCTCCTTGCTGATTGAAACATTAATTCCTTATACTGTTTAAAGGAACAGTCTACAATTACATCATATTAATTACTGAATGTTTTATTTTTATTTTTCTAGTCTATAGCTGTTCTAAGAGGTTTGTTGGAAGTGTAAGTTTTCTGAAAGTGATTTATTTCTACTTAACATTTCATATTATTTTCTATTTTTTTCTTTTTTGTTTGTTTGTTTGACTGATTCTCGAAATCTTATTGAGTCATTCATTTCCATTTGTTTAATTTTTGTTTTTAAATTATTCTACAATAATATTAATTACATTTATAATAATAATTATATTAATTTATAATAATATTTACAAATATTATTCTACAAATAATATTTGTACAAACAAAACTAATGCAGACAATATTAGAAAGGAAGCACAGGAGTCCCTTCTTTTTGGTGTCTTGCTCACAGAAATGGATCGACTTACCTGCTCTCATCAGGAAACAGCCTGTTTTCCAAGACTGGTTCTGTACTGGGATTTCAAATTGCTCCACTGGTTTGTTCTCCTATTGGGCTAGGACCAAGGGTCTCAGTTGCTGATCTGTTGTGATTAAGATTCTCTCACTGGCTTTCCTGGACACCATCTGAGTTGAGCTTCAGTCTAATGCATAGCATGGAGGCAGTTAGATGGTTTGGTGAATATATAGTGGTGAATCTGGAGTCAGGATCACCTGAATTTAAATCCAGTTTTAGACACAACTCAGCCTCTGTTTACTTTAATCTACTAGATAAGGATTTAATATGCAGAAATTATATACCAGCCTGACAATATTGTTTCTATTAAATAATCAACTCACATATTCCTCTTCATTTGGACATATAATGGAATAGAGTTTAGATAACTCAAGTAGGAGTTAAAGAGCCCTTTCTTTCTCTGTTCCTTGAAGGGAAAATTTCTTGACACTGGACCCAAATTGAAAACCAACTTGTCAAAACATGTAACTAGGAACAGAATGGCTTATTCACTAAAAAATAAGAATTCAAGAGGGTAAAAGTGGGAAGCATGGGGAAAAAATAGAGATTAGAAGGAGAGCAATAAGAGAACAGGAAATGAAATAAAAAATGTCTCAGCAGTTTATACTCAAGCTATTTAAACTTAAATGGTGCTAAGATAGCCATTAGTTTTTCAGAAATACATATTACAAGAGTAAGAACTTCTAACTAATGGTCTTTAAAAGTGCCCAAATTAAGCTTCTTTAAGCTAGAGAATATTGCTACTCTTTGACCCTATAGTTAGAATCTGTGCTATAACTAAGGCTAATGAAGTGATTTAGGGTAGATAGACTGACAGCTAGACTCCTCATATTACTGTTTAATCAAATTGATGGAGTTGATGACGTTATATAAACTATAGATGAATGTGTGTAAGATTCTTCCAAGTACAGATGCAATATTGCTCGGCAATATTCTGTTCTATAGAAACAGATGCAATGGTTCATCATTAAGTCTCAGACTTTAAAGGGAATACAGAAAATATGGAATCATGGAGATTAGTGATATAGAAAAGAGATATTAAATATTACCCTCCATGTGCATTTTGTAGATAAGAAGATAGTACCCATACAGGTTAGATATCTTGCTTGATGTCACATATTGGAGAAAGTGGGATTTAAAAACAGTTTCTTTGATGGCAAGTCATTAATTTTTCATTGTGTCACACTGCCTCTCTAATCTACATCAGTGCAGAAAATCAAATAGTTACCTAAAACTTTCTCAAATAATGGTCATCTATTTCTACAATAGATTTTTATCATTGAAAAACTGATTTCTTCCTGAAACATTCCACTCCCCTCTTTAAACAGATCCATTATTATGTATTTAGACACTATATTCTCTATTATATCTGGAACTAAGAATTTTAGTTTTCAAGCAATGTTTGGGAAGGAGGAGTCTCCCTTGAGTTACAGCATCAAAGAGGAGGAAGTGTGTTCTGGCACACTGTGAGATTCCCAAGCTCTTAAGTATTATTTACTATTTGCAAGGAAAAGCAAGGCCCTAAGGAAGTAACCACTAGATGAAGGAAGAATGCCCAGTTATGCATGCCCATTAAGTTATAGAAATCAGATTAAAATCCCAATAGTCTTACCTCAGATATAACTCTGTTCTCTACCACATATTAAACCTTAAGGACTTCTTTATCACCTTCTGAGCCTGTGGCATTTCCAATGAGTCTGTTCACTTTTAAGTTATAGTATTCAAAGTTACCAGGATCACTTTAGCTTTTAAATCTCAAAGCTAACCCATTCCATGATGTAAGGAATCACACTCTTACTTCCACACCTGAGATATGTTAATTTTTTAGCATTTTATTACATTTTAGAGGATGTCTGCTGTCAAAATCAGATAGAAACTAATCCCCCAAATATATAGAGATGTAACATGATATTGTAAATAAAAAAAGCTCACCTTCAAGTCAGGAAAACCTGGAGACAGATTTCATATCAGACATCTACTGATTGTCTAGTCTGTAATAAGGAGCAAGTAACACTATTTTTCAATCATTTAGCCAACTAGGGAGTTAGATGATACATTCCCTAGAATTCTAGGCTAAAAGTCAAAAAGAACTGAATACTTTTAATTTTAGTCTCAAATACTTATGTCTTGTCACTTGGAACAGCTCATTTAACCTCTGTCTGCTTCATTATCTTCAAGTATAAAATAGGAACAATTATAGTACCTATCTCTAAGAGTTATTGTCATGCTCTGTGATGACTGCATATTTAAAATCAGACGGAATCAGGAATTCAAGTTAAGAGGAAAATCTTCAATCTTTATTCTCAGTAGAGGTGAGGGAGGATTGGGATAGCAATATGGGCAGCTGCGACAGGAAGCCAGCTAGCAGAGGGAGATTAGAGATGAAGGACCGTCGCGATAGCAATGTGAGCAGCTGTGACAAGACGCCAGCCAGCAGTCTCTCCTTCCACTTCCTTTTCTACTCCCTTGCCTCGACCCACCAAAAACGCCATTTCCTATACAACACATCAGGACTTGCACAGAGAGTAGGTAGGGGCCATTCTTTCTCCAAGCATATATATTAATAGAGTATGGTCCAATTACTATTTAGCCTCACGTGCTTGGGACCTCAGTGCATCAATTCAAGCCTCAGCCCATTACATCTCCCGCTTTCTTTTGTTTTAGAACACAGATGATCATGCCATCCCTGACTCCTCAGGCAGGTCAGAGCCCCCAAGGGGAGATGATCACACCCTCCCTGACTTCTCAGGAAAGGAGGTGAAAGCACCGAAAAGGAGGTAGTCACGATCCCCCTGACTTCTCAGGAAGGGAGGTGAAAGCACTAAAAAGGAGATAATCAAGCCCTCCCTGACATCTCAGGAAGGGAGATGAAAAGCACCAAAGAGAAGTGGGGGTTGCTAGCGTCTTTGGGCTGAAGGGTCTTATTAGAAAAAGGTATGCACAAACTCATCAGCATGGGAGGTATTACACAAGCACATAGCAATAACGCAGAGGCTATTAGTGATGACTCTCCCCACAGTCAGTGAAGGTTTGATGTGGTGTAACAAACATGAATTGTACAGGCAAGTAAGGATATAACAAACAATATAAATTAACATGGTGTTGTAAAAGATTGCCAGAAGTCCTAGAAGGAGAGTATGTAAACAGCAGTCACACATACGCCTTCTTCAGCAGCCAAGAGATAGTCCAAAACCAACCTATTGTCCATTGCTTCACATATCAGGGAATCCAATGATCCTCCCAAGTTTTTGAAGTCCTGCAAAAGTCTTTTTATGTGTTAGGTAATCCAATGATTTCAGCAGATTTTGAAGTCCTGTAAGAGTCTTATCATTTCTCAGAAAATCCAATGATTCCTGAGGGCTTTCAAGTCCTATGTCTCAAAGAATTCACTGATTCCTGAGGGTTTTCAAGTCCAACAATTTCCGATGTCCATGAGTCAAACGCCATAACTGCCATGCTCTTTCAATGATGAGCATAATCAGCAACAAAATGACCCGATATTTCTTGGGTCTTCTCCTTCATTTCAAGGGTCTGCTCCATCTCTCTGTGATGGACAAGGCGAATACACCTCATTGGCACCCATCTGAATCCTTCTCCACCTGTAGAAATACAAGCAAACCCTCTTCCCCAAGCAGTTAGCCTATCTAATTTCCTTCTATTTACCACTTTCTGGATCTCTTTACTGTGTTTCCCTGATAATAAGACCTATCCCAAAAATAAGCCACCCCCCCCCCTTTACTGTGTAAGATTCCTCTAAAATAAGCCCTCCCCCGAAAATAAGCCCTATTGAGATTGCTACTGTAGTGAAGGTGATCCCCTGTACTACACGCTACATTATGGTACCCTCTGTATGCATTGTCTCCCCCCCCCCCAGGTGAAACACACGCCGCGCTCCGAGCTGCATCCAATCAGAGCTGCAGCAGTGAGCACGTTATCCTGTTCTTCCCCAGTGATTTGCTTGCTGTCGCCATTGAGAGCAGTGCCGCAGAGGAGAGCTGAGGCAGGACAACATAAAAACCCGGTATGCAAGCGGGAGTGAGGGGACATGATGGAGGATAAAAGAAGAACTCAGGGGGCATGATGGAGGATAAAAGAAGAACTCAGCCAGCACTCACCGCGCTAAAGAAATGAAGAACTCCCTTGCAGAGAGAAGAATAGATCAAGTAATGATACCTGTAGGAATGACTGCCTATCTCCACACCCTTGATATTGCAATAAACAAGCCATTCAAGGACCATTTGCGCATGGAAATCAATGACTACATTGAAAATAGAATGGAATGAAATCAGCGTGGAAACTTTGTGAAGCCCTGTATGCAAGAAGTCGTGACTTGAGTGAAGAAGTCATGGGATAAAATTACTGACAGCTATGTCGCCAAGGCACTACGAGCAGGTTACCTGGACAAGACATGTTCATTTAAAGAGAGCTATATTGCTGGACATGACAGATTGGGTCCACTTCTTCTGAAGGAAATAGAGGCGCAAGACATCCAGGACAGAATTCAGGGTATGGACAGTTATGACAATGTTGTTGAAGAAGATGGCATGATCATTATTGAATAAAGGTACTTTTTTTTGTTCACATGTACCTGTTTATTAAAATTGCTGTCAATGTTCATTAAAATAAGCCCTCCCCTGAAAATAAGCCCTCTGGTGTTTTTCTGTCCAGAAAAATTATAAGACAGTGTCTTATTATCAAGGAAACACAGTACATCACCTGGCGATTATCTAAAGATAGTGGAGCTGTTTGCACTGGACACTGCCCTGTTGTGTTAAAAGGCCTGTAACCTCCCCAATTGTATTCCTGATTGCTTTTCTGTTGGTTGATGACATTAGAGTCCTGAATTTCTAAAGACTCTCTGGGTGTAACCTCAGTTGCTATCATGCCCCACCTATCTTTTGACTGATACCTTGGAGCTAGGCCCTGTCTCTCATTTCTCTGGGTCAATCTACATTCAGAGGTCCAGTGAAACCTCGGTTACATTTTGGACAATAGATCTCTTCGATAAAGAGAGCTAATTCAGTTTCAATTGATCAAGGATGGACAGAAGCAGCTACACCCAAAGAAAGAACACTGGGAAATGAATATAAACTGCTTGCATTTTTGTTTTTCTTCCCGGGTTATTTATACCTTCTGAATCCAATTCTCCCTATGCAACAAGAAAACTGTTCAGTTCTGCACACATATATTGTATCTAGGTAACCTATTTAACATGTAAAGGACTGCTTGCTCTCTGGGGGAGGGGGTGGAGGGAAGGAGGGGAAAAATCGGAAGAGAAGTGAGTGCAAGGGATAATGGTGTAAAAAATTACCCTGGCATGGGTTCTGTCAATAAAAAGTTATTTAAAAACAAAACAAAACAAAACAAAACAAAAAAAAAAACAAAGATCACTTAGCCCAACTGTCTCATTTTACAGATGAGGTTACTGAGACCCAGAGAATTTAAGTGACTTGCCTAAAGTTATACAGGTAATAAAAAATAAAATCTGAAGTTGAACTCAAATCTTCTAATTCTAAATGTATAGATTTTTCCACTCCCTCTTTCTGACATCATTCTTTTTCATTCAATTTTTCTGGTTACTACTTCTACAAAATGTGATGATTTTAAACTTAATCAGCTCCACATAAATTAAAGTAATTGCTTTAAGCTCTCTCTCATTAACTACTTGTATTTTGTGTAATGTACAGCAATGCATCTATCTTCTATTTTGTTTTTTAACACAATTTTAATTATTTATAGATAAAACATCATAAGATGAGTTTGTGTTTAATTTTAGTCATGTTTGTTTTGATGCCAAATTAGTGGGGATTTTTAAAAAGAGATTTTTATTTGTAATATCTTTTCAGAACCTAAATTAACTTGTTTTCTTTTTAAATTTGGCTTTATTCTTAGTGAAGCCCTTTTAAGACAGTATTAGCTTTTTTTTTTCCCTAGAGGGTTTGAGGGTTTTTCTTCTCAATATGATCATAGAACTTTTTTCTTATTTTCTTATTGCTAGAAAAGAGTCAATTTCTAAAATCCATGACAGGGGGGGATTGATTTTTCAAATGTTATATTTTTAAAAAGTATTGTTGAATTATATTACTTTGTAATATACTGAATCAGATTTTCCCAAAGCTAAACTATTCCATAATTGTAATTGTCATTTTCAGGTTTTTTTCCCCAACATTTACTAGATGGCTTAGTAAATCATTGTTTTACTGTATTATAAAATGAACATCATTTCAAATTTCCTAACTTTCTAAAGGTCTTGTTTTCATGATTTTTGTTGTTTTATTGTTGTCTCAATTTATTTCATCTTTTCTTCATACCCTTATAACATGATGGATCTCTAAAGAATACTTCTGTTAACAACCTGACCTCTGCAGAGTATAATTGGAAGATAAATGATCATTGAATTCAGTATGCCTTTTAACTTGTACTAAGAATACACAGTTCCTCCTGGGTCTGCCTTCCTGACCCTTTGGATGATTTTACAAGTCTTTTATAAGATCCCTGGCTTTCTGTCCAACCTTGGGACAAATTCCCTGATCTTTCTACGCTGAGAATAGATCTTCTGACCATACTTGGATCATAATATTGACCTTATTCACTGCATTTTATGGGAGAATCTTTCTGACTGGCATCATTTGCATCAACAGGTCATTTCATTTGATTGTTTTGTCTCTTTTCCTGATCTATAGCCATTGCACACATTTCATGTTGTATATGTAGAATATGAACCACAATCTTTTTTATTATTACTACTTGATGTTTTCTCCTAATATAAAAGTACTTATACCTTTACAAAATGTTAAGCAAACTGTTACTGGGTAAAAGTATCACTGTAATTAATATAAAAGAACAATAACATCCTAAGAAGAGAAATTCAGTGCATCAACTAATTTAACATTTATTAAAAATTTATTATGAACAGTCCAACATAGGAACTGGGGGCATAGAATTAGAAATCAGGCAGTTCCTGACCTTAAGGAATTAGAATTATAATGGAAAGCATGCAAAATGAACACAAAAATGTTTAGCATAAGGAAGGCTGAGTAGAGAATGTATGGTAAACTTGGGGTAGGAGGGAAGAAATTACTGAAGTTGTATTTGAGCTGAAATTTCTGGGATCATGAGGATTCTGAAAGGCAGAAATGAGGTAGAAGTACCTAACAGACTTGAGAGAATGCACAAAGATAAGAAATAGAATGGCAAATTCAGGAAATAACTAGTAGAACAGATTGGTTGGAACAGAGAATTCATGAAAAGAAGTAATTTAAAATTAGCTGAAAAAAACAGGTTTTAATATGATGGCAGGTGGCCTTGAACACCAAGCTAAGAAGTTTATATTTATCTTATAGACAATATGGTACAAATGCAAGTTATTCAGCAGGAAAGAGGAATGATCACACATTTCCAATAGAAATATTATTTTGGAAAAGGTGGCTTTTGCCCCAGGAAATTTCACTGCCTCAGCTAACTGGCAGATGACACAAAACTGAGATATAATTAACTGCATGATATTTTAAATATCTTGAATAGCCATGACACTAGTTTAAATCTGTTCATATTAAACTTAACAAGGATAAATGTTAAGTATTATAGTAGACTTAAGAAAACTGATTTTACAAATGAAATTTTGGGAAGGCATAATTAGCAATTTAAAATATTTAGAATTATTAGTAAAGCGTAATTTCAACAAATATTGACAGTAGAATATAAGCATGATAAAGGAATGAGTGTAAAAAGAATCAAGGATAGAATGAACTTTATTTGTGATCAAACATGCAATCTAGAAGTAGAATATGAAAGAGACCAAGACTAGTAGGATTGAGCTATACTAGAATGAGAACAGTTAAGGCAATGTAACAAACAAAAAGGACATTTATTATAGAAATTAATACCATTTCACCTACCAATTAATCAATCAAAATGCATTTATTAAATGCCTAATATGTGTCAGGCACTGTATTAAGTAGTAGTTATACAAAGACAAAATTTAAATAGTGTCTGCTCTCAAAGTGCTTATCTTCTATCAAGAAAAAAAAAGCATAATTCGTATTCAGGAAGTCAAAGGTACCAATTTTCAAGGTATACATATCAAATTATACTCAAAATAGAAGAGTACCCCTAAAAGAAAAGAAAATTAATTCTTTTCCATTCCATTAAATATTTCTGTTCCTTTGTGTAAATCTTAGTAAATTTCTTCTTAGTATCACATTTTAATTGTATATTTATCTATAATATGTCTTGTTCTTAAGATACTTCTCTTGTTTCTCCCAAATAATTACAACAAAATCAAAGAAAAAGGAAGGACACATTCAATTCTATTCTTCTCAATTATTTTCTATTTTTTTTCTAATTCTTTTCCCAAGGCAACATACAAAAGAGATAAATTTCTTTATGATTACTTCAGTATACACAGTTTTTTTTTTGTTTATTCATCTTAGTGTCATATCAGCCTCTTTAGTGATAATACAAATTGAACATCATTATCTAATTACTTCTTGCATTTTACAACTTTAATAACAAAGTTCTTCTTTCATGCCCTACTATTCAGGGCTTAACATAGCCTTAGACATTTATTAGGCACTTAATAAATAGGTATTGAATTAAACATGACTTACTCTGGATCATGTTCGTGTTCTTGTAATGCTCACATATTTATTATCTTATACTCAGTTTTTCGGAGTCAGGATTTTTGTTTGTTTACTTCTTTTGTTATTGTTGTCTTGTTGTTGTTGTTGTTGTTCATCAGTACTTCTTAATATTGATTTTTCTAGAGATATAATCTAAAATTTGGGTGAAATTTTCTCTTGTTTCTAATATGTCTCTATGATAAAAAGTGAATAGAGATATAGTACTTGGAGTCAAAAGTTCTGAATTCAAAACCTTTTTTGTCATATGCTACTTGCATGATTTTAAATGTCACTTAAGTCCTCAACCTCAGTATCCATTCTAATTTTTAAAGTGGAGTAAAATGGCCTTTAAAAGCCTGTCCAGCACTAACTCTGTGATTCTATGAAGCTTATATATCTAGAAGCTATTCTCAAGAGTGTTATTGATGCTATAAAAGCATCCATAAATAATTTCTATATTAAGGTAAATAGGCTGATGTCATAGTTTTAGTAAATATCTTACAGACTAAGGTGTCAGCAACACTATCATATCATAACAATCAATAGCATCAGGTCCCAAACATCAATTGATAATTGCAATATCTATAACTCCTACAAATTATGAAACCTCTTAAATGATTGAGACCTACAAATAGTACCTCTCTGAATCATTGACCAAACAATTGATCTCCATAAGTGTGGCAAATCCTATAAAACTTTGTTTCTTGCAAAGCTTTCCATTATGTCTATCTGTTGTTTTAGACCAACAATTCAATAACCTAGAAATTAATAGCATAAAGTAAAAGATGTCAAACTATCTAAAAATTGTGATACCTGACAATCCCATGAGAATATTTGAACAAGTTCCTTAAATGAATTAGAAAATGAGCCCAGGCTTTGTTTTTGAAAATTTTGAACATGTTCCTGGATGAGTTCTAAAAGACAAATGGAAAATTTAAGAATGAGTACAGATTTGGAATAGCTTTTTAGAATGAGAATCTTATACCTATGTGACAGGGCAACCAGAAAAGAAGATTTCTCTTCTCATTCCTTTTCAGATGTAGTAACTACTAATATAGATATTCCTCTATTAGAATATACTTTATTCTGTAGTTCAAGAGTTCATTCCTTCAGAAGAGTGCATGCAGGAACGACAAGATGATTATAAACAATCTTTTGACAGACCTGAAATCATGGAGGTAGTCACTCAAAAAAAGGTAGTGTAAAAGAGAAACAAGAATATATTCACAATAGGATTAATACAGGTAACAAAAAGTCAAGCTACAGAGAGAAATCAATAAGATGAAAAGGGTATCAAAGTGCTTATAATGATAGAAACACTAGTTCTTTTGACAGCAGGTACATGTGTTCCTCCCTTCAATTTTGTGTTTATTATTTTCATGGATGCTGAGCACATTTGTTGGAAGTATATGTCCTAATTTCATTGAAGGAACATTTTGTAGAGAATCTGCCTTACATTCAAAGTTTGAAAAAGTTTGCAGAAGCCACCAAGTGCCCTTAGTAGCCTACTGTTATTAATTCTTTTGTTTTCATCCTTAAAATCAAGTAAAGATTTCCTTCAGTCATTTCCTAGAAGGACTATTTGATCCCAGAGCATCTAGTATCATAAACAAGATTAAGTTATGCTTTATTAACTAATCATGAATAAATCAGAATATTACTTCCCTATTGTCTTATTCCCCAAAATAATTGGTTCATTCAAAGATCCCAAAATATGAATCTATAACTGAAGAAACAGATTACATCTTGTACCCCACAAATTATTGTCCTGAAATCTCATAAAAGAAAGAATATTTCTTCATTTCAGACTTTTCCTAAAGAAAAGAAGAAATGAGAAAATACATTTTTGGTGGAACTACCATCAACATGAAGAAGTGCTGTCATATACCAAATTCAGACATATTTGGGAGATTCCACTCCAGTATTTGCCCTCCATGATTATCTCAAAATTATTATATTGAATATATTATTGTGTATGTTTGGGTTTATAAGATTATAATCTCCTTGAGGGTCTGGAACTGTTCTTTATTTATTTTGTGCTTAGGAGTGTTTGGTGCATAGTAGATACTTATTAAATAAGTATTTACTTGACTTAATGAAGAGATAGTTTATGTCTGCTTCTTTTTCCTTTACTTATTAAAGACAATGTATTATAATGACATTTGAAAAGACTTATAGGCAAATTCAAATTTATATGGGGAAAAGTGATTATCTGCTTTTCTTTTTTAAATTTCTTGAAATCTATAATTGCAATTATTGGCATGAGTATATATAATCTCATCAGCATAAAAGAAGGCTTTCAAAACTTCCAGTAGCCAGGCAGCAGCTGAATACCATTCTGAAAGGTGGGAATCTTGAAGTAACAAGTTGTTTAAGAAGATTCACTTCCTTGATTATTTTCATTTGGTTCTAAACCCCTCTCTACATTGTTGAATTTATTGTTTTTTTCCCTCTTTTTAATGTTTTTGCCCCAATTTCCTGAGGTTTCAACTAACCTTTTAAGCTGATATTGTCCATGACAATGTCCATGAGGAGTACTTTCTTAAATCCATATACAACAGTTCTTAACCTTTATTTGTGTTATGGGCTCTTTTGACATGCTAGGATAGTTTATGGACCCTTTCTCAGTATCATATTTTAAATGTACAAAATAAAATTCATGGGATTAAAAAGGAAACTAATAATGTAGTTAGGAAAAAAATCACAGATTCTAGTTTAAGAAGCTCTTAATAACAATTGAAAGAAAGCAACAATAAAAACTGATTGAACTATAAATAACTTGATGAAAGAAAGTCAGCACTGAATGATGTGTTGTTTGTGGCATTTCTCCTATTAACCCACTTCAGGCAAGAGATGAGTCAAAGCAAAATTTAAGGCATTTTAATTCAAGTAATTTATTCATGACCAAGACCCCTCCCAGAGTCAACTGTTCTAGCATGAAAAGAAAGGGGAAAAACATAAAGAATGCTGAAATAATTAATTCAACTAGATAAAGATAAATCCAAGTATGAAGTTATGGTTTTTTCTCAGTAATCCATGTCTGTCCACATCAATAACTCCTAACACAATAGCCTATTGAAAACATAATTTCATTCTCAAAGATTTCTTATAATTATAATTCTAAGTCAATTGTCTACAAGTACTGTATTATAATTAAAGAAAGATTTGTTGCCATTAATTCTTACACATTCTATATATTGCCCATGAAGGAAAGTGTTCAGTTATATTATAACAGCGGGCTACTCTCTGTAACCTTGCTTTCAGTCATTGTAAATCAGTGTCACTGGGCTTTTACTCAGCTATTTTAGAGATACATACCTGATAATGAAAAATGTACTGTTTGAGTGATTTTTCTAAGAGCCCTCTCTTATATCATGAGAGAGCTTTGTTATAGAGCAATTGTGAACAAGATGAATCATGGTGAAGCTGATTTCGGTGCTCTTGGATCCCCAGGGTGGCTTGGAAGGATCCAGGGAAATGAAAGAGGCAATCAAGGAAGAGATTCAGTTTGACTTTTTAAAATCGAGTCATTCACCAAGTCTGAGGGCTATGACTTTCAAATATCTGATGACACATGAAACAGAAATCCCTACATGTGTTTTTCTAAACTAAGAATCAAATATTGCCATATAGTTGCTATTATTATTGTTTCTTTCATTTCCTCTATGAAAAAGTGCTAATATTGTAGTAATTGAAAATAGAAATACAGACCCATTGTAAAATTTGTCAGTATCTATGAAAAGCTAGGCGGAATCTATTTAGTTATAAAAGCAAAGAGCTGCAGGTATATCTGAGTGTTCTCTGTCATTTGATTTCATTTTTGTCTAAATTCTCAAAATTGCCAACACTTCTGCAAACTTTTTCAGTGGAAACTACAAAATTAACTCTCCCATAAAATGGAAGCAGATAGATTGGATTAAAAGTCAGAATTCTACAATACATTGTTTATAAGAAACAGAGTGATACATACAAGGTCAAAGTAAAAAGGCTAGACCAGAATCTATTATGCTTCAGCTGAAGTAAAAAAAAAAAAAAAAAAAAAGCAATGATAGAGATTTCGTTCTCAGATCAGGCAAAAGAAAAAATAGAGCTAATTAAAAGAAATAAGGAAAGACACTCTATTTTGCTAAAAGGTACCATAGATAATCAAATAATATCAGTACTAAATGTATTTGCACCAAGTGTTATAGCATCCAAACTCCTAGCAAGAAGAATTATACAGCAAAATTATATTAGTGAGGGATCTTGACCAGATAAATCAAAACACAAAATACATAAGAAAGAAGTTAAGGAGGTAAATAGAATTTTAGAAAATTTAAATATGATAGAACTTTGAAGAAAATTGAATGTCAATAGAAAGAAATATAATTTTCTTGGTAGTAAATGTAACCTACACAAAAACTGATCATGTATTAGGCCATAATTAACTCAAAATTAAATGCAGACAGGCAGAAATAGTACATAGATCTTTTTCAGATCATGATGCAATAAAAATTTCATGTAATAAAGGAATAGGGACATATAAAAAAATTAATTAGAAATTAAATAATCTAATCCTAAAGAATGAATGAGTGGATGAAATAATATATTATAGACACAGTTGATAATTTCATCCAAGAAAATGAAAATAATAAGACAAAATACCAAAATTTATGGGATGCAGCCAAAGAAGTTCTTTGAGAAAGTTTTGTATCACTAGATGTTTATTGCATAAAATAGAGAAAGAGAAGATCAAAGATTTGGGCCTGCAACTAAAAAAAAAAAAAAAAAAAAAAAAAACTAGAAAAAGAACAAATTGAAAAATCTCAATTAAATATCAAATTTGAAATTCTGAAAATAAGAGATTAATAAAATTGAAAGTAAGAAAATTATTGACCTAATAAACAAAACTGAGTTGGTTTTATGAAAAAGAAAATAGATAAACTTTTAGATTAAAAAATGGAAAAGAAAAAAAATCAAATTGCTAGTATCAAAAATGAAGAGGGAATTTTCCACCAATGGAAAAAAAAAATGAGCAATAATTAGAAACTATTTTATTCAATTATATGCCAAAAAATCTAATATTCTAATTGAGATGGATGAATAAATCTGATAATCTAAGTGCAATGGATGAATACTTGCAAAAAAATATAGATTGCCCTGATCATCAGAGGTAAAATAGTCCAATTTTAGAAAAATAAATTGAGCATAAATTCTTAATTACCTGACAAAAAATAATCCATCCAGGTCCAGATGGATTTACAAGTGAATTCTACTGAGCATTTAAGGAACTAGTAATTCCAGCATTATGATAACTATTTGGGAAAAGGGAAAGAAAGCATCCTACCAAATTCCTTTTATAACAGATATAATGCTGATGTTTAAACCAGGTCAAAACAGCAAAAGAAAATCATAGACCAATAACCCTAATGAATAATGAGGAAAAAAATTAAATAAAATATTAACAGAAAGAATAAAGTAAGTTATCATTAGCATAATTCACCATGATCAAGTAGGATTTATTCCAGGAATACAGGGCTATTTCTGTATTGGGAAAACTATTAACATAATTGATTTTTTCAATAATCAAACTAAGAAAAATTATATGATTATCTCAATAGATGCAGAAAAAAAACATTTGATAAAACCCAACACTCCTTTCAATTATAAAAACTAG
This sequence comes from Antechinus flavipes, assembly GCF_016432865.1. NCBI lineage: Eukaryota > Metazoa > Chordata > Mammalia > Dasyuromorphia > Dasyuridae > Antechinus > Antechinus flavipes. The sequence continues at coordinate 287,042,606 of NC_067399.1, read as the reverse complement.
AGAGCATAAGACTAAATAGAGTTTTCTTTAAAATGATTGGTAGCATCTATTTAATACCATGATCAAGTATCATATGTAAAGGGGGTAAACTAGAATCATTCCAGTAAGATAAGGGATGCAGCAAGGTTGCCCGCTATCATAATTACTATCCAATATTTTATTAGAAATGCTAGCTTTAGCAATAAAAGAAGAAAAAAATTAAAGGAATTAGATTAGGTAATGAAGAAAGCAAATTATCACACTTTTCTAATTATATGGTATACTTAGAGAATCCTAGAGAATCAACCAAAAACTATTAAAAACAATTCACAACTTTAGCAAACTTGCAACATACAAAATAAATCCACATAAATCATTAGCATTTCTATATGATACCAAAAAAGTCTAGCAGCAAGAAATACAATGAGAAATTCTATTTAAAATAACTGTAAACAATATAAATTATTTTGGAGTCTACTTGTCAAGGCAAAGTCAAGAACTATATGACCACAATTACAAAACACTTTTCACATAAATAAAGTCATATCTCAACAATTGGAAAAATATCAAGTATTTCTGGGTAGGCCAGCTAATGTAAAAAATGACATTTCTACCTAAATGAATCTACTTATTTAGTGTCATACCAATTTAAGTGCTAAGAAATTATTTTTGGAACTAGCAAAAATAAAAAATAAATAAATAAATAAATAAATAAAAAACTTCATTTGTTTGAAGAACAAAAAGTCAAGAATTTCAAAGGAATTAATGGGAAAAAGTGCAAATGAAGGTGGCCTAGCTGTACCAGATCCCAAACTATATTATAAAGCAGCAATCATCAGAACCATTTGATACTGGCTCAGAAACAGAGTAATCAAACAGTGGAAAAGGTTAGGTTTATAAAACACATTAATCAATGACTATAGTAATCTAGTGTTTAATCTAGCCAAAGACCCAGGCTTCTGGGATAAAAACTCACTATTTGATAAAAACTACTGGGACAATTGGAAAATGTAGAAACTGAAAACCGAATGAAGACCCATCACTTGGGGAATGTCTGAATTAATTATGATATATAAATGATATCGAATATTATTGTTCTATAAGAAATGATCAGGAGCATGATATCAGAAAGACCTGGAGAGACTTAGAAGAAGTCTTGCTGAGTGAAGGGAGTAGAAACAAGAAAACATTTTACACAGCAACAACAATATTATGTGATGATTATTTCTGATAGATGTGGCTCTTTTCAACAGTGAGATGATTCAGGCCAATACCAATTGAGTTGTTATGGAGAGAGTTATCTGCACCTAGAGATAGGACTGTGGTGATTTAATGTGGATAACAGCATAGTATTTTTGTTTTTGTAAGATTGATTGCTTGCTTTTATTTTTTTCTCAACTTTTCTCTTTTTTGATCTGATTTGTCTTATGCAGCATGACAGTTGTGGAAATATGTATAGAAGAAATGTGCATGTTTAACATATATTTTATTACTTGCTTTCTAAGAAAAAGACTAGGGGTAAGAAGGGAGAAAAAAATTTGGAACACTATTTTTCAAGGATGAATGTTGAAATCTATCTATGAATATATTTTGAAAATCAAAAGCTAAAAGAAAAAAATGAAAAAAAAAAAAAACCTCCAAAATAACTTTATGTGTAGAAACTATCTCATTGACCTCATTGACCTCATTGACTAAGATTGTTAATCTATTTTTTTCAGAAGCTTTCTGAAAAATATATAGATGTAGTGTAAGGATATGATTTACTAGGGTTTCTCTCTGCTTTGGAAATTATCCATCCTTCAGAAAGCAAATACACAGAAAACTACCTGCTGGGCATAGAAACTAAACTGAATCCCCTAAAGGCAAACTTAATGTTTCTTAATAACTTCTGGGCCTTACAGGCCTTGCAAGAGATATTTAGTCAATGTTCTATTAATATTTTAGTTGGCAAAGGAATACAGCACTAAGCTACCACATGTGGTTGTCAGACGGTCAGGTATTCCATTTTAAAATTATTAATGAATTAATTTTTTATGAATCTCATCTTTTTATATGAAAATAGGATTGAATAAAAGCCCTATAATAAAAAACTTTTTTAAAAAAAAAAATCTTAACACAATTAAGTTCTCTGACAACATACCAGCCCCTTTTTTGAAATACTCTCTAAAACAAATTGGTCACTCCCTCAAATGGGTGCCCTGCTTATGCTGATATGCAGTCAAATTATCTGTTCCTATATTGATTGTATCCAAATTTGTTCTTTATTATTCTAATCTTTAATCTGTCATCTCATTGTTAGATTATAATGTAGATAATATGAAATAAGATCTGGTAAAATTTGTTATAGACATTTATTAATGTTTGTTTTGTATCTTCTGAATACATAATGGAATATTAAGTAAATTATAGGAATATGTGACCTATATGACTTTCATTAAGACTGATAAACAACTTGAAAAGTTCAACTACAATAGGTATGCATGCTTTCTTCTCTGCTTAACTCTTTGCAATCTGGCCTCTGATTTCATGAATCAACCAATTTTTTTTTTTTTTCCCCTACAAAATTACTAGGGATCTCTTAATTATGAATTGTAAAGTTTTTTTTTTTTTTTTCTCAATTTTCATGCTTCCTGACCTTCTTTCAGTGTTTGAAATTAGTAATCACCCTTTCCTCCTCTATTTTCTCTTCTTTCTGTTTTTGGATCACTGGTTTTTCTTGATTGTCTTTCTATCTGTCTGACTCCTTATCTTTTTGTCTCCTTTTCAAGATCTGCAGCTGCCTTATGCTTGGTGACAGTGGTGGTTCTTCAGGTCTCTGTCCCAAGCCTTCCCCTCCCCCACCCTTCTCTCTCTCTCTCTCTCTCTCTCTCTCTCTCTCTCTCTCTCTCTCTCTCTCTCTCTCTCCATACACTATTTCACTTAGAAATCCTGTCACATCAAATAGTTTCAGTTATCATTTTAAGTAGATGATTTTCAAATCTACTTGTCTAGCCCTAACCTCTATTTCATCTTGAATCTCCAACTTTTTATATGAAAATAGGATTGAATAAAAGCCCTATAATAAAAAACTTAAAAAAAAAAAAAAACATAACACAATTATCTTGAAAATGTAGGAAATCTTGAATTATATATAGAATAAATATCTTAACAACTTAAACAAAACATTTCTAAAATTGAACTCATTATATTTACGTCAAAATCCTCTTTTCTATTTAACCGACCTAATACTGTCAAGGGTCTAATATAATCTTCCCAATTACCCAGGTTCACAATATAGAAGTTGTGATGACCATGTATTTTAAAATCAGCTGGAATCAGGTATTCAGGTTAGAGGAAAATTGTCAATCTTTATTCTTAGTGGAGGTGAAGAAGGATCGAAGGTGAAGGTGAATCGGAGGTGAAGGGGGATCATGCCATCCCTGACTCCTCAGAGAGGTCAGAGCCCCTAAGGGGAGGTGATCACACCCTCCCTAACTTCTCAGGAAAGGAGGTGAAAGCACTAAAAAGGAGATAATCACGCCCTCCCTGACATCTCAGCAAGGGAGATAGATGAAAAGCACCAAAGGGAAGTGGGGGGTTGCTAGCGGGTTTCTGGGCTGAAGGGACTTATTACGCACAAACCCATCGGCATGGGAGGTATTACACAAGCACATAGCAATAACGCAGAGGCTGTTAGTGATGACTCTCCCCACAGTCAGTGCAGGCTTGATGTGGTGTAACAAACATGAATTGTACACATAAGTAATGGTATAACAAACAATATAAATCAACATGGTGTTGTAAAAGATTGCCAGAAGTCCTAGGAGGAGAGTATGTAAACAGCAGTCATACATACACCTTCTTCAGCAGCCAAGAGATAGTCCAAAACCAACCTATTGTCCATTGTTTCACATGTCAGGGAATCCAATGATCCCTCCAAGTTTTTGAAGTCCTGCAACAGTCTTATCATTTCTCAGAAAATCCAATGATTCCTGAGGGATTTCAAGTCTTATGTCCCAGAGAATCCAATGATTCCTGAGGGTTTTCAAGTCCAACAATTTCCGATGTCCATGAGTCAAACACCATAAATGCCACACTCTTTCAATGGTGAGCACAATTAGCAAGAGAACCACCTGATATTTCTTGGGTCTTCTCCTTTGTTTCAAGGGCCTGCTCCGACTCTCTGCGATGGACAAGGTGAATACGGCTCATTGGCACTCATCTAATTCCTTCTCCTCCTGTTAAAATACAAGCAAACTCTCTTCCCCAAGCAGTTAACCTATCTAATTCCCTTCTATTTACCACTTTCTGGATCTCTCAATGTCACCTGGCAATTATCTAAAGATAGTGGAGCTGTTTGCACTGGACACTGCCCTATTATGTTAAAAGGCCCATAACCTCCCCAACTATAATCCTGATTGCTTTTCTGTTGATTGATGACATTAGAGTCCTGAATTTCTAAAGACTCTCTGGGTGTAACCTCAGTTGCTATCATGCCCCACCTATCTTTTGATTGATACCTTGTTGCTAGGCCCTGGTCTCTCATTTCTCTGGGTCAATCTACATTCAGAGGTCCAGTGAAACCTTGGTTACATTTTGGACATAGGGTTTTGGGTTTTATTCTCTCACCCTGCCTTCTCATTCTATCTCCATATCTACAATGAGCTCTCAAATGTCCAACTTTTCCACAATGAAAGCATCTACGAGTTTCTCTAGAATTCCTTTGCCAAAAAGGACCCTGTCTTTCCATGTTGGGATCTTGGGAAGTCTGCATCATAGCCTGGCTACAAAAGGCATTTGTACCCACTGTGGCACAGCGTCTTATGAGCTGCTCTAAAGGAGCATCCTTGTGCAGTCCTAGTATAATTCTTCTGCAAACCTCATTAGCATTTTCCTTAGCAAGTTGCCTTATCAAAATGTCTGTTATTGCATTTTCTCCATTTGTTCTTGTGATAGCTGTCTGCAAATGTCCCACAAAGTCAGCAAAGGGTTCATTTGGCCCTTGTGTTATTTTTGTGAAGGCCCCACCCTTGTTATCTTTATTGTGGAGAGAAGCCCATGCTTTGATAGCATTAGCAGCAATTTGCTCATCTGCTGCTATGGAATAATTAATCTGTACTGCGACGTCTGCATAGGAATCTACACCTGTTAGTAGGTCATAGGTGATTGCAGCATGAACTCCACTTTGACTATTTTGTTGGGCTTGTATCCTACAGAGCTCACTATAGTCAGAAAGTCACAAACAGTTTTGTCCAGGTTCTTTTTTTTTTTTTTAATTAAATAACTTTTTATTGATAGAATCCATGCCAGGGTAATTTTTTTACAGCATTATCCCTTGCATTCACTTCTGTTCTGATTTTTCCCCTCCCTCCCTCCACCCCCTCCCCTAGATGGCAAGCAATCCTTTACATGTTGAATAGGTTACAATATATCCTAGATACAATATATGTGTGCAGAACCAAACAGTTTTCTTGTTGCACAGGGAGAATTGAATTCAGAAGGTAGAAATAACCCGGGAAGAAAAACAAAAATGCAAGCAGTTTATATTCATCTCCCAGTGTTCTTTCTTTGGGTGTAGCTGCTTCTGTCCATCTTTGATCAATTAAAGCTCTCTTTATCGAAGAGATCCACTTCCATCAGAATACATCCTTATACAGTATCATTGTTGAGGTATATAATGATCTCCTTGTTCTGCTCATTTCACTTAGCATCAGTTAATATAAGTCTCTCCAAGCTTCTCTGTATTAATCCTGCTGGTTATTTCTTACAGAACAATAATATTCCATAAAATTCATATGCCACAATTTACCTAGCCAATCTCCAATTGATGGGCATCCATTCATTTTCCAGCTTCTAGCCACTACAAACAGGGCTGCCACAAACATTTTGGCACATACAGGTCCCTTTCCCTTCTTTAGTATCTCTTTGGGGTATAAGCCCAGTAGAAACACTGATAAATCAAAGGGTATGCACAGTTTGATAACTTTTTGACATAGTTCCAGATTGCTCTCCAGAATGGCTGGATATGTTCACAATTCCACCAACAATGTATCAGAGTCCCTGTTTTCCCACATCCCCTCCAACATTCCACATTATCTTTCCCTGTCACTCTAGCCAATCTGACAGGTGTGTAGTGGTATCTCAGAGTTGTCTTAATTTGCATTTCTCTGATTAATAATAATTTGGAGCATATTTTCATATGTTTATAAATAGTTTCAATTTCTTCGTCTGAGAATAGTCTGTTCATATCCTTTGACCATTTATCAATTGGAGAATGGGTCCAGGTTCTAAGCATACCCTTGCTATAGATTTCCAGTCATTAGGGGGTCAAGTTTTCAAAAGCAAATTCTGTAATAACATCTTAACATAAGCTGATGTAGCACCATAAAGAGTGCAAGCCTTTTTCAGGTCTTTGAGGATTTCTATATCAAAAGGAGTGTATTTTCTACTTTTTTGACCTGAAGAATTAAACTGTTGAATTACAGGAAAAAATGTGATGTTGAAAATTCTGATACATCTCTACTTTCCGCTTTGGCCTTACTTAGTCCCTTTTGCAATCTACTCATAAGAGCAACTGGAGGCTGGGGGAGAGGTGCTGCTGTCACTGTCTCTCCCCCGTCCCCTCCCACTATCTTCCTGGAGGGTGGAGTTGATGGAGGAGAGTCAATTACCTGCTCCTTAGGTGGGGCTGAAGCTATCTCAGATTCACCACACCCTTGAGCCTCACTTAAGTCTCCATGCCCTGTGGGGATATGGTCATTAATCTGTTCATTGTCTTCCTCCTTTATCTCAGCCTTCCCCATTTGGCTATTCCTAGAGCTTTTTTCCTTTCTTCTATAACTTATCCAATTTCTTTTTTTTTTTTTTTTTTTTTTTTTTTTTTTTTTTTTAATTTTTTTATTTAATAATTACATTATATTTACACTCATTTCTGTTCCGATTTTTTTTTCCCCTCCCTCCCTCCACCCCCTCCCCTAGATGGCAAGCAGTCCTTTATATGTTGGATATGTTGCAGTATATCCTAGATACAATATATGTTTGCAGAACCGAACAGTTCTCTTGTTGCGTAGGGAGAATTGGATTCAGAAGGTATAAATAATCCGGGAAGAGAAACAAAAATGCAGATAGTTCACATTCGTTTCCCAGTGTTCTTTCTTTGGGTGTAGCTGCTTTTGTCCGTCATTTATCAATTGAAACTCAGGTCTCTTTGTCAAAGAAATCCACTTCCATCAAAATATGTCCTCATACAATATCGTTGTCGAAGTGTATAATGATCTCCTGGTTCTGCTCATTTCACTTAGCATCAGTTCATGTAGGTCTCTCCAAGCCTCTCTGTATTCATCCTGCTGGTCATTTCTTACAGAACAATAATATTCCATAACATTCATATACCACAATTTACCCAGCCATTCTCCAATTGATGGGCATCCATTCATTTTCCAGTTTCTAGCCACTACAAACAGGGCTGCTACAAACATTTTGGCACATACAGGTCCCTTTCCCTTCTTTAGTATTTCTTTGGGATATAAGCCCAATAGAAACACTGCTGGATCAAAGGATATGCACATTTTGATAATTTTTTGGGCATAATTCCAGATTGCTCTCCAGAATGGTTGGATTCGTTCACAACTCCACCAACAATGCATTAGTGTCCCAGTTTTCCCGCATCCCCTCCAACATTCATCATTATTTTTTCCTGTCATCTTAGCCAATCTGACAGGTGTGTAGTGGTATCTCAGAGTTGTCTTAATTTGCATTTCTCTGATCAATAATGATTTGGAACACTCTTTCATATGAGTGGTAATAGTTTCAATCTCATCCTCTGAAAATTGTCTGTTCATATCCTTTGACCATTTATCAATTGGAGAATGGCTTGATTTCTTATAAATTTGAGTCAGTTCTCTATATATTTTGGAAATGAGGCCTTTATCAGAACCTTTAACTGTGAAAATGTTTTCCCAGTTTGTTGCTTCCCTTCTAATCTTGTTTGCATTAGTTTTATTTGTACAAAGGCTTTTTAATTTGATGTAATCGAAATTTTCTATTCTGTGATCAGTAATGGTCTCTAGTTCATCTTTGGTCACAAATTTCTTTCTCCTCCACAAGTCTGAGAGATAAACTATTCTATGTTCCTCTAATTTATTTATAGTCTCGTTCTTTATGCCTAGGTCATAGACCCATTTTGATCTTATCTTGGTATATGGTGTTAAGTGTGGGTCCATGCCTAATTTCTGCCATACTAATTTCCAATTATCCCAGCAGTTTTTATCAAATATTGAATTCTTTTCCCAGAAGTTAGGGGCTTTGGGTTTGTCAAACACTAGATTGCTATAATTGACTATTCTGTCTTGTGAGCCTAGCCTTTTCCACTGATCCACTAATCTATTTCTTAGCCAATACCAAATGGTTTTGGTGACTGCTGCTTTATAATATAATTTTAGATCAGGTACAGCTAGGCCACCTTCATTTGATTTTTTTTTTCATTAGTTCCCTTGAGATTCTCGACTTTTTATTGTTCCATATGAATTTTGTTGTTATTTTTTCTAGATCAATAAAATATTTTCTTGGAAGTCTGATTGGTATAGCACTAAATAAATAGATTAGTTTAGGGAGTATTGTCATCTTTATTATGTTCGCTCGGCCAATCCAAGAGCACTTAATATTTTTCCAATTATTTAAGTCTGACTTTATTTGTGTGGAGACTTTTTTATAATTTTGCTCATATAATTCCTGACTTTCCTTTGGTAGATAGATTCCCAAATATTTTATGGTATCAACAGTTATTCTGAATGGAATTTCTCTTTGTATCTCTTGCTGTTGGGTTTTGTTGGTGATGTATAAAAATGCTGAGGATTTATGGGGATTTATTTTGTAGCCAGCTACTTTGCTAAAATTATGAATTATTTCCAATAGCTTTTTGGTAGAATCTCTGGGGTTCTCTAGGTATACCATCATATCATCTGCAAAGAGTGATAGTTTGGTTTCCTCGTTGCCTACTCTAATTCCTTTTATATCTTTCTCGACTCTTATTGCTGAGGCTAGTGTTTCTAATACAATATTAAATAATAATGGTGATAGTGGGCAACCTTGCTTCACTCCAGATCTTACTGGGAAGGGTTCCAGTTTTTCCCCATTGCATATGATGCTTACTGATGGTTTTAAATATATGCTCCTGACTATTTTAAGGAAAAGTCCATTTATTCCTATGCTCTCAAGTGTTTTTATTAGGAATGGATGTTGGATTTTATCAAATGCTTTTTCTGCATCTATTGAGATGATCATGTGGTTTTTGTTTGTTTGGTTATTGATATAGTCAATTATGCTAATAGTTTTCCTAATATTGAACCAGCCCTGCATTCCTGGTATAAATCCTACTTGGTCATAGTGTATTATCCTGGTGACAATTTTCTGTAATCTTTTTGCTAATATTTTATTTAAGATTTTAGCATCAATATTCATTAGGGAGATTGGTCTATAATTTTCTTTCTCTGTTTTCAGCCTACCTGGTTTAGGTATCAGTACCATATCTGTGTCATAAAAGGAGTTTGGTAGGACTCCTTCAATCCCTATTTTTTCAAATAGTTTATATAACATTGGAGTTAATTGTTCTTTAAATGTTTGGTAGAATTCACATGTAAATCCATCTGGTCCTGGGGATTTTTTCTTAGGGAGTTGATTGATAGTTTGTTCTATTTCTTTTTCTGAGATGGGACTGTTTAGGATATTTACTTCTTCCTCTGTTAGTTTGGGCAAGCTGTATTTTTGGAGGTATTTTTCTATTTCATTTAAGTTGTCGAATTTATTGGCATAAAGTTGGGCAAAGTAACTCCTAATTATTGCTCTAATTTCCTCTTCGTTAGTGGTGAGTTCTCCCTTTTCATTTTTAAGACTAACAATTTGATTTTCCTCTTTCCTTTTTTTAATCAGATTTACTAAGGGTTTGTCTATTTTGTTGGTTTTTTCATAGAACCAACTCTTAGTTTTATTAATCAATTCAATAGTTTTTTTACTTTCAATTTTATTGATCTCACCTTTTACTTTTAGAATTTCAAGTTTAGTGTTTGACTGGGGGTTTTTAATTTGTTCCTTTTCTAGCATTTTTAATTGCAAACCCAATTCATTGACCTTCTCTTTCTCTATTTTATACAAATAGGCCTCTAGAGATATGAAATTTCCCCTTATTACCGCTTTGGCTGCATCCCATACATTTTGGTATGATGTCTCATTATTATCGTTTTCTTGGGTGAAGTTATTAATTATGTCTATGATTTGCTGTTTTACCCAATCATTCTTTAGTATGAGATTATTTAGTTTCCAATTATTTTTTGGTCTACTTCCCCCTGCTTTTTTGTTGAATGTAATTTTCATTGCATCGTGGTCTGAAAAGGATGCATTTACTATTTCTGCCTTACTACATTTGAGTTTGAGGTTTTTATGTCCTAATATATGGTCAATTTTTGTATAGGTTCCATGAACTGCTGAAAAGAAAGTGTATTCCTTTCTGTCTCCATTACATTTTCTCCAGAGATCTATCATATCTAGCTTTTCTAGTATTCTGTTTACCTCTTTGACTTCTTTCTTATTTATTTTCTGGTTTGATTTATCTAATTCTGAGAGTGCAAGGTTAAGATCTCCCACTATTATAGTTTTACTGTCTATTTCTTCTTGCAGCTCTCTTAGTTTCTCTTTTAAGAATTTAGATGCTACCCCACTTGGTGCATATATGTTTAATATAGATAGTGCTTCATTATCCATGCTACCCTTTAGCAAGATATAGTGTCCTTCCTTATCTCTTTTAATTAGGTCAATTTTTGCTTTAGCTTGATCTGAGATCAGGATGGCTACCCCTGCTTTTTTGACTTCACCTGAAGCATAGTAGATTTTGCTCCAACCTTTTACCTTTAACCTGCATGTATCTCCCCGCTTCAGGTGTGTTTCCTGTAAACAACATATTGTAGGATTCTGGCTTTTAATCCATTCTGCTAACCGCTTCCTCTTTATGGGGGAGTTTACCCCGTTCACATTTATGGTTAGAATCACCAATTCTGTATTACTTGCCATCTTGTTAACCCCGGTTTATGCTTTCCTCCCTTCTTTCCCCTTTCCCCCCTTCCAATTATTAAGCTTGTGAGCACCCCTTGTTTCTCACAGCCCTCCCTTTTTAGTGTCCCTCCCCCCGCCTTAGAGTTCCTCCCCCTATCTTACCCCTTTCCCTCCCAGTTCCCGTATTCCCTTCCGCTTAGCTTATTCCTTCCCTTTCCACTTTTCCCTTCTCACTTTTCAATGAGATGGGAGAAGTTTCACCATAGATTGAATATGTCTTAAGATTTTTCACTTAAAGCCAATTCTGAAGGCAGTAAGATACCCACTATATTCATCCCCCTCCATTCTTTCTCTCAGATATAATAGGTTTCCTATGCCTCTTCATGAGATGTACTACCCCCACTTTACCCTTTTTCTGGTACAATGTCCTTTCCACATCAATTTCTAGAACAAGGTATACATGTATTCTTTATACATCTATATAGTCAAAATATAGTTCCCAAGATTAATCTTTACCTTTTTAGATTTCTCTTGAGTTCTATATTTGTAGATCAAACTTTTTGTTAAGTTCTGGTTTTTTCATCAGAAATAGATGAAATTCGCTTACTTCGTTGAATGTCCATCTTCTTCCCTGGAAAGAGATGCTCATTCTCGCTGGGTAAGTTATTTTTGGTTGCATACCAAGTTCCTTAGCCTTTCGGAATATCATATTCCAGGCCCTTCGATCTTTTAATGTGGATGCTGCCAGATCCTGGGTGATCCTTATTGTGGCTCCTTGATACTTGAATTGGGTTTTTCTAGCCGCTTGCAATATTTTTTCTTTCATCTGAGGGTTCTGGCATTTGGCCACTATATTCCTTGGTGTTTTGATTTTAGGATCCCTTTCAGTGGGTGATCGATGAATCCTTTCAATGTTTATTTTTTCCTCTGTTCCTATGACTTCTGGGCAGTTCTCTTTGATAATTTCCTGGAAGACAGTGTCCAGGCTCTTTTTTTCATCATGTTTTTCTGGAGTCCAATGATTCTCAGATTGTCTCTCCTGGATCTGTTTTCCAGGTCTGTTGTCTTCCCCAGAAGGTATTTCACATTTTTCTCCATTGTTTGATTTTTTTGGATTTGCTTGACTGATTCTTCTTGTCTCCTCGAGTCATTCAATTCCACTTGTTCAATTCTGATTTTCAGTGAAGTATTCTCTTCACTCACTTTTTTAAAATCTTTCTCTAATTATCCAATTGAGTTCTTTTGTTCTGTGGAATTTTTTTCCATTTCGCCAATTTTGTTTTCCAGTTCACTAATCCTATTTTTCAAGGATTTTACTTCTTTATCCACTCTCTCTTTAACTGACTTCTCCAGGCTCTTTTGCCAAGCCTCCCTCTCCTTTTCCCAAGCTTCCTTCTCCTTTTGCCAAGCCTCACTCTGCTTTCCCCATTTTTCTTCTAGCTCCCTTGTGAGAGCCTTTTTAATCACTTCTATGAGGTTCATCTGTGCTGAGGAACAGACGATCTCCTCCTTTGGGGAATCACCTGGGGACTGCCTGTTTTTAGTCTCCTCAGGATTTAGAGTCTGCTCTCTATCTGTGTAGAAGCTGTCTAGGGTTAAAGTCCTCTTCAGCTTCTTGCTCATTCTGTCTATTAATCAGAGACAAACTACCAAAGAAAAACAGAAAAAACTGGAGTCTTTCTTTGGGGGGGGGGGGGGCTGGGTGTGTTATCGAGCTTCCTCTACAGACTGCAGGGGGCAGCAGTGAGGCACTAGCAGGACTGTGCTGCGCCTGCGCTCTGAGATCCCAAAGCGTGCTGAGTCACTGAGGGGGGGAAGGGGGGGGGGCGGCCAGGTCCTGAGAGACTCCAGCTGTTTGCGGTTGTGTTCTTCAGCCCCGGTGTTTTTAGCTTCTCTGCTGGGCTGTTGACTTGCTGCAGGTTCCAAACCTGTAGCGAAGCTCTCCCCGCAGAGACGGCTACGATCACTCCCCACCCCCTCTCCAGTCTGCTCCCGTGCTCTCACTGCCGCTGCCCGCCGCCTGCGCCCGATCTAAAACCGCCCCAGCCCTCCAGTAAAGACAAACCTTTCTTGGCGAATCTCAAGGATGGCTTCTCTTGGTAACTATTTGTGGGTTTTTTTCAGTCAAGCATTGATTCAGAGGCTTGTAATGAAGTGGATAGTGAGAGAAAGCATGGAGCTTATGCAGCTGTGAGCCTCCTCTCCGCCATCTTAACCGGAAGTCACTTATCCAATTTCTTAAGGCCAACTGTATTATATTGTATAAATAGAATACCTCCATGGAAATTGAATGAGGACCATTTTTGTTGTAATATGTGGAGAGCTGTTGCCCAATTAATGTCCAATTATCTGGAGAGACTTGCTCTTCCTCTAAAAACCAAGGGGAGGTGTGTTTTAATGTACCAGGAAATCTAGCTGTCTGTTCCCAAGTTATAAGTAGCCTTTGTCCTTCTATCAGCTTAAACACGCTTTCTATACCGCCACTCCTGGGTGGGGGTAGGGAGGTTGGGGGGAGGATGGAGAATCTTTAGCTAGTATCTGTCCCATTTCAGCCAAAAAAGGTTACTAGTTTAGTCTTTAAGAAAATAAGTTCCCTGTTTGTCCATTATACTCACCTAAATTCCTGGTCACTGGAGACTTCTTCAGTGAAAGTAGGGTCCTTGGTTCCCATGTTTGGACACCGAATGTGATGACCACATATTTTAAAATCAGCTGGAGTCAGGAATTCAGGTTAGGGGAAAATTGTAGATCTTTATTCTTAGTGGAAGTGAAGAAGGATCAAAGGTCAAGGTGAATCGGAGGTGAAGGGGGATCGGAGGTGAAGGGGGATTAGCAATGTGAGTAGTTGTGTCAAGATGCCAGCTAGCAGTCTCTCTTTCTGCTTCCCATTCCACTCCCCTGCCTCCACCCACCAAAAACGTCATTTCCTATACAACACGTCAGGTCTTGCACAAAGAGTGGGCGGGGGCCATTCTTTCTCCAAGCATATATATTAATAGAGTATGGTCCAATTACTATAAAGTCTCACGTGTTTGGGACCTTAGTGCATCAACTCGAGCCTCAGCCCATTACAAGTAGTGATTTCAAGTTACATTATATACCTAATCAATTGCCAAGTACTATCTTTTCCACATTCAAAATATCTTTTTATATGTCCCTTTCTTCCCTGATATTGCAACATGCTTATGTAGACTTCATTAATTTACATCTAGACTATTACAATACCAAACTATTTGGTCTCCTTGAAACAAATATTTTCCCAGTTTAATCCATATTGTCAGCTTTCAAAATACTCTAAAAATAAACTAAAATAAACAACCTACAATATATTCCTCTTTCCCTAAGACCAAATAGAAAATCTTCTATTTGATATCCAGCCATTGTGGAGCACAATTTGGAACTATGCTCAAAAAGTTATTAAACTGTGCATACCCTTTGATCCAGCAGTGTTACTACTGGGCTTATATCCCAAAGAGATTTTTTAAAAGGGTAAGGGACTTGTGTGTGCAAGAATGTTTGTGGCAGCCCTGTTTGTAGTGGCTAGAATCTGGAAACTGAGTGGATGCTCATCAATTGGAGAATGGCTGAATAAATTGTGGTATATGAATGTTCTGGAATATTATTGCTCTGTAAGAAATGACCAGCAGGATGATTTCAGAAAGGCTTGGAGAGACTTACAAGAACTGATGCTGAGTGAAATGAGCAGGACCAGAAGATCATTATATGCTTCAACAACAATACTATATGATGATCAATTCTTATGGACGTGATCCTCTTTAAAAATGAGATGAACCAAATCAATTCCAATAGAGCAGTAATGAATTGAACCAGCTATATCCAACGAAAGAACTCTGGGAGATGACTATGAGCCACTACATAGAATTCCCAGTGTCTCTATTTTTGTCCACCTACATTTTTGATTTCCTTCACAGGCTAATTGTACACTATTTCAAAGTTCAACTCTTTTTGTACAGCAAAATAACTGCATGGACATGTATATATATATTGTATTTAACTTATACTTATATATTTAACATGTATTGGTCAACCTGCCATCTGGGGAAGGGGGTAGGGGAAAGGAGGGGAAAAGTTGGAACAAAAGGTCTTGCAATTGTCAATGCTGAAAATTACCCATGCATATATTTAGCAAATAAAAAGCTATAATTAAAAAAAGGAAAAGAAAAAAGGGAAATTCAGCTCGAAAGGATTGGTCAAATAATAGATAATTTATATATTTCCACTATGCAGATCTGTGTATCATCAAGTATAAAACGGTTTACCTGTACAGGATGAAAACAATCAATAAAACCACAATGCCAAAATTAAAAAAAAAGAAAATTTTCTATTTGGATTTCAACAGGCTTTTCTTACCAGGTCAATTTCTTCCTTTCCAGTCTCTAATGCTTTACTCCCTATCATTCTTTTATCAAGTGACTTTGGCTTTCCTGTTGTTCCTCACACATGACATGTTGAGAAATTTTCTTGGGCTATCTCTTAAACCTGGAGTGCTCTAACTCTTTATCTCTGCCTCCTGGTTTTCCTGTCTTCCTTCAAATCCTGACTGAAGTCTCATCTTTTTCAAGAAGGTTTTAGTAGTTTTTTTTTAATCTTAATGCTTTCCCTGTTACATTGTTTCCAATATATTGTGTTCATATCTTATTTGTACCTAGTTGTTTACATGTTATCTCTTCCAATAAACTATGAACTCCTTGATATCAAGAATTGTTAATTTATTTTGCTTGGCTTTGCATTTCTTTTCCCTCCTAGAATTTATCCTAACGTCTATTAAATAGTAGGTACTTAATTAATGTGTGGTGATTAATTGATAATCAGTATTTTTACTTCATTTCCTTGTTTAAAAAAATGTTGACTTTATTTATCTTGTGTTACTCATCACTCAACATAAAAAAGTAAAATTGTCAATTTTTGTAAATGGGTCACATGAATTCCAAGTATTTGTCCTCATTTGATTATGCCTAAAGATAGAATGTAGACTTACATCAGATACTTTAACCAATGAAAAAAGACCATTAAGTGTCCACAAGTGTCACCAAGCATCAGATTTCTCCTAGTCAGGTAATTATCTCATATGTAGAAATTTGCAGATAGGCAAAGTTCACTTCATGGAATTGGATGTGCAATAAAACACCTTAAACAAAACATATCCATATAGTTAGACATCTTAAAGATTATCTTTTCTAATTCTCTTCAGGTTACAGTTAAGAAAACAGGCTAAGAAGTTTTGTACGAGGTCCACAGATGACAGACCTAAAATCTTAACTCTAGTCTAAGACACCAAATTATTTTTACTATACTGTAGTATGTTCTCTTTTGGAAGTCAACTCAAATATATGATAATCTTTTTTTTTTTCATGTGAGTGAAAGAAAATATATTAAATATTACAATCACCAGTTTACTTGAACGAATCTTCTTCACAAAAATTATGTGTATTGATTTTAACATGATCCTATAATGCCAATACTTTTGTTTCAGGACATTTTCAAAATTAAGTCTAGTGTAGATGGAATCTGAAAGATGTAGAAAATTAAATTATTTTCTACTTGGAAATTGGGCAATCAAATGTCAACTGCAAAAAGTGAACTCAAAATTGAAATATCTTTTTCTCCTATCATGCTCTCATATGTATACAATTATTTTGCTTTCTGTGTGAAGCAAATGTCTAAGGCAGTGTAAAAAAGTAGTCTGTATTAGAATGGATGAAGCATAGGAGTCTCTTTAGATAGACATATATAGAGAGACAGAAAGACACAGAGAGATGATATACATATGGATAAGATTAAGATATATATGATATAAGAATAGATACATATATATGTTTATATATATACACGTATGGAGAGAATGAAAAAATTAAATGTATGTGGGCTTTTATAGATATGTATTTGTATATGTGCACAGGGGCAAACATGTTCAGAAACATGTATACAAAGATTTCTTGGAGATATGATTTATCAATTATATTTTCTCACAGTTTCTTCTCTAAATAGAACAAAGAGAAATGAGAAAGTCACGAAATTTCTCAAATATTCTTTTCAGTGATCATGAAATTTCATTCTTTGACTTCCGGTTAAGATGGCGGAGAGGAGGCTCACAGTTGCATAAGCTCCGCGCTTTCTCTCACTATCCACCTCATTACAAGCCTCTGAATCAATGCTTGACTGAAAAAAACCCACAAATAGTTACCAAGAGAAGCCATCCTTGAGATCCGCCAAGAAAGGTCTGTCTTTACTGGAGGGCTGGGGCGGTTTTAGATCGGGCGCAGGCGGCGGGCAGTGGCAGTGAGAGCACGGGAGCAGACTGGAGAGGGGGTGGGGAGTGATCGCAGCCGTCTCTGCGGGGAGAGCTTCGCTACAGGTTTGGAACCTGCAGCAAGTCAACAGCCCAGCAGAGAAGCTAAAAACACCGGGGCTGAAGAACACAACCGCAAACAGCTGGAGTCTCTCAGGACCTGCCCCCCCCCTTTCCCCCCCTCAGTGACTCAGCACGCTTTGGGATCTCAGAGCGCAGGCGCAGCACAGTCCTGCTAGTGCCTCACTGCTGCCCCCTGCAGTCTGTAGAGGAAGCTCGATAACACACCCAGCCCCCCCCCCAAATAAAGACTCCAGTTTTTTCTGTTTTTCTTTGGTAGTTTGTCTCTGATTAATAGACAGAATGAGCAAGAAGCTGAAGAGGACTTTAACCCTTGACAGCTTCTACACAGATAGAGAGCAGACTCTAAATCCTGAGGAGACTAAAAACAGGCAGTCCCCAGGTGATTCCCCAAAGGAGGAGATCGTCTGTTCCTCAGCACAGATGAACCTCATAGAAGTGATTAAAAAGGCTCTCACAAGGGAGCTAGAAGAAAAATGGGGAAAGCAGAGTGAGGCTTGGCAAAAGAGCCTGGAGAAGTCAGTTAAAGAGAGAGTGGATAAAGAAGTAAAATCCTTGAAAAATAGGATTAGTGAACTGGAAACAGAAAACAGCTCTCTAAAAAACAAAATTGGCGAAATGGAAAAAAATTCCACAGAACAAAAGAACTCAATTGGACAATTAGAGAAAGATTTTAAAAAAGTGAGTGAAGAGAATACTTCACTGAAAATCAGAATTGAACAAGTGGAATTGAATGACTCGAGGAGACAAGAAGAATCAGTCAAGCAAATCCAAAAAAATCAAACAATGGAGAAAAATGTGAAATACCTTCTGGGGAAGACAACAGACCTGGAAAACAGATCCAGGAGAGACAATCTGAGAATCATTGGACTCCCAGAAAAACATGATGAAAAAAAGAGCCTGGACACTGTCTTCCAGGAAATTATCAAAGAGAACTGCCCAGAAGTCATAGGAACAGAGGAAAAAATAAACATTGAAAGGATTCATCGATCACCTACTGAAAGGGATCCTAAAATCAAAACACCAAGGAATATAGTGGCCAAATGCCAGAACCCTCAGATGAAAGAAAAAATATTGCAAGCGGCTAGAAAAACCCAATTCAAGTATCAAGGAGCCACAATAAGGATCACCCAGGATCTAGCAGCATCTACATTAAAAGATCGAAGGGCCTGGAATATGATATTCCGAAAGGCTAAGGAACTTGGTATGCAACCAAAAATAACTTACCCAGCGAGAATGAGCATCTCTTTCCAGGGAAGAAGATGGACATTCAACGAAGTAAGCGAATTTCATCTATTTCTGATGAAAAAACCAGAACTTAACAAAAAGTTTGATCTACAAATATAGAACTCAAGAGAAATCTAAAAAGGTAAAGATTAATCTTGGGAACTATATTTTGACTATATAGATGTATAAAGAATACATGTATACCTTGTTCTAGAAATTGATGTGGAAAGGACATTGTACCAGAAAAAGAGTAAAGTGGGGGTAGTACATCTCATGAAGAGGCATAGGAAACCTATTATATCTGAGAGAAAGAATGGAGGGGGATGAATATAGTGGGTATCTTACTGCCTTCAGAATTGGCTTTAAGTGAAAAATCTTAAGACATATTCAATCTATGGTGAAACTTCTCCCATCTCATTGAAAAGTGAGAAGGGAAAAGTGGAAAGGGAAGGAATAAGCTAAGCGGAAGGGAATACGGGAACTGGGAGGGAAAGGGGTAAGATAGGGGGAGGAACTCCAAGGCGGGGGGAGGGACACTAAAAAGGGAGGGCTGTGAGAAGCAAGGGGTACTCACAAGCTTAATACTTGGAAGGGGGGGAAAGGGGAAAGAAGGGAGGAAAGCATAAACCGGGGTTAACAAGATGGCAAGTAATACAGAATTGGTCATTCTAACCATAAATGTGAACGGGGTAAACTCCCCCATAAAGAGGAAGCGGTTAGCAGAATGGATTAAAAGCCAGAATCCTACAATATGTTGTTTACAGGAAACACACCTGAAGCGGGGAGATACATGCAGGTTAAAGGTAAAAGGTTGGAGCAAAATCTACTATGCTTCAGGTGAAGTCAAAAAAGCAGGGGTAGCCATCCTGATCTCAGATCAAGCTAAAGCAAAAATTGACCTAATTAAAAGAGATAAGGAAGGACACTATATCTTGCTAAAGGGTAGCATGGATAATGAAGCACTATCTATATTAAACATATATGCACCAAGTGGGGTAGCATCTAAATTCTTAAAAGAGAAACTAAGAGAGCTGCAAGAAGAAATAGACAGTAAAACTATAATAGTGGGAGATCTTAACCTTGCACTCTCAGAATTAGATAAATCAAACCAGAAAATAAATAAGAAAGAAGTCAAAGAGGTAAATAGAATACTAGAAAAGCTAGATATGATAGATCTCTGGAGAAAATGTAATGGAGACAGAAAGGAATACACTTTCTTTTCAGCAGTTCATGGAACCTATACAAAAATTGACCATATATTAGGACATAAAAACCTCAAACTCAAATGTAGTAAGGCAGAAATAGTAAATGCATCCTTTTCAGACCACGATGCAATGAAAATTACATTCAACAAAAAAGCAGGGGGAAGTAGACCAAAAAATAATTGGAAACTAAATAATCTCATACTAAAGAATGATTGGGTAAAACAGCAAATCATAGACATAATTAATAACTTCACCCAAGAAAACGATAATAATGAGACATCATACCAAAATGTATGGGATGCAGCCAAAGCGGTAATAAGGGGAAATTTCATATCTCTAGAGGCCTATTTGTATAAAATAGAGAAAGAGAAGGTCAATGAATTGGGTTTGCAATTAAAAATGCTAGAAAAGGAACAAATTAAAAACCCCCAGTCAAACACTAAACTTGAAATTCTAAAAGTAAAAGGTGAGATCAATAAAATTGAAAGTAAAAAAACTATTGAATTGATTAATAAAACTAAGAGTTGGTTCTATGAAAAAACCAACAAAATAGACAAACCCTTAGTAAATCTGATTAAAAAAAGGAAAGAGGAAAATCAAATTGTTAGTCTTAAAAATGAAAAGGGAGAACTCGCCACTAACGAAGAGGAAATTAGAGCAATAATTAGGAGTTACTTTGCCCAACTTTATGCCAATAAATTCGACAACTTAAATGAAATAGAAAAATACCTCCAAAAATACAGCTTGCCCAAACTAACAGAGGAAGAAGTAAATATCCTAAACAGTCCCATCTCAGAAAAAGAAATAGAACAAACTATCAATCAACTCCCTAAGAAAAAATCCCCAGGACCAGATGGATTTACATGTGAATTCTACCAAACATTTAAAGAACAATTAACTCCAATGTTATATAAACTATTTGAAAAAATAGGGATTGAAGGAGTCCTACCAAACTCCTTTTATGACACAGATATGGTACTGATACCTAAACCAGGTAGGCTGAAAACAGAGAAAGAAAATTATAGACCAATCTCCCTAATGAATATTGATGCTAAAATCTTAAATAAAATATTAGCAAAAAGATTACAGAAAATTGTCACCAGGATAATACACTATGACCAAGTAGGATTTATACCAGGAATGCAGGGCTGGTTCAATATTAGGAAAACTATTAGCATAATTGACTATATCAATAACCAAACAAACAAAAACCACATGATCATCTCAATAGATGCAGAAAAAGCATTTGATAAAATCCAACATCCATTCCTAATAAAAACACTTGAGAGCATAGGAATAAATGGACTTTTCCTTAAAATAGTCAGGAGCATATATTTAAAACCATCAGTAAGCATCATATGCAATGGGGAAAAACTGGAACCTTTCCCAGTAAGATCTGGAGTGAAGCAAGGTTGCCCACTATCACCATTATTATTTAATATCGTATTAGAAACACTAGCCTCGGCAATAAGAGTCGAGAAAGATATAAAAGGAATTAGAGTAGGCAATGAGGAAACCAAACTATCACTCTTTGCAGATGATATGATGGTATACCTAGAGAACCCCAGAGATTCTACCAAAAAGCTATTGGAAATAATTCATAATTTTAGCAAAGTAGCTGGCTACAAAATAAATCCCCATAAATCCTCAGCATTTTTATACATCACCAACAAAACCCAACAGCAAGAGATACAAAGAGAAATTCCATTCAGAATAACTGTTGATACCATAAAATATTTGGGAATCTATCTACCAAAGGAAAGTCAGGAATTATATGAGCAAAATTATAAAAAAGTCTCCACACAAATAAAGTCAGACTTAAATAATTGGAAAAATATTAAGTGCTCTTGGATTGGCCGAGCGAACATAATAAAGATGACAATACTCCCTAAACTAATCTATTTATTTAGTGCTATACCAATCAGACTTCCAAGAAAATATTTTATTGATCTAGAAAAAATAACAACAAAATTCATATGGAACAATAAAAATTCGAGAATCTCAAGGGAACTAATGAAAAAAAAATCAAATGAAGGTGGCCTAGCTGTACCTGATCTAAAATTATATTATAAAGCAGCAGTCACCAAAACCATTTGGTATTGGCTAAGAAATAGATTAGTGGATCAGTGGAAAAGGCTAGGCTCACAAGACAGAATAGTCAACTATAGCAATCTAGTGTTTGACAAACCCAAAGCCCCTAACTTCTGGGAAAAGAATTCATTATTTGATGAAAACTGCTGGGATAATTGGAAATTAGTATGGCAGAAATTAGGCATGGACCCACACTTAACACCATATACCAAGATAAGATCAAAATGGGTCTATGACCTAGGCATAAAGAACGAGATTATAAATAAATTAGAGGAACATAGAATAGTTTATCTCTCAGACTTGTGGAGGAGAAAGAAATTTGTGACCAAAGATGAACTAGAGACCATTACTAATCACAGAATAGAAAATTTCGATTACATCAAATTAAAAAGCCTTTGTACAAATAAAACTAATGCAAACAAGATTAGAAGGGAAGCAACAAACTGGGAAAACATTTTCACAGTTAAAGGTTCTGATAAAGGCCTCATTTCCAAAATATATAGAGAACTGACTCAAATTTATAAGAAATCAAGCCATTCTCCAATTGATAAATGGTCAAAGGATATGAACAGACAATTTTCAGAGGATGAGATTGAAACTATTACCACTCATATGAAAGAGTGTTCCAAATCATTATTGATCAGAGAAATGCAAATTAAGACAACTCTGAGATACCACTACACACCTGTCAGATTGGCTAAGATGACAGGAAAAAATAATGATGAATGTTGGAGGGGATGCGGGAAAACTGGGACACTAATGCATTGTTGGTGGAGTTGTGAACGAATCCAACCATTCTGGAGAGCAATCTGGAATTATGCCCAAAAAATTATCAAAATGTGCATATCCTTTGATCCAGCAGTGTTTCTATTGGGCTTATATCCCAAAGAAATACTAAAGAAGGGAAAGGGACCTGTATGTGCCAAAATGTTTGTAGCAGCCCTGTTTGTAGTGGCTAGAAACTGGAAAATGAATGGATGCCCATCAATTGGAGAATGGCTGGGTAAATTGTGGTATATGAATGTTATGGAATATTATTGTTCTGTAAGAAATGACCAGCAGGATGAATACAGAGAGGCTTGGAGAGACCTACATGAACTGATGCTAAGTGAAATGAGCAGAACCAGGAGATCATTATACACTTCGACAACGATATTGTATGAGGACATATTTTGATGGAAGTGGATTTCTTTGACAAAGAGACCTGAGTTTCAATTGATAAATGACGGACAGAAGCAGCTACACCCAAAGAAAGAACACTGGGAAACAAATGTGAACTATCTGCATTTTTGTTTTTCTTCCCGGATTATTTATACCTTCTGAATCCAATTCTCCCTACGCAACAAGAGAACTGTTCGGTTCTGCAAACATATATTGTATCTAGGATATACTGCAACATATCCAACATATAAAGGACTGCTTGCCATCTAGGGGAGGGGGTGGAGGGAGGGAGGGGAAAAAAAAAATCGGAACAGAAATGAGTGTCAATATAATGTAATTATTAAATAAAAAATTTAAAAAAAAAAAAAAAAAAAAAAAGAAATTTCATTCTTTACCCTAGGCCTTCCCACCCACTTATGACATGGTAAGGTCTATTTATCACTTTGGTTTTATATATATATATATAATATATATATATAATTTATAACATTGGTTGGGAGACAAGTATAGCACCTTGTTTTATAGATTTTTCATATTATTCCAAGAGAAATAATGCATTTTTATCATTCTGTGATGCTAAAGAGACTTTTCCACTGGATTCAGTATCAGAGGCTTTTCCACTGAAATCCACTGAGAGGTCTGTCAGCCCCATGTTGGGCACCAAAATGTGATGTTTTTCTTCTTTAATATATAATATAATGATGGTTCTCTCTGGGAGAGAGTTGGTTTCTTGGGGAGGTTTTCTGGAGGCAGCTTTAGTTGCAGTTGAAAGTAATAATCACCTCAAAACACAGCCAGCTGGTAAAAAGCAAATGTTTATTTTCTCCTTCCAGTGTAGCTCGGTTACTTTTTCTTAGAGGCCTATCTCTCTGCTTGGTTCCAAGAGCTCTTGCAGCTTTGTCCTTTGCTTCTTTCTCTGTTTTCCTCAGCCTTCAGAGCCAGCACCAAGTTGAATCTGTCTTGCCTATGAGAGAGGGCTTCTGGCTCTCAGTCTCCCAGAGTGGTCTGTGTCTGTCCCAGCATGCTCCTCTCCAATCTAATTCAGCTCAACTCTCAACTCATAGCTTCTTCACTCTGAAAAACTTTCTTGACTGGCCCATCGAAGCTCTCTTTATGCTCCTTCAAGAGAGAGACATTGTAGGATGCGAGAGAGAGAGGAATTATAGGTTTCTTCCCAGAGTGCTCTCTGGCCCTAAGAGCTTCAAGGGAATTGTGAATTCACAAAGTTACAGAGTTAACTTTGTGAATCTCCCATACTTGTGAATTCCAATGAGTAAAGATGTAAACACAAGTATTGTATCAATTAGTTCTACTTAGTACCTTGTTTCAGGTTCTGGCCCAAAACATCTCAACTCTAATGACTTAACAATTTGTAAAGATTCCAACAGTTTGTCCTTCATTTCATTTTGTTTTTATTTTTCTTTTACCAATTACATGGAAAGATAATTTTCAATGTTCACTTTTGTAACATTTTGAATGCCAAATTTTTTCTCCCTCCTTCCTTCACATCTTCCCTCCCCACAATAGCAATCAATTGGATGTAATATATATATATATATATATATATATATATATATATATATATATATATATATATATATATATATGTGTGTGTGTGTGTGTGTGTGTGTGTGTGTGTGTGTGTGTGTGTGTATATATATATGTTATGTAGTGAAAGGAAAATCTATCTATGATCCATCTATTTTTAAATCAATCAATCTACATATCCACCCTATACACACAGATATATATGTATATATATATATATGTATATATATATATATATATATATATTTATGTATAGGTAGATGACAGTTGTATGAAATTTTGGCACCCTATTGCAATAATTAGATGATTTAAAATTTTGGGATAAATAAAAGACTGCTAAGATTCACTTAATTACTTCTCTATGGCTTTAAGGATTTTATTTTAAATAAAAAGTTTGTAGACCAGGCATGATTGTTCAGAGCCACTACTTAAGAAAATTCTTAACATCTAGGCACAAGTTAGGCTTTCTGTCCTTCTTTACATTACTATCTCTCCCTCTAATTAACTCTACCTTTAGAACTAGACCAAAATTCAATTTGGATAATGGAAAATTATAGGTAAGCATCAGAAGGAGATGTAAGAGGAGATGAGGCAGTAGTTTAAAAGCAGAAAAATAAAGACTTATTTGTCTTATCTCTATTCAGACACTTAGACACTAGAGGTATAATAGGCTAAGTCACTTAATCCTTGTTTGTCTCAGTTTCTTCACCTATAAAATGGGAGAAATAATGGTCCTTACACCAAACCTTACATCAAATAAGATATCTATAAAATCTCTTAGCACAATGCTCTAGTACTGATATAATAAACATTTTAACTCTCATCTTTCTTGAGACTTCCTTCACCCTGAATTTTTATTTTAAGTTCATGATGCCTGTAGAGCATCAGTTGTCAAACTTTTTGATCTTAGGAGAAGTTTGAATCTTAAATGTTGTTGATAATATCACAGATCAGCTGTTTCTGTGGTTTCTATATATTTAAATACACTTTTAAGAAATAGAAACATCTTATATTTTAATCTTTCATGCTCCATGAAAGGGTCTTGAGAATCCACAGACTTCCATAAAGCATACTTTAGTCTAGAGAATAGATATATTATCTGCTTTTAGAACTAATTACTTTTAAAAACTTTAGCCTAAAAAGGGCAAGGTCTTCTACTACGTCCAGGGTTATATCCATCTTTTCAGATATATATTTTGTCACTGGACCCAGATGATTCTGAAGGAGATATTGATGTTGGGGACTTTGCTCAGGCCTCCTTCATTAAATTCAATTCACTTGCATGTTATGATATCATTTCCCTGGTGCCATTGTCCTCTTGAAAAATGAAGGACAAACAAGAACAACCACTCTTCCATATATCATACCTTCTATATCTCCTGTTATGATATGTCATATGATGTGATATGTAACATCATAACATATCTTTCTTATTAACCATCCTGTTGCTTACTTCTCATTTTAGCTTCCAGAATCCAGACACTCTGGATCTTCTTTCTCTCTATCCCCTCCTGAGACAGCTTCTGTATTTTATATGTTTGTATATATGGTTCACAATTGATTTAAGGAGGCGCATAGACCCTACTCAGAATCAGTACTGTGTGACTAATTTAATTTGTTTGTTTGTATCTAGGTGAGACAAAAAAAAACAAATGAGGAAGCCTAAGCCACATCTTTAAAAATGCTTTAAAAATAGCAAAAAGAAAAACAGAATTTTTTTGCATATTTAATATAATCAGAAACTTGCCTTTAATGCAACATTTCTATCAAAACAATTACTCTAAAACACACCTGACAAATAACTATATAAACATTATCTGAAAAGCCATACAAAAGGTGACCAATTTCCTAAAATTACCATTTTAATTTTGGATAGTTGTTTTTTTTTTTTCTTTCTTCTTTCTTTCTTTTCTATCTCATCAGAAGCAGGATTGAAATTAAGTAATTAATTAATTAATGGGCTTT
The DNA here is from genome assembly GCF_016432865.1 of Antechinus flavipes. Taxonomy (NCBI): domain Eukaryota; kingdom Metazoa; phylum Chordata; class Mammalia; order Dasyuromorphia; family Dasyuridae; genus Antechinus; species Antechinus flavipes. Next base: position 287,016,017 of record NC_067399.1, on the reverse strand, counting down.
TTTTTTACTTTCTCACATGGTCAATTACATTTATAGAAATTAAATGGTTATATTTATAATTAGTATATTTCACTGTGACCCCTGCCAAGTAGTTACTGCATTTTATCTTTGTTATACAATATATAATTTATGGATGCTTGTTCCCATCAAGATTGAATTCATATAATAAACATACATACCTATTAAGCAGGATTGAATTGCATACCACATACTTGGTGACAGAATTTGTGACTGAATCACTCTTCTTTGAGATTTAAATTATCTCCTATTCATTGAAATTAAAAAGAAGTCTTTATAAAATTTTCATTTTAAAAGGAACACACATACAAATAGATAACTAGTAAATTATAGTTCTTAGCCTAATGGCACAGTCAAATTTGTATTTCTTTCCTAAAACCTTAATAGTTTTCCTTCACCTGACTCATATATAGACGCATATTTCTTTCTAATGATATTTCACTGAACAACTCTTGCCAAATGAGCAAGTAACGTATAATTTGGGTTTCTCTTTAACTCTTTCATGTAGTTTTTGAAGTGGTAACATTGTAAAAGATAGGTCAGAAAAGTAAAAAGAGAGAGAGAGAGAGGGAGGGAGGGAGGGAAGAAGAAGAAGAAGAAGAAGAAGAAGAAGAAGAAGAAGAAGAAGAAGAAGAAGAAGAAGAAGAAGAAGAAGAAGAAGAAGAAGAAGAAGAAGAAGAAGAAGAAGAAGAAGAAGAGGAGGAGGAGGAGGAGGAGGAGGAGGAGGAGGAGGAGGGGGGGGGAGGGGAAGGGGAAGAGGGGCTCGAGAAAGAGAGATAAAAGAGAGAAGCTATTCCTGGTTCCAAGATATTGTTTGCTACACTTTGCCTGGAGTTGATTTTAGTTAAGTTATAAACCCCTAAGGAGTTTTATATAGAAACACTGATCAACTTTCAACTATAAGGGTATAAATATTCCAATCACAATTACAGATCTAGAAGCTACAGAAGTAACCTGAGGGGCACAGGAGGAGTGGAAGAATGAAAAGACTGGTAGATCTCATCATTTCTTCTAATTAGGCACAATACTTTACCTTCATGTCTTGAAAATCATTGGGAAAAAAGAAAAACATCTTTTCTTGTTAGCAGGGAACAAGCCAACTGGGGTAAAAAACCTCACATTGATTTAATGGATAAAATATATTATTAACATTATAAAGTAGAGCAAAGAAAGAAGTGAAAACTGCTAATATACTAAGTTAAGAAAGTTTTTAGAAAAAGTATTTGGATATGAAAATTAAAAAAGATTCAATCAAATGTATTTTATCTTTATAAATTTGGCTGTTTTAAATAAAGTAAAAAAAAAAAAAAAAAAAAACCCTTCGGAATAAAGACAGCTGCCAGCAGATCAGCGATCAGCCAATATCTAGATAGCTCTTTTGGATGTAACTAAAGAAATTACAATGCAACTGTTTGCACTGTATTATAGAAACTGACTCAATACTTGGTAGGGTTGTTCAGTAACCAAATCCACTCAATCTTTGGCAGTTCTACTGAATTTGACACCATGGGACATAATTAGTGTCAGTGAGATATAGGTATGTGAAATACCACTAGAAACTATTCTTGGATCACCACCTCATTCTCAGGCACAGTAGGTTTCTAAACAACTATTAGACCTGTAGACCCGGAACATTTCAGAAAACACAAGTAGAGATAAGCAAAATATTGCTTATCTACCTATGATTTGGTATTTCCACTTATAACTATTGTTATAATACCTGAACTTCATCAGAGGCAGATAACATTATGACAATTTGATAATTAGACAACTCTAGGTGGTTTTATAGGAACAGGTCACAAGAAAAGAAATCTGGTATTATATAAATACCAAATTGTTATTCTTCAAAGTTAGGGAACTACAGGCTTAGAACACTAGAGCTAAGAGATTTTTTAAAATGTGTTAGTAAATGTTGATATGTGCTCTCTCTTTCTCTCTCTCTCTCTCTCTCTCTCTCTCTCTCTCTCTCTCTCTCTCTCTTTCTTTCTCTCTCTTGCTATAAGTCATATGTAACCTGGGCTTATTTTCCTCAGTGTATCAGGGGAAGACAGTGGTACACTGAGGAAAATAAGTGATGTAACAACAAAGGATACACACACACACACACACACACACACACATATATATACACATATATATGTATATATGTATGTATGTATAACATTTTTTCTAGAATGTGGATTAAAAACAGAGTATCTTCATCCTAATCCATTCATATATCAACATTTCAGAGGTCTTTTCCCTAGCTCTCAGGTATTAGGCCATCTTCTGAATACATAGTCCACAAGCATCTGCATAAAAATATTTTCTTTAATTAATAGTGACTTCAAAATGCTCAAGACGGGCATCAAAGAAAATAGCCAGAATCACAGTCTTCTGGAAGAGCTTTAGAAAAGTGGTCTCAAGCAAAAATTTGGATAAGTAGGTTATGGAAAATTATTGAGATATTTTGAAAGCAGTTTCAATATATTTAATTCAATGCATATTTAATCATATTAGTCTAGGTTCTTCTTGTACAAATAAAGATTTATGCATTCTTATCCTATGAAATACTTGTACATATTTTGCCATCTATTACATATAAACAATTCGTTCAATTTGCCAACATCTTATTCTCCTCCTTTTACTATTTCTTGGATATCTTTATAGCTCTTAGGCTATCCATCTATCATTTCTTCCTCTCCATTTCCTGTCCTAATCATATGCATCTTTTTGGTGACTTGTATACCACATTTCACCTAGATCTTGGCCACTCTGTATATGATATCAAAAATAATTTAAAAATATAATGGTAAAGCAGGAAAAAAATGTGAAATATCACAGAGAAAAAAATAACAGGGAAAATTGGGAGGATATCATATAAGAATTATTCCTTTCAGACTCTTATCAATTTTTTCTTTAGTGGTAGGAAATTTTTTTCTATATATATAATATTTTCAAAATATATGCAAAGGTAGTTTTCAACATTCATCCATGCAAAAAGCTTATGTTCCATTATTTCCTCCCTTCTTTCTCTGACCCATTCAAGTACTACAATATAAGATAAACATGTGTAATTTGTCTAAGTATATTTTCATATTTATCATGCTGCAAGACATAAATTAGATCAAAAAAGGAAAAATTAGAAAGCAAAAAATGCAAACAGCAAAAAAGTGAAAATACTATGTTGTGATCCACATTCAGTACTCACAATCTTTTTTCTGGATGCAGATGGCTCTTTCCATTGCAAGTTTGTTGTTATTGTTCTGAATCACCTCATCATTGAAAAATCCAAGTATATCACAGTTATCACATAATCTTGTTGCTGCTCTATATAAAGTTCTCTTCCTTCTAGTTACTCCATTTAGTATCAGTTCATATATATCTCTCCAAGACTTTCTGAAAACATCCTGTTCATCATTTCTTATATAAGGTACAAAAATATTGTGTTAAACTAATATTCCATTACATTCATATACCTTAATCAGGCATTCCTCAACTGATGTGGATACTTAATTTCCAGTTCCTTGACACTACAAAAAGGGCTATCACAAATATTTTTGCACATGTGGGTCCTTTTTCCTTTTTTATTTTTTTAGTAAAGTTGTTGTTTTTGTTTTTGTTTTTTTTTTTTCCCCAAAGCATATGCACGGACAATTCTTTAATATTATCCCTTGCAAAACCTTGTGTTCTCATTTTCCACCCCTTTCCCCCACACCCTCTCCTAGATGGCAAGTTATCCAAAACATATTAAACATGGTAAAACTATTTGGTAAAACCAATATATGCATAAATATTTATACAATTATCATGCCACAAAAGAAAAATCCTAACCAGTTTTAAAAAAATGAGAAGCAAAATAAAATGTAAGCAACAACAATAAAAATAGTGAGTTTGATGAGTTTGATGACTGCTACTTTATAATACTGTTTTAGGCTTGGTACAGCTGGGGCAACTTCATTTGCAGTTTTTTTTACTATAATTACCTTGATATTCTTGACTTTTTGTTATTCCAGATGAACTTCATTATTACTTTTGTTTTTAGCTTCTGTTGGAAGTTTCATTGGTGTGGCATTGAAAAAGTAGATTAATTTAGATAGCATTGTCATTTTTATTATATCACTTGGCCTCCCCATGAGCTAGTTCTTCCTGGTGATTAGACCTGATTATTTGTGTGGAAAATGTTTTGTAATTTTATTCATATAGTTCCTGTCTTTATCTTGGCAATTAGAGTCCCAAATATGTTATATTATCTATAGTTATTTTAAATGGAATTTCTCTTTTTATCTCTTCCTACTGGACTTTATTGGTAACATGTAAAAATGCTAATGATTTATGTAGATTTATTTTGTATCCTGCAACTTTGCTAAAGTTTTGAATTATTTCTAGCAATTTTAGTTGATTCTCTAATATACCATCTTATCATCTGCAAAGAGAAATAATTTGGTCATTACCTACTCTCATTCCTGTAATTTTCTTTTCTTCTCTTATTGCTTAAGCTAACATTTATAATGCAATATTGAATAGTAATGGTGATAGTGAGCAATCTTGGTTCACCCCTGATCTTATTGGGAATTGTTCTAGTTTAAGCCCATTGCATATGATGTAATTTAAAACCATCAGTTTTAAATTGTTTTAAATAGATGCTATTGTTCATTTTAAGGAAATCTCCATTTATTCTTATACTCTCTAGTATTTTAATAGAATGGGTGATGGATTTTGTCTCATACCATTTTTTGCATGTATATAGGTGATTATGATTTCTGTTAGTCTGATTGTTGATATAGTCAGCTATGCTAATCATTTTCCTTTTATTGAATCAGTCCTGCATTTGTGGTATAATTCATACTTGGTGTATTATCCTATGTATCTATCATCTCCCACCAAGCCTATGAAGCCTCTCTCTTGATCTATTACAGCAAAAATCTGGCGCTTCTCTGCTGTTTTGCTTGGTCACAGATTGCTGCTGACTTGTCTGGACTCCATATGCTCTGGAGTGTCTTTCCCCTTTTACGCCATTGAGACACACTATTGCTTTTAAGTTGTCTTATGCTAAAAATCTTGTCTTCATGGTCTTTTATTGGTTCTTCAACTTCACATTTATTTTGAATTATTTCTTTATAATTGTTTGTGAATATGTAAATGCATGTGATTCCTGCCTCATCCTTTCATTGGAGAAGCCTTTCTAAAGAATGATAAGTAAAAGTCTTTTACAACTGAGACAAAACATTATCTTAGAGGTAGTTGAAATTATCTAATATCCTTCCCAAAAAAGTTGTTACTTTCACCAATATTATTCATTGTTTTACTAGCAATGCTGCCTATACCCATAAAACATGAAAACAGAAATTAAAAGAATAAGAAGAGATAATGAAGAACCAAAATTATTACTTTGCAGGTATGATGGTATATTTAAAGGGCCTGAGAAAACATACTGCAAAACTAGTTGAAAACATTACTAACTTTGGCCAAGGTTCAGATTATGAAATAAATATACATAAAGCATCATCATTTTATATATTATAAACAAAACATAGAAGGTATTGAGAAATTATATTTAAATAATTGGAAACAAAATAAATGTTTAACAATCTACATGACACAAATTATATGAACAAAAATATAAAATGCTTTTCAGGCAACTATAGAACTAAACAATTGGGGAACTATTAATAGTTCATGGGGATTGAATCATAATGTGTAAACAAATGAGAAAGAGCCAATCTATATGTCCAACAATGATAAAAAGAGAGCTTAGGGCCCCTTTGTGTGGAAATTTTTTTCTTTATTTGTTTGTTAGTTTTGGGCTCTTTTCTTTTTTTTATTAAAGCTTTTAGTTTTTCAAAACATAACAATTCTTCAACATTAGTCCTTGCAAAACCTTGTGTTCCAATTTCTTCCACCCCTTCCCCCATGCCCTTCCCTATATGAAAGTAGTCTAATATATGTTAAATATGATATGAAAGTATGTTAAATCTAATGTATACATACATAATTATACAATTATAGTACTGCACAAAAATCAAACCAGTTTTAAAAAAGCAAAATAAATTGCAAGCAAGCAACAACAAAAAAGGTATGTTGTGAACCACCCTCAGTTCCCACAGTCCTCTCTCTGGGTGTCGATGACTCTCTTCATCACTGAACATGTGGAACTGGTTTGAATCATCTCATTGTTGAAGAAAGCCACATCCATCAGAATTGACCATCATATAGTATTGTTGTTGAAGTATATAATGATCTCCTAGTTCTGTTCATTTCACCCAGCACCAGTTCATGTAAGTCTCTCCAGGCATATCTGAAATCTTCCTGTTGGTCATGTCTTATACAACAATAATATGCCATAACATTCATATACCATAATTTATTAAGCCATTCTCCAATTGATAAGCATAAGAAAAGATGCTCCAAATTACTATTGATCAGAGAAATGCAAATTAAGACAACTCTGAGATAACACTACAGATCTGTCAGATTGGCTAAGATGACAGGCAAAGATAATGACATATTTTGGAGGGATGTGGGAAAATTGGGACACTGATACAGTGTTGGTGGAAATGTGAATAGATCCAATCATTCTGGGGAACAAGTATATATATATATATATATATATATATATATATATATATATATATGTATGTGTGTATGTGTGTGTATATATATGTATATGTGTATGAATGTATATGTATACACACATGACAAAGTTGTATTTTGTTTTATATTCCTTTTTTGTTTTTTTTCTTATTCTGTTTTTTTTTAATTAAATGAACTTTTTAAAGTAAAAATAAAAAAGAAAACAGATAAAGAAGCGATCATTTAAGGATTATTGGATTGTCCAAAATTCATAGTAAAAAGACCCTATTAAATATTGTGATAGTTCAAGAAATTTCAAAGAAAATTGTCCCAATATTTTGGAGCTAGAGAGAAAAGAGAAATAGAAAGAATCCACAAATCAGCACCTGAAATAGAACCCAAAATACCAATTTCCAGGAATATCAGAATCAAATTCTAGAGCTTCCAAATAAAAAAGAAAATATTTTAAACTGATTTTTTTAAATATACATATACCATGAAGGCTCAGTTACAATAATGTACAATATTTTATCTGAGGATTTTAAATAAATAAAGAAGGAAACATTGCCTAATCAGAGATATTTGCTGGAATTTACCAATAGATATTTTAAAAAATAAAGACAGATAATATCATAATTTGATTTTTTTTTGAAAAAAATAGCTATATAACTTAAGGAAAAGTTACACTCTCCAAAATGTAATTTTGCCAAAGTAATTTTGAAAAATCAGAGCATCATATATGTAGCACAGGAAGAGACCTTAGAGGACAATGACTAGAAAAGAAAAGGCAGAGTTATTTGAAAGAGACCATTGTATCTAAACTGAGATTTGCTTTAAAAGATAACTTCAGGATTGGTTATAAAATCAATGACGTGATACATGATGATCATTTGAAGGAATTAGATATGTTTAGCATATAACATGCTATAATGTGCATGTAACATGTGTTACATGCACATTATAGCATGTTATATGCTCAACTTATATATGAAAACAATCCTGCCATAATAAACCTAATAACTGATCATTCAGTCTCTTCTTGAAGTCCTCCAGAGATGCTGAACTGGCCACCTTGCAAAGAAACCCATTCCATTTTGGATTGCCATAATTATCAGTAACTTTTGTTTTCTTGTCCTTTATGTTTATGTTCTTTGTTATCCCCGACATCAGGTCTTCCCTTCTTTCCTGTAACTTTATGCATATCTTCAAGGTCTGCCTCTTCTAATCCCTTTAATCTTCACTCCAGGGCCAAATAGAAAAAGTTTTATATTTATTCCACAAATAAGCTCTCAGATATTAAATAAATTTTAAATCCTCATAGGTATTGCTTTCTTCATGTTAAACATATCTAATTCCTTCAAATGATCATCACATATCACATATAAAGGCATTTCATTACATTATTTTCCCTCCCTTGTACAAGTTTCAGCTTACCAATAGCTGTCATAAATTTTGATGCCAGAAGTAAACACATTAGTCCAGATGAATTCCGATGAGTGAAGGATAAAATGGGACTGTGACCTCAATATTCCTTGAAAGTACGTTTCTTTGAATACAACCAAGACCACATTAGCTTTTTTGGTGACCACATAAGATTTTTTTCACATTGAGTTTACAATACACTAAAATCACCAAATTTATTTCACAATGTGTACTATTTAATCATTTCTTATTCATGTTATACTTGTAAAGTTGCTTTTTTTTTTCTATCCAACTATAAGTGTTTACATGTATTCCTATTGTATCTTGTTTCTAGTAAACTATAGTGCTGTGTAGTTTCCTACAATGTCAAAATCTTTTGATTCCTCTCATCCAGTGTATAAACTACTTCTTCCAGCTTTGTGACATTTACAAATTTGATAAGCATATCATCTATGTCTTTTTTTAGTCATTAATAAATACTACAGCACTAAACTGGTGATCTGCTATTATGTTGATATCAATCCATTTATAATTATAAATAATGCACAGGTAAGGTATTTCCTTTTATTAATGCAGGGCTGCATCTTCACTACAACTTATAATCTTAGGGAGTTTTCTGAGTCATTGAGAAATTAAGTGAATATAGCAGGATGAAACATTCAGCATGTTATTAGATGTAGGATTCAAACATGCCTTGCCATTAACGATGACTCTCCATCTATTATACCACATTATCTCAACAATAAATGTGATAAAGCAGCTAAATACCTCATTAAAATTCTTTCAGCAAGAAAATATTGTTGAAAAGATAGTTATATCATAATTCCTTAAAATTATCAAACTGAGAGAAAAACAAATTGCTTATAAAATTCAAGCAACTTAATTGTAATAGGGAATGAAGATTGGATGGATTTTTTTTCCTTTAGGATATTGATGCTTTCAACATTTTAGCTTGTATCATGTGGAAAGGAACCTCATAACACATCAAATAAAGATTTCTAGGAGATAAATTTGTAAATCCAAATTTATTATAGAATAAAGCATCATATTGGTATATTCATTTATCCTCATTATCTCTCAGTGGAGGAATGGAGTTTAAGAATTTTTTTCATCATTTGATATCTCCAAAGTAACTCCCTAGATACAGGAAATGTTACCATATAGTATGATATATTTAATTTTTCACTTAGCTGTAGCAGTACCCTTAATTATTCTTTTTATTACTTTTTAAAGAACTTGTCTTATTATCAAAAGAACAAAAATGGAATGAAATACAAAGAAACTTGGAATAATTTATTTCATGCCAAATAGCCTTTTAGAAAGTCATTTGCCAAGTGAGAAAGTCATTCCTATTACATGCTGCTACTCCTATAGTGCTAATTTCCACAAAACTTCTTGGCACTGTTATTACCTCCTCAGTGTGATAGCAGAAATCTTTCATCATTATCAATAGTGGTACAAAGATTTGTTTTTATAGTTATAGTATCTTTTCATTGCAAAGTGAATCTTCCAGTTTACTTTTAAAGTAAAATCTCAATACACCATTGAATTGGACACTGACATTTACATGAGAACTTTTTACTTGGATGTATTTTAAATTAAGTGTGTAACAGCCTTATTCTATTTTCATTCCAAGTTCAGGGATTGCAAAATGATGAGGATAGGGAAATGCTTCTTTTCCCACCAATAATCTAGTCACTTTCTCTACTACAAACATTATATGATAGACAATACTGTAGTTTAGCTAATAAGTACAATTTATTTTCTACTGCACATAACTTCTTTCCCTTTAAACTAGCTCTTCTTTTCTTATGGATATAAACTGCTAATAAAATAAAGTTAGCATATTTAGCCATATTGGTCAAGTCACTATTTTCAAGGCTCTCACATGATTTCATACATCAACTAGTTTAAGAGGACACAAAGCAAAGTCTTGAAAAAAATATGCTTATTTCAAGTCATGTTAACTTTTCTTTTAGTATTTCTCCTAAATTCAGTAATTTACTTATTCTTCTTAGCTGTAAATTAATACTTTTTTCAAGAAGCCCTAAAAAACTTCTGGTTAGCTTATTACCCTAAAGTAAATTCTAGGCTCATGAGAGAAGAGATTTTAGAATTGGAAGAAAACTTAGAGAAAATGTAAAAGAATCAGTATTTTATGGATGAAGGAACTATGGTCCAGAGGTTTGTCACTTGTTGAATTTCCAATTATGTTATTGACTAAGTCAGGACTAACTTAAAATTTTCTGGCTCTTATTCTAAGATACTTTCAATTAGCAATAATCGCGTCTCGGATAAACCTCATTGGCTACGATACTGCCACTGCGCAAAGCTTTATTCTAAGATACTTTCAACTAACATTAAATATCTTTTAATATTTATCCAAGATGTGCCCATAATTCTATTTGAGTTTTGAGATTTAGATACTAGCCATTTCATCATTTCCTCTCCTTATTCAACTTTAAGATATCTTCCTAGACCTGAATTTGCAATACATATTGCATATGCCTAATTCAAGGGGATTCTGAGTTAAGGTCTCCTAAAAGTTAAGAAGATAAAAGATCCTTCTTGCTCAGCAGAAGCTCTAAGATATGTATGTATGGAAATATAAGTGGAAATATTATGAATATATAGATATATATATGTATACCTATTTGTATTTATAGTTCTACATATAGAGATAGATATGTGAATGGAGATATTTATATATGTATATTTATACATACATCTATTTACAGATATATATATTATATATAGATATTATATACATGTGTATATATAGACATATATAGAAACACACATATACTGTGTGTGTGTGAACAGCTTGTGATTTTATGAGCTCAGCAACCTGGTAAAGCACTCTCTGGTCTCCACATTCAGAAAATTTTGAATACCTTCAGCAGTACATTGGCACAATTTATAGTGATATTTATATTCCCTATGAAACTCTGGGGAAGAACACAATTTGAAGGGGCTTGTAAGCAGAGTTTAAGATTCTGATGAATGTATCACCATAGCTCTAAATTAAAGAAAAAAAGAAAATGTTCTTATAATCTTTGCTAGCTGACTGATAATTATTTTATTTATTTAAATGTTTCTTTTCCTTAAACATTTATTTACATCATAAACTTTTACCAACTTAAAAAATAAAAAGAGAAAGGGACAATGGAAAGACAATGACAAATGAGTATTTAAATTCAACATTTCTTGGGATGGGAAAACAAAATTTTAGATGAAAGAAATAATTATTCCAGGAGTAAAAAAGGTCATTAAAATACTCAATCAAAGTCAGAGTCAATGGTATATACAAAGTGACAGTTGCAGGATCTGGGGGTAAAATATGCTAAAAAAAAAAAAAAAAAAGTAAATATGAAAGCCTTCTTGAAAGAAAAGATGGTTTCTATAGAAACAGAGCATAATGATCTTTCAATGTAAGAGATCTTATTTTGAATGTGATATTGGTGATTCAGAGACAAAGATGCACTTTAAAGGTGGTATAGAAATCATCAGATCACTGATCTAATATCACAAAGATGGAATTATAAGTTAAAGGCTTCAAATGAAATTGCCTGTTTTTTAAATTTATTTAGATTTATTTAGCTAGCTAGCTACTTTTGCTTGTGTTTATATTTAACATACTTAGTGAATTGAAACTCATACAGAAAGTACTGTATATAGAAACCAAATTTACAACTGTAAAATAAAGACTTGGGCATTAGTGGGTATTAAATTTTCTGATCACTCTCCAAGCCAATCTAAATCAATATGTATTAAGAATTTTATATAACCCCAGTTTTGGGGATAAGAATGTATTATTTGACAAAAATTGCTGGGAAAATTGGAAATTAGTATGGAAGAAACTAGGCATTGACCCACACTTAACATTGTATAGCAAGAAAAGGTCAAAATGGGTTCATGACCTAGGCATAAAGAATGAGATTATAAATAAATTGGAAGAGCATAGCATAGTTTACCTCTCAGACCTGTGGAAGAGAAAGGAATTTATGACCAAAGAAGAACTAGAGATCACTATTGACCACAAAATAGAAAATTTTGATTATATCAAATTGAAAAGTTTTTGTACAAACAAAACAAATGCTAACAAGATTAGAAGGGAAACAATAAACTGGGGAAACATTTTTACAGTCAAAGGTTCTGATAAAGGCCTCATTTCCAAAATATATAGAGGATTAACTCTAATTTATAAGAAATCAAGCCATTCTCCAATTGATAAATGGTCAAAGGATCTGAACAGAAAATTTTTGGATTCAGAAATTGAAACTATTTCTAGTCATATGAAAGAGTGCTCCAAATCACTATTGATCAGAGAAATGCAAATTAAGACAACTCTGAGATACCACTACACAACTGTCAGATTGGCTAGAATGACAGGGAAAGATAATGGGGAATGTTGGAGGGGATGTGGGAAAACAGGGACACTGACACATTGTTGGTGGAATTGTGAACACATCCAGCCATTGTGGAGAGCAATTTGGAACTATGCTCAAAGTTATCAAACTGTGCATACCCTTTGATCCAGCAGTGTTTCAACTGGGCTTATACCCCAAAGACATACTAAAGAAGAGAAAGGGACCTGTATGTGCCAAAATGTTTGTGGCAGCCCTGTTTGTAGTGGCTAGAAACTGGAAAATGAATGGATGCCCATCAATTGGAGAATGGTTGGGTAAATTGTGGTGTATGAATGTTATGGAATATTATTGTTCTGTAAGAAATGACCAGCAGGATGAATACAGAAAGAACTGGAGAGTCTTACATGAACTGATGCTAAGTGAAATGAACAGAACCAGGAGATCATTATATACCTCAACAACGATACTGTTTGAGTATGTATTCTGATGGAAGTGGATTTCTTCGACAAAGAGATCTAATTAGTTTCAATTGATCAAGGATGGACAGAAGCAGCTACATCCAAAGAAAGAACACTGGGAAATGAATATAAACTGCTTGTATTTTTGTTTTTCTTCCCAGGTTATTTATACCTTCTGAATCCAATTCTCTCTGTGCAACAAGAGAACTGTTCGGTTCTGCACACATATATTGTATCTAGGATATACTGTAACCTATTTAACATCTATAGGACTGCTTGCCATCTGGGGGTGGAGGTGGAGGGAGAGAGGAGAAAAATCAGAATAGAAGTGAATGCAAGGGATAATGTTGTAAAAAATTACCCTGGCATGGGTTCTGTCAATAAAAAGTTATTTAAAATAAATAAATAAATAAAAAGAAAGCTGTTGAATTCATACAGTATTCCTTAGAGTTGCTTCCATTTGTTCTTTGTTTTTCTTGGAATTTGGAAGCAGCCTGAACTTATTACTCTGTTTTAATTGGGCTTTTATCAGAATATTAAATAAGAAAAAACAGGCAAAATGGTACATTGTGTTGTGGAAGCAGCCAGAATTATGTTTCAGAATAGCATGAACATCATATTCAAACATCAATTAGCCATGTTAGTGTTACAAGATTTTTTCTTTGTAATCCTGAAATCTTATATATTTTATCCTGATTGAAAGGAGAGGAAATTAATTTGAAATTTATAATTGTGAACTTTGAATAACTAAAGTATTCTGTAATAATGTATTAAAAAAAAAAAAAAAAGACTCTCTAGGTTTAAACTCAGTTGCCATCATGCCCCACCTGTCTTTTGTGTGATAAAGGGAGCTGGGCCCTGACTCTCATTTCCCTGGGTCAATCTACATTCTGAGACCCAGTGGAAGCCCTTGTGGCATTTTGGACATAGTGTTTTAGGTCTTCTCTCACCCTGTCTTCTCACTCTATCTCCATACCTAAATTGGGGTCTCAGACTAAAAATTTTCTGGTAATGTGATGATCAGCAATTTCTGGATTGATTGTTAGTTCCTTGTGTGATGACTCCTCACCTTGCTATTACCCATCACCTATCTGATTGAAAATCTTAGACCAATCATTGAATTAATTCTTTCATTGTTTCTGAAAAGAATGTCAGTTTTTTTTTTTTTTTTCCCCAAGATCAAATATCATACTCAATCAACTCTGGGTCTTACCATTGTTTCTAGAATAAAATATAAACTCTTATGTTTTGCCTTAAAAACTTTCCACACAGGAGCCAGGATGGCAGAGAGGATACATGTTCCTTTCTGACTTTGGCCCATGTCCATCAAACCAATTAGCAAATGCAGCCTTTGTATTAGTTTTGGTTGTCAATATTTTCCCTCAAACAATTGTATCCAGTGCCACTCGGGAACTGAGTATTTATTATAATCCTAGCTTCTTTGCTTTTTGGAATGTTATATTCTAAGCCCCCCCACCATTTTAATGTAGAAGTTTCTGGTTTTACTTTTTTTCTGGCTACTTATAATATATTTTCATTGACCAAATCTGAAATTAAACTATAATATTCCTATGTTTTCATTTTTGAATCGTCTTCAGAAGTTGATTGATAGATTCTTTTGAATTTCTTTTTTTATTCAATTCTCTAAAGGTTCTGTTTTCCTCCAATATTTTCTATGGTTATGTTCTTTTTATGTTTGTTTGTTTGTTCATTGAGGGATAGGAAGATAGGGACACGTCAGAATTTTTTTTTTTGTTGTTCTGTTGTTTTAGATTTAGTTTTATAAGACTGAATGTTTTCACTACTTCCAATGTATTATGTAGTCACTGATCTCTTCATTTACACTCTTGTCCTTACCCAGGAAAAAACCCTAATCCCTTGGGACTGTAATTGATACTGCTCCTCAGGGACTCTGCTCCCTTGGGACCAGAAATGATACTTCACAGGGTTCTCATTTCCTCTTGACCAGAAGTGTTCCTCTCTAATTTTGAACTATGATTCAGAAGTGGGCAAATCAATGGATTTAGAACCCAGTGTCTTGTCCTGCACTCACTGCTAGCATAGGGAGTCCATGCAATCATTTTCTAACCAGTTTCTAAGTAATTTTACATTTCTTGAGACTTGAGAGCTTGAGAAAAAGCTTAAAAGTTACCTAAATTTCTGCTCTGTCTGTGGCTCACACTAAGTCTCACAACTAATGTTCCATACACATAGGTTCTAAACCAGCATCTACTCCCATGTCACAGATCTCCATGACATCATAAATTATATTGAGATGAAAGAATGTCTAACTCTCACCTTTTGTTGACTGTCACTCCAGAATTATATTTGAGACATTAGTTTAAAGTTGTTTTGAAGGAAATATTTTAAGAGCTAAGAAAAATGTTTTCTCTATTCTGCCATCTATACTCCACCCCCAGAAAGTTCCAATTTTGGCATTTTTTAATAGATATTATTTTAGCTATGTTTTTCTCTTCTTTCTTTGTTTTCTATTTCATAGTTCCTTGGTTAGATTATATAAAATCTTTGGCCCAGAAATTTTGTTAGCTACGTTTAGTTATGTTCTGCCCAAATAGCATAATTTTAGAATACTTTTTCAATATTTTGTAATATTCAATAAAATAAATTCTGTTTTACAGTTTATCAGCATCATCAGATATTAATTTTGTATTATCTCCTTCCTTTCTGAAAGGCCCAAAGTTGAACAGTCTGCTTTTATTTTCAATACTTTTAGTTTCCTATTCAGTATTTCAAAGAACATTTTACATGGTTGTTTATCAATTTCATTCCAGTAGAAGTGAATAACAATTGAGGTTTTGATTACTCTTATAATTTTCAACATTATATCTTACATGTATGATCTAGGAAGATAAATATCCTTAAATAAAAAATCAGCTTTATATGTTTTAAAATCCCATGAATTATGATTTTTTTTGTATTTTGTATTTTTTCATAAATTATGATTTAGAGCAGAGCTTCTTAAACTTTTTCCACTTACAAACTCTTTTTGTCCAAGAAATTTTTATGTGGAAGATGGCGGAGCAGGCACACATGACTCTCTAAACTCCTCTCATTCCCCTCATAACCAACTATTTAATCCAGCCTTAAAAATAACTCTTCACTGCTTAAATTCATGAAGATAAGAAGCACTACAACTTACCAGCCAATCCGGAAGCTCGCCAGGAAAGGTTTGTCCTGAGGGGCCAGGAACAGACTAGCACAGGCAGTGAGAGGCTAGAGTCCTGAGCAGACCAGGGGCAGGGGTGATCTCTGTGGCTAGAGAAGTTATAGGGACCACTCTGGTATAGGCTAACTGCTCTGCCTTGATTACAAAGCAGTAAACTGGCAGAGAAGTTAAAGCCTAAAATAGAGGGTCTTCTAAAAAACGCCAGAACCTAACGAGATCTGGCTGTAACCCCTCAAACCCGGAAGTGACTCAGGCAGACTTTACCGCAGCCCTGTGACCACATCCGGCAGTTCGGGCTTTTGCGAGGGCAGTTACTAATCTGCACGACAGTGGGGCACAGCCTGGGCAGCCTCTAATCGGCAGAGTGGGGGGCTCAGCTTGGGGCAATAGAACCTCCCCAGCTGACTGTGCTTCCCCAGGCACACACTTCCAGTCCCTGCAAATCCATTCACTACTCAGCTGCTAATACCCACAGCCCCAGGGCAGGGTTTGGCTTGGGGCAGTGAAGCTCTCACTGCTAAGTGTCTAACCCCAGGGCAGTCGTTATCTCACACAGCTGAGGTTCTTTGAAAGGCACTTTCCCAGCCCAGCCCTGCAGGCCTGAGTTACTTTCGGGTGGGGAACTCTTTCCCAGAGCACTCCAGTACCTCGCTGCTTTTTGTAGCCGGTTGGCAGGACAGCTACCCGACCATATACCTTTCACTGCTCTGCAGAGGAAGCTGGTAACCTTCTGGCTCTGAAGGCAGACCTTACAGGCTTTAACAAAATGAGTAAAAAAATCAAAAGAACGATTGATAGTTTCTACACAGAAAGAGACCAGCTTTTCAACCCTGAAGAGACTAATAGCAGACAGTCTCCAGACCATTGTTGGTCTCCAATACAAAAGGCTCTCCTAGAAGAGACTATTAAAAACCTTAAAAGAGAACTAGAAGAGAAATGGGGAAAGACACATAACTCACTAAAAGAAAAATTTGAATGTGAATTGGAAAAGGTAAAAAACAGAGTTTGTGAATTGGAAAAAGAAAATGACTCACTAAAAAAAAAAAAAAAAAAATTAGTGAAATGGAAAAAAATTCCATAGAGCAAAACAACTCAATTGGACATATACAAAAAGAAGTAAAAAAAGCTAACGAAGAAAATAACTCACTAAAAATTAGAATTGAACAAATAGAAATGACTGATTCATTGAGACATCAAGAATCAGTCAAGTAAAACCAAAAAAATGAAAGATTGGAAAAAAAATGTCAAATATTTACTTGGAAAAACAACAGACCTGGAAAATAGATCTAGGAGAGATAACCTGAGGATCATCGGACTACCAGAAAATTATGATGAAAAAAAAGAGCCTAGATACAATTTTACAGGAAATCATCAAAGAGAACTGCCCAGAAGTAATAGAACCGGAAGGGAAAATAGGCGTTGAAAGAATTCATCGAACACCTTCTGAAAAAGACCCTAAAATAAAGACTCCAAGGAATATTGTGGCCAAACTTCAGAATTTCCAGACTAAAGAAAAAATTTTATAAGCAGCCAGGAAAAAAAAGTTCAAATACCAAGATGCAACAATAAGGGTCACGCAAGATCTGGCTGCCTCAACATTAAAGGATCGAAGGGCCTGGAATCAGATATTCTGAAAGGCAAAAGAACTTGGAATGCAGCCAAGAATAAACTATCCAGCTAAGCTGAGTATTTTTTTCCACGGAAGAAGATGGACATTTAATGAAATAGGGGAATTCCATCTGTTTCTAAGGAAAAAACCAGACTTAAACAAAAAATTTGATCTTCAACAACAGGAATCAAGAGAAGTAGAAAAAGGTAAAAGGAACTCTTGAGAACTGTATTTCTGTTGTGAATATACATAAAAACCATATGTATAATTTGATTTTACCGATATAATATAAAAAAGGGAAGTAGAAATGGAAAGGGGATAGCATCAGAAAAAGGGAAGAAGGGAGATAAAAAGAGGGAAACTACATGCGACAATGAGGCAAAGGAAACCTATCATATATGAGGGAACTTAGAGAGGGGGAGGAACATTGTGTGAATTCTACTCTCGTCAGAGTGGGCTCAAAGAGGAAACAATTGACATATTTGTTTTACACAGATTCTTCTCTCACTTCATTAAAAAGTGGGAGAGGAAAAGGGAGAAGGAAAAGGAGTTATAAGGGAAGGGTACAAGAAAGGGGAAGGGATTCAAAGGGAGGAGGAAGGGATACTAAAGAGGGAGAGCTGCGCGATGTTAGTGGGACCAATAGGGAAGAAGGGAAGGAGGGCAAGAAAAAGAAAA
The DNA here is from genome assembly GCF_016432865.1 of Antechinus flavipes. NCBI lineage: Eukaryota > Metazoa > Chordata > Mammalia > Dasyuromorphia > Dasyuridae > Antechinus > Antechinus flavipes. The sequence goes on along the minus strand of NC_067399.1, from coordinate 286,997,723 downwards.
GTATAATCTGGGGATATTAGGATGACAGAAAATGCAGAATTGGTTATTTTAACTGCAAATGTGAATGGGATGAACTCTCCCATAAAGAGGAGGCGGATAGCAGACTGGATCAAAAGTCAGAACCCTATAATCTGTTGTTTACAGGAAACACATTTAAAACAGGGAGATACATACAGACTAAAAGTAAAAGGCTGGAGCAGAATCTATTATGCTTCAGGTGAAGTCAAAAAAGCAGGGGTAGCCATCCTTATCTCAAATCAACCAAAAGCAAAGATTGATCTAATTAAAAGAGATAAGGAAGGAAACTATATCTTGCTTAAGGGTACTATAGACAATGAAGCAATATCAGTATTAAACATATATGCACCAAGTGGTATAGCATCTAACTTCCTTAAAGAGAAGCTAAGAAAGTTGCAAGAAGAAATAGACAGCAAAACTATAATAGTGGGAGATCTCAATCTTGCACTCTCAGATTTAGATAAATCAAATCATAAAACAAATAAGAAAGAAATTAAAGAGGTAAATAGAATATTAGAAAAATTAGGTATGATAGATCTCTGGAGAAAACTGAATGGTGACAGAAAGGAGTATACTTTCTTCTCAGCAGTATATGGAACCTACACAAAAATTGACCATATATTAAAACATAAAGACCTCAAAATAAATGCAGGAAGGCAGAAATAGTAAATGCTTTCTTTTCAGACCACAATGCAATAAAAACTACATTCAACAAAAAGTTAGGTGTAAATAGACCAAAAAGTAATTAGAAACTAAATAATCTCATCTTAAAGAATGATTGGGTGAAACAGCAAATTATAGACACAATTAATAATTTCACTCAAGATAATGACAATAATGAGACATCATATCAAAATTTATGGGATGCAGCCAAAGCAGTAATAAGGGGAAATTTTATATCCTTAGAGGCTTATTTGAATAAAATAGAAAAAGAGAAGATCAATGAATTGAGCCTGGAACTTAAAAAGTTAGAAAAAGACCAACTTAAAAACCCCCAATCAATTACTAAACTTGAAATTCTAAAATTAAAAGGAGAAATTAATAATATAGAAAGTAAAAAAACTATTGAACTAATAAATAAAACTAAGAGTTGGTTTTATGAAAAAACCAATAAAATTGATAAACCTTTGGTAAATCTGATTAGAAAAAGGAGAGAGGGAAATCAAATTGGCAGTCTTAAAAATGAATAAGGAGAACTTACCACTGATGAAGAGGAAATTAAAGAAATAATAATGGGTTACTTTGCCCAACTTTATGCCAATTAATTTGATAACCTAAGCGAAATGGATGACTACCTCCAAAAATATAGGCTTCCCAGATTATCAGAGGAGGAAGTAAATTGCTTAAATAGTCCCATTTCAGAAAAAGAAATAGAACAAGCTATTAATCAACTCCCTAAAAAGAAATCCCTGGGACCAGATGGATTTACATGTGAATTCTACCAAACATTCAAAGAACAATTAGCCCCAATACTTTATAAACTATTTGAAAAAATAGGGAATGAAGGAATCCTACCAAATTCCTTTTATGACACAGACATGGTACTGATACCTAAACCAGGTAGGTTGAAAACAGAGAAAGAAAATTATAGACCAATCTCCCTAATGAATATTGATGCTAAAATCTTAAATAAGATATTAGCAAAAAGACTACAGGAAATCATCCCCAGGATAATACACCATGATCAAATAGGATTTATACCAGGAATGCAGGGCTGGTTCAATATTAGGAAAACTATTAGCATAATTGACTATATCAATAACCAACCAAACAAAAACCATATGATCATCTCAATAGATGCAGAAAAAGCATTTGATAAAATCCAACATCCATTCCTATTAAAAATTCTTGAGAGTATAGGAATAAATGGACTTTTCCTTAAAATAAACAGTAGCATCTATTTAAAACCAGCAGTAAGCATTATATGTAATGGGGACAAACTGCAACTATTCGCAATAAGATCAGGAGTAAAACAAGGTTGCCCACTATCACCGTTACTATTCAATATTGTATTAGAAATGCTAGCTTTGGCAATAAGAGTTGAGAAAGAGATTAAAGGAATAAGAATAGGCAATGAGGAAACCAAATTATCACTCTTTGCTGATGATATGATGGTATACTTAGAAAACCCCAGAGATTCTACCAAAAAGTTATTAGAAACAATCTACACCTTCAGCAAAGTTGCAGGATATAAAATAAACTCACATAAGTCATCAGCATTCTTATATACCACTAACAAAACCCAACAGTTAGAGTTACAAAAAGAAATTCCATTTAAAGTAACTACTGATTGTATAAAATATTTAGGAATCTATCTGCCAAGGGAAAATCAGAAACTTTATGTGCAAAACTACAAAACACTTTCCATACAAATTAAGTCTGATCTAACCAAGTGGAAAAATATTAAATGCTCTTGGATTGGGCGAGCAAATATAATAAAGATGACAATACTATCTAAATTAATCTACTTATTTATTACTATACCAATCAGACTCCCAAAAAACTACTTTGATGAATTAGAAAAAATAACAACAGAGTTCATATGGAAAAACAAAAGGTCAATAATTTCAAGGGAATTAATGAAAAAAAAAAAATCAAATGAAGGTGGCCTATAAGTACCAGATCTAAAATTATATTATAAAGCAGCAGTTACTAAAACCATCTGGTATTGGCTAAGAAATAGACTAGTTGATCAATGGAATAGGTTAGGGTCAAAGGACAAAACAGCCAATAACTTTAATAATATAGTGTTTGACAAACCCAAAGACACCAGTTTCTGGGATAAGAATGCATTATTTGACAAAAATTGCTGGGAAAATTGGAAATCAGTATGGCAGAAACTAGGCATTGACCCACACTTAACACCGTACACCAAGATAAGGTCAAAACGGGTTCATGATCTAGGCATAAAGAATGAGATGATAAATAACTTGAAAGAGCATAGGATAGTTTACCTCTCAGACCTATGGAAGAGGGAGGAATTTATGACCCAAGAAGAACTAGAGATCACTATTGACCACAACATAGAAAATTTTGATTATATCAAATTGAAAAGTTTTTGTACAAACAAAACAAATGCTAACAAGATTAGAAGGGAAACAACAAACTGGGAAAACATTTTTACAGTCATAGGTTCTGATAAAGGCCTCATTTCCAAAATATATAGAGAATTGACTCTAATCTATAAGAAATCAAACCATTTTCCAATTGATAAATGGTCAAAGGATATGAACAGACAATTCTCAGATGAAGAAATTGTAACTATTTATAGACATATGAAAATATGCTCCAAATCATTATTAATCAGAGAAATGCAAATTAAGACAACTCTGAGATACCACTACACACCTGTCAGATTGGCTAGAATGACAGGGAAAGATAATGGGGAATGTTGGAGGGGATGTGGTAAAACAGGGACACTGATACATTGTTGGTGGAATTGTGAACACATCCAGCCATTCTGGAGAGCAATTTGGAACTATGCTCAAAGTTATCAAACTGTGCATACCCTTTGATCCAGCAGTGTTTCAACTGGGCTTATACCCCAAAGACATACTAAAGAAGAGAAAGGGACCTGTATGTGCCAAAATGTTTGTGGCAGCCCTGTTTGTAGTGGCTAGAAACTGGAAAATGAATGGATGCCCATCAATTGGAGAATGGTTGAGTATATTGTGGTATATGAATGTTATGGCCAGCAGGATGAATACAGAAAGAACTGGAGAGTCTTACATGAACTGATGCTAAGTGAAATGAACAGAACCAGGAGATCATTATATACCTCAACAATGATACTGTTTGAGGATGTATTCTGATGGAAGTGGACCTCTTTGATAAAGAGAGCCTTAATTGATCAAAGATGGACAGAAGCAGCTACACCCAGAGAAAGAACACTGGGAAATGAATATAAACTGGTTGCATTTTTGTTTTTTTTCCCAGGTTATTTATACCTTCTGAATTCAATTCTCCCTGTGCAACAAGAAAACTGTTCAGTTCTGCACACATATATTGTATCTAGGATATACTGCAACCCATTCAACATGTAAAGGACTCTTGCCATCTCGGGGAAGGGGTGGAGGGAGGGAGGGGAAAAATTGGAACAGAAGTGAATGCAAGGGATAATGCTGTAAAAAATTACCCTGGCATACGTTCTATCAATAAAAAGTGTTGGAATCTTTAAAAAAATAAAATAAAATAAAATAAAATAAAAATGCATAAAACAAAACAAAACAAAACAAAAAAAAAAAAAAAAAAAAAAGAAAGAAAGAAATTTTTATGTGACCCTGGGAATAAAGGTATAGAAATCAAATATTTATTGAAAATAAATCATACCTTTGTGACCCCCACATTCAGTTATGTGATCCTACATTGGATTATGACGTACAATTTAAAAAACTAGATTTAGAAGATTCCACCTTCCTGGAACAATAAAATGTTTTATAATATTTTATTCCTTCTTCTTCTTCTTTTTTTCCCCCTGTGGATCATTAGTACTTCAGAAATTCTAGATATATAATATGGGGGAAATGTCTCTTCTTTTTTTTAGCTCAAACATTTCATTTTCTCCTTTATTCTCTTTCTCAGTATCTTCTATTCACCATCCACTTGACTTTGACTTCAACTGATTTCATTGTCTTTTTTTTTCTTCCTTATTTTCTGTATGAAAGAGTACCATCCTGTTTAGGGATTATTCTTTTTTCCTACTAAGTTAAAGTGTGGAGAGTTAAAAGTCTTTCACATTCTTTTCTTAGTTTACTTCTATTTTGTATAGCTCTCCCTGCACATCCTTTCCCCTTACACACCTATGAACATATGCATTACAAACTACTTCTGATAGAAAGATAAACAAAATACAAACAGTGCAGGTCAGTAGAACTATTCTCTTGAATTCTATATCTCCTATTTCTTAAATAGAACTTTATTTGATTTCTATCTATTGCCATTTCTGAACTGCTAAGTCTTTAGATAATGCAGGGCGGTTATTATTCAGTAACCTATCCATGCCTGTTGTCCTGTCTTAAAGACTTTGTGAGTTTGCTCCTTTATGAAAAAAATTATAATTACTATAATGTTACTAGTATTCTCAGCTTGGAGTCTTCCTATCTTAAACAAGTAATTAATAGGCACAATTAAAAAAATATAAAATAGTCCAAAGATCAATTTTTGGAAAGTTTTCTCACTATATTACTTACTATCTGTTTCTCTTCATGTGGGTTGATCTGTCTTGTTGCCTCAGACGCATACCATTAGAACTTTTATTATTATTATTATTATAAGTTTTTTTATTTACAAAACATATGTATGGGTAATTTTTCAACATTGATTCTTGCAAAACCTTATGTTCCAACTTCCCCCCTCCTTTTCTCTACCCCCTTCCCTAGATGGCAAGTAGTCCAATACATGTTAAATATGTTAAAGTATATGTTAAATCCAATATATGTATACATATTTATACAATTACCTTGCTGCACAAGAAAAATCATATCTAGAAAGAAAGGAAAAAAAAAAAAAACCTGAGAAGGAAAATAAAAATGCAAGCAACCAATAATAGAAAGAGTGGAAAGCTACCATAGGAACTTTTTAAGTAAGATGAGATTAGTTGTGCCAATAACATTACTGGTGTTTGCTAGGGTGATGATGATGAATCTATACAAAGAAGGGTAGAGTAAATGTCAATAATTGCCATGATAAACCAAAAATCCAAATAAAGAAATTTTCAGGTAGAATCTACATAAAATCATTTTATGCTTCTCTCCTTTTCTCATGTTATAATTCTCATGTGTAATCAAGCTAAGTTATAACTTGGCTTTGAGGAAATTGAAGAGTTTTAGGTGATATTATTTCTGTAGAAGTATAAGGCAGGATAAGAAATAAGTCTTTGTATGTGTAGTACTGTAAGTCATTTGAAAAATAATCAGATAATAATAGACTTCTTTCTCATTTTACTCTGCAGTTGCACTCGCTAAGTTAAAATTATAAGAAATATCTATTTAGAAGTGGGACCAATACAATAGAATAAAAGCTGGAACCCACCCAAACTCTCCACCAAAGCCTCTGAATTATTTTACATAATAAATTCAAGAACAGCAAAAATCACACACACACACACAATCTCTGAAAAAAAAAAAAAAACAAAACACTTTAAAAGAAATAAAATGCACCAAATTGTAAAAGAAGTACCAAAATATAATGTGGAGAAAAACACCTTAAAAAATAAAAACACTAAAAAAGAATGGGGGAGAAGGGGGGACAGTCAAGATGTCAGAGAGTAGACAGGTCTTTATCTGAGTTTCTCCTGGTGTCTCCCAGATCAACACCAGATCAAGCCTCTGAACTGGTTTCAGGACTGACAGAAACCACAATTATTTTGAGTGTAACAAATTTCTAAGAGAAGATATTTTGGAAGAACTTCAGAAAAGATCTGCTTCAATTGGGCACAGGGGAAGTATGGTAGAGATTTGGAACACAAAGTTTTGCAAGGGTAAATGTTAAAAATTATCTATGCATATGTTTTGAAAATAAAAAGCTTTAATAATAATAGTAATAGGGTGGAGCCAAGATGGCAGAGAGCAGACAAGTGTCTGTGTGACTTCCTCTAAGCTTTCCTCATATTAACAGCAAATTAAGCTTCTGATTTGGCTATGGAATGACAGAACACACAAATATTTGTAGTACAACAAATTTTCAAAAGAAGATACTTTGAAAGAACTTCAGAAAATGTCTGTTTCAATGGAGCATGGGGAAAGGCTGACAAACCCATATCACAGGGGCAGGGAGCCAGGGTGTTGCTGAATCCATGCACCAGGGAATCTACTTCAAGGTTCTTAGGCTACTCTGTCCTGGGGACAAGCCATCAATTAGCCAAATTTGCTGTAAGACACCTACAAGCAAATACAAATGGCAAAATGTGAGGCACTGAATCTAGAAGAACTCAGGACTTGGACACACCCTGATCCAGAAGACAGTTAGCAGAACTGCCCCAGGGCAATCTAAAGTTGCCTTAACAACAGAACAGCAGAGCACTTAAGACTAATTACCTGTTCCATGTGAGATAATGGTTTTATAAGCATATACTTAGATGATATGGTAATGTGATGGCTCTCCTCACCATTAGTGCTTGCTGAATGTGTGGTAGTGAGGTGATCATAGGCAAGGATTGGAGAGCTGAGGGAGAAGGGTCAGGGTCACTTGCTGCAGAGCAAGGAGGACAGAGGCTGGAGAGTTTGGATGCCATAATCCAAGATACCTCTTTGGCAAGCTATGTTGCAGCTTGCCTGCTTCCTTCACCTCCTCCCCCTAAAGACCAAGGACTTTGACTGATCCAGACTCTGGCTGATCTTGAAGCCCTCTAGGGAGTTAGCCCAAACTTTACAAGACCATAGCTAACTTTTATGGAGAAAGAGAAGAACAGACCTTAAACCCTGAGAATCACTGCTAGATGAAGCCCCAAGGATTGATATGGGTTGGTCCCAATTTTACAAGGCTCTCTTGTAATAATTCAACAAAGATTATAAAAAGAGGTAGAAGAAAAATCTGGAAAGGCAATGACACCTTTGCAAAGTGTATCTAAATGGAAAACCAAAAATGATTTGAAAAAAACTCATTAAAATAAACTTGATGAAATAGAAAAAGCATCTAACTCCTTACAAAATAGATATGAAAAAGAAACCAATTCATTGGAAAAATAAAATCTGTGAAATGGGAAAAAATGCAAGTACCAAAATACTTCATATACAAGTTCAATTGGATAAATGCAAAAGGAGATAAAGAAGCTAACTAAAGAAAATAATTCACTAAAATTAGAATTAAACAAATGAAAGCAAATGAAGCAAGGAGACTACCAGGAATCAGTCAAACAAAATCAAAAAAGTGAAAAAAAAATAGAAGAAAATGTAAAATACCTCATTGGAAAAAACAACAGACCTAGAAAATAGATCTAGGAGTAACCATCTAAGAATTATTGGACTTCTTGAAAACTATAATGAAGCCTATATATCACCTTTCCGAAAAAGATCAAGGAAAACTGTGTGGATGTCCCAGAATCAGAAGCTAAAAAATCCATACAAAGAATTAACTAATCATCTCCTGAAAGATACCACAAAATAAAAACTTCAAGGAACAGCATGCTAAATTTTAGAATTAACAAATCAAGGACAAAATATTGCAAACAGTCAGAAGAAAACAAGTCAAACATTGAAGAACCACAATCAGGATTGCCCAGAACCTAGCAGCTTCCATTTTTAAAAGTTAAAAGGGGATGGAATCTGGTATTCTGCAAGGCCAAAGACCTTGCATTACAGACAAGAATTAATTATCCGGCAAAATTGAGCATTATCTTTCAGGGAAAAAGATGTGGACATTCAATGAAACAAGTAAATTTCTTCTATTTCTGATAAGAAGACCAGAGGTCAATAGAAAATTTTATCTTCAAATTCAAAAGAAGCATAAAAATTTAAAAGGAAAGAAAAAAATAACTTTCTTTTAAAAGTTAAAAACCTTATATGCTTATATGGGAAGATGATGTTTAACTCTTGAGATTTGTAACTCTGTTTTTGATATACTTAGAGAATGAAGATATAATTTGATTTTATTGTGATGATTTAAAAAATAAATTAGAGGAGTAACAGTGATTCTACTGGAAGAAGAGGAAAATGGAGTTAAAATGAGATAAATTACATCACATAGTAGGCAAAAAAGAATTATTGCAACTGAGGGAAAGACGGGATGAGCATTGTGTGAATCGAATCTTACTATGATCAGATTTGGCTCAAAGAGAGAATATCAGACACATTTAGCTTCACAGAGAAGCTGGTTTTATCCTATAGGGAAGTAGGAGGGAAAGGGGGAAAGAAAGGGGAAAGGCTAATAGAAGAAAGAAAAGAAGTAGTAGGTCATGAGGAAACCAAATTATCACCTTTGCAAATGATATCTTAGTATACTTAGAAAACCCTAGAGAATCAACCACAATAACTACTAGAAACAATCAACAACTTTAGCAAATTTGCTGGAAACAAAATAAATCCACATAAGTTAACAGCATTTTTATATATTGCCAACAAAATCTAATAGCAAGAGATGCAAAGAGAAATTGCACTTAAACTGACTATTTATAATGTAAAATATTTGAGAGTTTACCTGACAATGCAAAGTTAGTAACTATATGAACACAATTACAAAACAGTTTCCACACAAATAAAGTCAGATTTAATCAATTGGAAAAATACCAATTGCTCATAAATAGGTAGATGTAATATAATAAATATGGTGATAATAACTAAATTAATCTACTTATTCATTACCATAACAATCAAATTCTCAAGGAATTATTTTACAAATCTAGAAAAAAATAATAACCAAGTTCATCTGGAAGAACAAAAGGTCAAGGGTTTTAAGGGAATTAATGAAAAAAAAAAAATCAAATGAAGGTGGCCTAGTTGTGCCAGATCTAAAACTATATTATAAAGCAACAATAATCAAAATCATTTGGTAATGGCTAAGAAATAGAGTGATCCAAGACAGAGTCACGATGGTGGAGGGCAGACACAGCTTTGAGTGACCTCTCTTACCTTCAGTGAAAACAACAGCAGATTAAGTTTCTGAACAGATTTTGGAGTGACAAATCCCACAAATATTTGAAGTACAAAACATTTCCAGAAGAAGGTACTTTGGAATAAATTCAGAACAAGTCTTCTTCAATTGGACAGGGGGATAGTGTGCTGAGCTCAGACCACAATGTATAGAGCCCAGGGCAAGGCACTGAGGTGGAGAGTCAGAAGTTTGAGATGTCTGTTCCCCTGGGAAATCTTCTGAGAGCTTCTTTGGCTACTCTGGTTGCAACTGGATTGTTTAAGAGATTTGCTGTTTTAAAAAAACCCAAAAGCAAATTAAAAATGCAATTTTTGAGATAAAAACTCATTATTTGAGAAAAAACTGCTGGGAAAATTGTAAATTAGTATGGCAGAAACTAGGCAAGGACCTACGCCTAACACTCTACACCAAATTAACGTCTGTATGTGTTCATGATTTAGACATAAAGAGTGTTATAAAAACAATTAGAAAAACAGCATAGTTTATCACTCAGAAAGGTGGAGAAGGAAGGGATTTGTGACCAAAGAAAACTGGAAATAATTATTGAACCATAATAAATAATTTTGATTATATCAAGTTAAAAAGTGTTTGTACAAACAAAATGAATATAGATAAGATCAGAAGGAAAGCAATAAACAAGGGGAAAGTTTTCCATTCAAGGATTCTAAGGCCTCATTTCTAAAATATTCAGAGAATTGACTCAATTTTATAAGAATTTAAACCACTCTCCAACTGATAAATGTTCAAGGAAAGGAATAGACAATTTGCAGATAAAGAAATTAAAAACATTTCTAGTCATATGAAAAAGTGTTGTAAATCACTATTGATCAGAGAAATACAAATTAGGACAACTCTGAGGTTACACTACACTCTTAGATTGGCTAAGATGACAGGAAATGAGAAAGACAAATGTTGGAGGGGATTTGGGAAAACTCATACATTATTACATTGTTGGGTGAATTATGAAGTTTTCTGACCATTCTGGACAGCAATTTGGAACTATGCCCAAAGTGCTAGTCAATTATGCATATTCTTTGTTCCAACAGTGTTTCTACTGGGTTATCCTCAGTATCCCAAAGAAAACATGAATGGAATTGCCTTTCTTATATCTTGCTGTTGGGTTTTGTTAGTGATATATAAAAATGCTGATTATTTATATGGATTTATTTTGTATTCTTTGCTAAAGTTGTGGATTATTTCTAATAGTTTTTTAGTTGATTTTCTAAGTATACCATCATATCATCTGCAAAGAGTAATAATTTGGTTTCTTCATTACTTACTCTAATTCCTTTAATCTGTTTTTCATCTCTTATTGCCAAAGCTAAGATTTCTAATACAATACTGAATAGCAATGGTGATTTTGGGCCACCTTGTTTCACTCTGATCTTACTGGGAATGGTTGTAGTTTATCTCCAATACATATGATGCTTGCTGATGGTTTTAAATAGATGTTACTGACTATTTTAAGGAAAAAGTCCATTATTCCTATACTTTTTAGTGTTTTTAATCAGAATGGGAGTTGGATTTTATTAAATGTTTTTTTTTTTAAATTATTTCTGCATCTATTGAGATAATCATGTTTTTTTGGTTATTGTTGTTAATGTGGTTGTTGATATAGTCAATTATGCTCGTAGTTTTTCTAATATTGAACCAGCTCTGCACTCCTGGTATAAATCCTACTTGGTCATGGTGTATTTTTCTAGACATGAATTTATATAATCTTTTTGCTAATATTTTATTTAAGATTTTTGCATGAATAGCCATTAAGGAAATTACTCTATAATTTTCTTTCTCTGTTTTCACATTACCTGGCTTAGATATTAGCAACATATTTGTGTTATAGAATGAATTTTGTAGGTTTCTTTTTGTCCCTATTTTTAAAAAATATTTTGCATAGTATTGGAATTAATTTTTCCTTAAATGTTTGGTAGAATTCACCTGTGAATACATCTGGACCTGGCAATTTTTTCTAAAGGAGTTGATTAATAACTTGTTCTATTACTTTTTCTAAAATGTGACTATTTAAGAAATTTATTTCATCTTCTCTTAATCTGTTAAATCTATATTTTTTTGTAAAAAAAAAAAAATGGGTGTATAATATATGTAAATGATGTGCTACCAGGATGGGCTGCTAGAGATCCAACACATATTTTCAGAATGAATCTCCTTGTGTGAGAAGATGATACAAGGGGATTGAGAGGCAGTTGCTATTCTCTGACCTCTCTGACTGAGAGGCCACTCTGTTGTGTGACTTCTCTCCCTTTCCCTCTGCCTTCAATTTATTTCATTCCCAGTCCACAACACCTGTGTCAGCAAAAGCTGCCCTGCAACTCCCTCAGATGCTATGATCCACAGCTGTGAAGGCTCTCAGAGAATTAACCTGCCCCTTAACATGTAAAAAATATATTTTAAAAAGGATTTTCTGTAATCTTTTTGCTAATATTTTATTTAAAATTTTTGCATCACTATTCATTTAGGAAGATTGGACTATCATTTTCTTTTTCTGTTTTCATTCTACCTGGTTTAGGTATCAGTACCATGTCTGTGTCATAAAAGAAATTACATAGGAGTCCTTCTTTCCCTATTTTTTCAAATAGTTTATATAGGATTGGAGTTAATTGTTCTTTACATGTTTTGTAAAATTCATATGTAAATCCATCTGGTGCTAGGGATTTTTTCTTAGGGAGTGGATTAATAGGTTGTTCTATTTCTTTTTTTTTCCTAAAATGGGACTATTTAAGTAATTTATTTCTTCTTCTGTTAATCTAGGCAATCTATATATTTGTAGCTATTCCTCCATTTTACTTAGGTTATCAAATTTATTAGAATAAAGTTGGGCAAAATAACTCCTGATTATTGCTCTGCTTTCTTCTTTATTGGTGGAAAGTTCTCCCTTTTCATTTTTGTAACTAACAATTTGATCTTTCTCTTTCCTTTTTCTAATCAAATTAACTAAAGATTATCTATTTTGTTGTTTTTTGTTTCATAAATCATCTCAGGTTTATTAATTCAATAGTTTTTTTTTTTACTTTCAATTTTATTAATCTCTCATTTTATTTTTAGAATTTCAAGTTTGGCATTTGATTTTTTTTTTAAATTTGTTCTTTTTCTAGCTTTCTTACAAGCCCACTTCATTGATCTTCTCTTTCTCTATTTTATGCAAGTAAGTATCTAGAGATAAAAAATTTCCCCTTATTACCACTTTAGCTGCAGCCAATAAATCTAGTATGTTGTCTCATCATTGTCCTTCTCTTTGATGAAATTATTGATTGTGTCCAAGATTTATTTCACCCATTCATTCTTTAGGATGAGATTATTTAGTTTCCAATTATTTTTTGGTCTATTTTCCTCTTGCTTTTTATTGAAAGTGATTTTTATTGCATTGTGATCTGAAAAAACACATTTGTTATTTCTGCCTTTCTGTGTTTGATTTTGAGATTTTGAGTTTGAGATTTTGATGATTATGTGCTAATATATGGTCAATTTTTGTATAGGTTTCATGAACTGCCAAGAAGAAAGCGTACTCCTTTCTGTCTCCATTCAATTTTATCCAAAGATCTATCATACCTAACTTTTCTGGTATTAAATATACCTCTTTAACTTCTTTCTTATTTATTTTGCAGTTTGATTTATTACTAAGAGAGCAAGTTTTATCAAGCAGAACATCTCCAGATGAAGCCCCAAAAGATGATATAACCTGGTTCCCATCACACAATGTTATCCTAGAAGAAATTAAAAAGGATCTTAAAACCTCAGGGTTTGAAATCTGTTCTTCTGTTTCACTGTAGAAACTTTCTATGCTTTTTAAATTCATTTTTTGTTTAAAAAAAAAAAAAGTTAAGATCTACTTTTAGGTTAGGGGAGGTTTCCCAAGCATTTTCTACAAGCAGCAATGACTTTTGCTATAAGTTGCAGTAGCTTCATTGAGCTTGTGCTGACTCACTCCCAGTGCTGGGTAAGCGTGGCCAGATTCTGTGAGATTTTGGCAATTCGGGGTTCACTATTAATCTTTTGTGTGATGACCACGTATTTTAAAATCAGCCGGAGTCAGGAATTCAGGTTAAGGGAAAATCCTTGATCTTTATTCTTTGTGGAGGTGAAGGGGAAAATGGCGATATGAAGTGAGAGTACTTGCGATATGAATCTGGCCCGCAGTGCCTCTGCCTTCTCACTCCACCCACCAAATCATCTATGCAATCTCCTATACAACACATCCAATTTGCACTGAGAGTGGGCGGGACCATTCTTTCTCCGAGCATATATTAATAGAGTATTGTCCAATTGCTAATTAGCCTCAAGTACTAAGAGGGACCTCACTGCAATGAGAGCTTCAAGAGCTTCAGCCCATTACACTTTTGTGCTTGTGTTTGGTGTTTTATAACTTTTCTGATGATCTACTTGCTTGCAACAGGGCAGAGTGGCCAACACTGCTATAGATTCCTGTAGATTCCTCCCTATAGAGACTTTTGCTGCTGGTATTACAAGGTAAATCCTGAAAAGGTGTCTACTACAACATGGAGAAAACACAGATGACCAAAAGATTTATAATGGGTCATATCCATTTGCCAAATTTCATTGGATCTCAAACCACAAGGGTTCTTCCCTGGAGGGAGCATAGGAGCATGGAAAGGAAGGCAAGCTGTACAGCTTTTTACTATAATCTTAGCTTCTTCTTTTGTTATCCCAGATTGTAAACATAAAGCTCAAGCAGGCTGATGATATTTAGAATGAGATTCTTGGGCTGCCTGAAATAAAGGAGTATAAGCTAACATGATTAGAAGTACATCTGCCTTTGAATTTCCATGAAAAATAAGACTTGAAAATCCACTATGAGAGTGGATGCTCAAGATATAAATCTTGCTTTCTTACTTGCTCTTGAAGTTCCTTAAAGAGATTATATAATATATATATATATATTAGAAGTTACAAATTTTATATGGGCTGTGGCAATTCTTTGTAGCACACTTACTGGACAGGCCAAATCAGATTTATATCTCCTGGATAATAAGTAAGAGCTAGAATGATTGCATACAATTCATTTTGCTGAGTAGAATGAAAAGGATTTCTGACTACTCTCTTTATAGTTAAGTCACGAAAGTATATAGTGCAAATATTATGTTTGGATGCATCTGTAAAGATAATTAGTCCTTTAAGAGGAACTATAGAAACCTTTTCTTCAAGAATCCATTGCCAATTATGTAATAGTCTATAGTAATAGACGATTTGGTGGGTGGAGTGAGAGAGGCAGAGGCACTGCGGGCCAGATTCATATCGCAGTTATCTTTAATGGAAGCCCATTGTAAAATTTGAAGCTGTGGCCAATAAAATTGGCTACTCTGGGATGGTTTCACAGCATACATTAATTTGTGCATTGGAATAAAATGTGTATATCTTGTCAGGTCTTATTCCAGATAATTGTACTGCTCGCTTAATGGCCTTTAATAAAATTCTAGCCACAAGCACTGGGTAAGGAGTAAGGCTTTGTTCTGGTTGTGCTGTGAGGTTCACCCACTCTTCACACTGTCTCCTTCATGGACAGCTATAGGTGCCTCTTTTGTAGCAGAAACTGATATTTCCAAGTGTTTTTGAGTGATTCTTTTTTTTTTTTTGAGTGACTCTTTCAACCACATTGGATAAAGCCAATTCAATTTCTCTCAGAAACTCTTGAGCTTCTTTTGTAAGCTGGTGTGATGAGTTTAAAAGCATTGTCTCCCCTTAAAATGTCATATAATGGTTGTAATTGATAGATAGTTAAACTTAACATAGCATGAATCCATTTGATATCTCCTATCAATTTCTGAAAGTCATTTAAGGTGTTTAACTTCTCTGATCTTAAAGAAAGTTCTTGTACTATTAGTACCTTAAGATATCCTAAATATTGAAAAGGAGCACTTCTTAGCATTTCTATGGTCTTTTATAGACAGGCTTCTAACATTTGTTCCTCAGGTGTACATCCCAAGATATCATCCATGTAACTTTTGGAAGTGCTTTTCTTACTGGAATAAGAGCAGTTGCAACATCCATTTGACACATCGTTGGACTATTTTTCATTCCCTGTGGCAAAACTGTCCATTCATATCTTTTATAAAGCTCAGCTAAATTAATGCTGGGTATTGAAAAGGCAAATGTTTTCATATCCTCCTTATCTAGAGGGATAGAATAGAAACACTCTTTAATGTCTATAATGCAAATAGGCCATTCTCTGGGCAATTGAGTAGGAGATGGAAGTCCAGGATGGAGAGTTCCCATAGTTTTCCTCTGTTCATTTACTTTATTTAAATCAATCAACATCCTCCATTATCCAGATTCCTTTTTTACAACAAGTATAGGGCAATTCCAAGGACTTAGAGAAGGTTATAAGTGTCCTTGGACAAGTTACTCCTGTACAATATCTAATAAGTTCTGAATTTTATCACTAGCGAAGGGCCACTGTTCTATTCACACTGGTGTATCAGTTTTCCATTGAATTAGGAACAGGTGGGAGTGTTAGCAGGCCTTTAACAGCAGCCCTGTCTTAAAAGCCAATGTTGTAGGGTTACAAAACCTATAAGTACTCATTTGTAATCCTAATTGTTGTAAAATGTCTCTTCCCCACAAAATGATGGGAATTTTTTTCAATTACAAAAAGAGTAAAAACTCTTGTTTCACATTCAAATTTCCATCTCAAAGGGATAGCACTATCTTCAGCTGCTATTGATCCTCCTATGCCAGACATATAGGTGTCTGCCTTAATCTTTGGCCAGTGACTGGGTTACTTGTCACCTCTAATTACTGTACTATCTGCACCTGTATCTACCAACCCTTCCAGTGGTATACCATTTATATAGATAGTGAGCATAGGTCTGTTAGCTGTAACAGCTGCAGTCTAGAATATTCCTGGATTTTGTTGCTGGGAGTTAGAATCTGAGCAACTATCACCAGATTGTCTATTAGGAGTCTGTATCAGTAAACCTGATGCTACTACTTCTCCTAGGTGATAAGTCACACATTGTCTACTTGTATTAGTCACTGGGATAATAGCTAAACAATTCCCCAGTTTCCCAAATCAGTGTATGGATAGATGGTAAGTACTCTCAGGAGGTAAAATGGTCAAGCCTTCTATGCCAGGAGGCAAAGGATCCATAGGTTGGACAGAGACAGATTATACCTGTCTAGGGGATTTCTCAGTGGTCCCAGCTGCATACAATTCTATTCTCTCACATTGTAATCCCTTTCTCCCATCAGATTGCTTCTTGGCTAAGTGATCACATCTGAGTACTGAACTTCTAAAGACTCTCTGGGTGTAACACTTGGTGCCATCATGCTCCAAGTGCTTTTTACCGGGGCCCTAGAACTGGGTCCCTGAATCAATCTACATTCTGATGCCCAGTGGAAGCCTCTGTTGCATTTTGGACATGGGGTTTTGGTTCTTGTTTTCTCACCCTGTTTTCTCACTCTATCTTTATGCCAACATTGAGCTTTCAGATGCCCTCTAATGCCCTATTTTACCACATTGAAAGCATTGATGAGTCTCTCTTGGAGTCTCTTGCCAAAAGGGGTCCTGTCTTCTCATGTTCAGATCTTGGAAGTCTACATCATACCCTGGGTATGAAAGGTATTTGTGCCCACTGTGGCACAGCATCTAATGATCTCCTCTAAAGGAACATCCTTGTGCAGTCCTAGTATAATTCTTCTACAAAACCTCGTTAGTATTTTCCTTAGCAAGTTGTCTTATCACAATTTCTGTTGCTACATTTTCACCAATAGTTCATATGACAGTTACCTGATGTCCCATGAAATCAACAAAGGGTTCATTTGGACCTCGGGCTACTTTTGTGAAGGCTTCCCCTCCATTTTAAAACTTCAAAATCCAAATTCTTTAATAACATCTTAACATAAGATGATGTAGACCTATAAAGAGTGCAATCCTTCTTCAGATCTTTGATAATTTCTAGATTAAACAGAGAGTAATTTCTTTTTTCTTGACCTAAAGAGTCAAACTCTTCAATTACAGGGTACATTTCTATTTTCAAATCAGATATATCTTATCCTTCCTCTTTAGCTTTAATTATTGCCCTTTGTAATCCTGTCATAGGGGATGGACAAAAATGCTGCATGGGAGGTGCTGATTGTGTCACTGCCCTTCCCACTCCTCCTCTTCCCTCCACTCAGGAAGGGGAAATTGTGGGAGGATGGTCATGAGATGGGGAATGCCCTAATGACTCCTACTATGAAGTACCACACTCCTTACTTTCATGAGCACTTTACTTAACTCCTTTCTTGTCTAATTCTTCATGCTTTTCAACTGCTTTGTAGGTATCACCCCCCCCTCCTCTTTCTCTTTTTCCTTATTCTAAAACTTATGTAATTCCTTAAAACCAATTATATTATTTGGTGTATATAGAATATTTCTTCAGGAATTGAATTGGGACCATTCTCATTGTAATATTTTATTAGTTTCTCTCCCACTAGTTTCCATTTATCTGGCTCTAATTTTTCTCTCTTAGAGAAACCCAGAGATGTGTATTGTAATGTTTTTAAGAGTTCAATGATCTGCTTCCAAATTACAATCAAACTTTGGTTTTTTATTAGCTTAACTATGCATTCTACACACTTCGCTTGGGGTGGGAAGGGTTCTTTTTAAAGCATTTGTCCTATTTCAGCTGTAACACTAGTTTAGCCCTTACCAATGTTTCCTGATTGTCTATTTTTGTACTCACCCTATTTCTGGTTCATGGGGATTTCTCCATTGAACTCACGATCATGTCAGTTGAACTGCTCAGTGTAAATTCTTATGTCCATGTCTGGGTGCCAAAATGTAAAATGTAATATTCAAGCTAGCTTTCTGGAGGGCCTTGGGACCAGCCTTGGTTTCAGCAGAATAATCACCATGAGAATAGTCAGGAATAAAGTTCCCAAGTATATTGTCTCCATCAGTCTTCAAGTCTGAACCAGTCTGCTCCACAGTCTCTTCCAGCAGTCTGACTCACAGTCTGGCTGTCTGCCAGTCTCCCCTGCCCCAACCCCACCCCATAGTACAGGAGGCAGGAGAGCCACCAAGAGACTTGTCAAAGATAGAATGTCTCTCTTCCAGTCCTTGTTAGACCTTATATGCCTTATTGTAATTACATCATTATAGCATACTGATTATGTGTGAACTTAGAGAACCATTGCATCACCATATTGAGTACTAAATATATATGTAAACTAGAGAACAATCATCTCATCAATTCCACTGAATTAACACCTTGTTTCAAGTACACTTCTGCAAAGTTCCACCCTCTACAAGTATATACAATAAAATTTCTAAGTTAAATAAATATTTATATAAATGTTAAAATTTAATTTAAAAACCGATGAAAAGTTGCATGTTTGGCACTCAACTTCACATGCTGCAGATTCTATGTGCTCTAGACTCCATTTCATAGTAAGGAGAAGTTTAGAAGTTAGAGACAGAACAATCCCAAAGTGCCTTTAAACAAAGAACCTGGGCATCTGACAGGACAAAGGATTTCTATTTGCCCATAAAGATAAACAGATGAGGAAATAAACAATCTAGAAGTTGCCAGAGGCATAATATCCCCCAGGTATGTGATCTCCAAACACTAACACTTTTAAGTTAAAGAAAAAATGTGGCAAACATTGCTAAATAAATATATTACGTATACCCGAATAAAGGAATCTACAACATAGACTGAAATCACAAGAAAGGCCAACCTAAGGAAACCATAGGTGCCTACATGAAAATTTCTTACTCATGTTTCTTAAATAAATATCTCCACTTATATTATAGTAGCATGGGTGTATACTCTTACCACCTATTTGCCTGGGAATACTATATCTTTGTCAACCATTTTATTGTTTTATTATTGCTTTTTGTTTTGAACTTACATTATACAAAAATAGGAGTTGTAAAAGTAAACACATTTCTGATATCTCATGACCTATTTATCTTAGATAAATCTAATTACCTCACATATCTCAAACACAAGATACATTTATGGAACTTTATCTTTCATTCTTAATTTGGATATTTAACACATTTAATTTTTACTAAAATAAGGAAGCTAGTAGATAGATTGCTGAATCTGGAGTTAAGACTCAGTTCAAATCTGGTTTCAGACACATTAAATATGAACCCTGGAAATTTACTTAACTCTGTTTGCCTCAGTTTCCTCATTTATAAAGGAGATGGAGAAGAAAATAGCAAATCATTCCAGTATCTTTGCCAAGAAAACCTCAAATGGAATCACAATGATCCAGACTTGAGTGAAAAATGACAAAAATGATAGAACAAAAGTGTTAAAACAATTAAATGGTCCTTTTATCATGTTTGTCTCATCAAAAGGAATGATTCTAATGACACTTTTTTTTGTAGAAAAGGATGAAAGGAAAAAGAAAAGGAAATGCAAAAATAAGAAAAACTAAAGATGGGTAGATGTGGATGGAAGGGCTCTATTCTATACATTGCCCAACTAGAAACTGCTATTTTTTATAATTTAATGCTGCCCCTTCTTTTGTAGCCCATAATTTGATAATAGTTAACTATTCTGAAGAAATCTTTGTTCCTCTGCTCTCCAAAATTATCTATATGATTTTATTTATGAAAAAGGGTTAGACCTTACCCTTCCCCAAGATGAGAGATCAAAAGAGAAGAGAAGAGAGGAAAGGAAAAAAGAGGAGAAAAAAGGAGAAGACAGGAGAGGAGAGAATTATTTTCAAGCCATCTTTCATTTTATCTTACTTTTGTTAATACAAATGAATACTACAGTAAAAGGGAAGCAAAAAAAATCATCCTTTGCCATTTACCTATGCTGCTGAGATATGTTTTATGAATAAATCTAAAACAAATTAAATATCTAGTTCTGTGAGACACATGCATGCCCTTGGTTTCACTACGTCTCCAGATTATATGCTAGCTTTCCCTGTTATAGTAACAACCCCAGATATAATATGCTTAGTATTTTGCATGAGTAAAGTGTTTATCACTACCCATAATAGAATTAACCTTAGCATCTGATAACTATTATTACAATAAAGCAAGAAAAAGAACGTTTTTCAGGAAATAAACATGGTAGAAAATATAATTGGTTAGTCATGTCAGTTTTAATAGGACTTGAAAAATGCCAACTACCTAGGAACAAATAATAATGAATCTGATTTTTCTCCTAGCAAAGGAAACCAGAGGTTTCAGGGGATATTTTGAATGTGGGGAGAATAGCCAATCAATACATAAAAGTGACTAAAGGCTGGAAAGTTGAGCATACAATGACCTTGTCCCAAGGGATGGATTTTGCTTCTGTGTATTTTCCTGGGCTACTTAGTTCCATTAGAAAATGGGGGAGATGGGAGGAATGGAATTGCAGGTAGAGAATAGAAAGTAAATGAACAACTAACTGTAACATAAATGATAAATCCATATTGCCTTGGCTTCAGTGTTTAAAACCTTGAGGCACAGACAAAAGATATAGTCGATCTCTGACAAAAAGGCTAAATTGCATGTAAAGAAAAAAAAAAAATAAAGGCTGAAGACATTAGCTAGATGGAAAGATTCTTCCCTGTATTATCCAAAGAAGGTTAGTCCAAAATAGCAAATTATCTGCAAGAGATTACACACCTTTAGGTAAAACTTCATGAAAGGAATAAAATGGTCACTCAGTTGAGGAAAAACAAAAACACACAGACCATTTTGTCCTACCTCTTCTGTATTTTCTTACTGTGCAAGTTTATTGTTGTTTATCTGTTTGTTTGCTTTATTTTACTCTTAATCCTTGGCTAAATTAGATGTTTTCCAGAAGAGTTTTTTTTTTTTTTTTTTAAGATTCTGACATTTGAACCAGAAAAAAAAAAAAAAAAGGAAAAGCCCATTATTATTTTTAATAAAAGATAGAACAGCCAAGACACTATTTCATTTGAAGCCTGAAGCTAGAAAGAGACAAAGGCTTCACCGTTATGCACCTAGTGGAACCATCCCTGGCAGAGTTCAAGAGACTGACTCTGAAGAGACAAACGCAGAGCAGTCCTGAAAGGAGTAGTAGAATGTTGTCTCATAAAAAAAAAAAAAAAAAAAGGCATTCTTACACAGTTGGAGATGTAAGTTTTACTTCATCCTGACTGCAAATGTTGTCAAGGATGTCTCTTTCCATATATGACCTGGATATATGTGTATTCTCCCACCTATGCCTTCATTTCTCATTGTTGGCATTCATGTATGTTGAGTACGCCCTAGACTTAAAAGGAAAGCATTTTATTCTTACATATCTTATGTGCCATTTATTTTATTCTCTATCTCACTATGAAAAGTAGATATATAGGGAGGGAACTCTTTTTTTTTCACAACATGACTTAAAGGGAAAAAATAAAAAATCCTCCTAACAGGAAAAAAGTAAATACATGGAGAGAAGGGAGACACATAAGATATATATTTTTTTGTGTAAAAGGGTCCACTGAGAATCTTGAACTTATAGCTAGGCATCAAATATAAATTCCAAATTATTCAGCTCTCTGATTGCCAACCTCCCTAGTTACAGTTTCCATTACTGCATCCCATGGTGGCCTGGAAGAAAAAAAAAAAAATATATATATATATATATATGAAATAGACAGTTGGTATATATATGTCTAAATATACACATATACATGTATATGTATGTATATACACATAAATGTGAACATACAGTTCACATGTACATACATAAAGACATATATATATATATATATATATTAAGACATATGGTTGGTAGATTGTTGTCCTTTGTTCTCAAAGAGGAACAAAATGATATCATTTTGCCTTAGCTATTTGTTTCTCATTTGAATGGTGTGGTTCTGGCTTATGGAGTACCTGTTGTTTCTTGGTGTTGTTAGGCCAAAATTAGGTAAAAAAAGCAGAAAATTCCCCCATACTTGTTTTGCATCTTATCTTATGAGGTTGTATTAAGTGCATAATTATTTGTACAAGTGCACAGACAAAAAGAAATGCACCAACACCCCCTCCCTTTTAGTTTTGGTTTGCAGCCTGTTGAAAAGTTGAAAATTTTACCATCAGTGGAGTAATTGATTTTGATGCCATATTTGTCATCATTGAAGGCATTTGACAACATAGCTAAAAGCATCATGCTAAAAATCATGAGAACAAGCATAAAGCCTTGTTTCACTGTTGGTGACTGCAAAAGCTCAAGAGCATTATCCATTGCTGAGAACCTGGGCAAGCATGCCCTCATGAAATTGATGCACTATACTAATGACCTCTGGGCAACCAAATTTTAGCAAAATTTTCCATAAACTCACATGACTGACAGTATCAAAGACCTTGGTTACATCTACAGGTGTTTTATATACCTCTGCTCTGCTACTGGCATTTCTCCTGGAGCTGTGAGGCAGCAAATATCATATTTACTATTCCTCAGCCCCTCTGAAGAAACAATGGCTCTCAGGTAGATGACCTTTTTCCAGGTATGGCATCAACCTGTTAAGAGGGACTCTGACTAGAATCTTACCAGCAAAGACTAAGAAAGAGAAACATCCCTTGCAGTATTGTCACAGGGCATTTTCTTAGCTTTATAGAGATAGATAATGTAGGCATCCCTGAATTATTGGGGCATAACCTTTTCTTGTCATGTATCTGGAAAATTTCAGTCAACTTTTGTATGAGCAATGGATTAGAATCAGCCCCAGGTCTGATTCAGTTCAATCAATCAACTATGGACAGAAGCAGCTATACCCACAGAAGGAACACTGGGTGTAAATGAGTGTAAACTGTTTGCATTTTTGTTTTTCTTCCCAAGTTATTTTTACCTTCTGAATCTAATTCTCCCTGTGCAACAAGAGAACTGTTCGGTTCTGTACACATCTATGGTATCTAGGATATACTATAACATATTTAACATGTATAAGACTGCTTGCCATCTAGAGGAGGGGGTGGAGGGAGGGAAGGGAAAAGTCAGAACAGAAGTGAGTGCAAGGGATAATGTTTTAAAAATTACCCTGGCATATGTTTTGTCAATAAAAAGTTATTAAAAAAAAAAAGAATCAGCCCCAGGGCTTTACAATATAAAATAAAGGCATTCAAAGCCTCTCCTTCAGTTGTAACTTCAGCTAGGGAGTGATTGATTTCAACTTGAGGTAAAGAGTCAATGGCATCAGCATTTATTAATGACAGTTTGTTGAGAACCTTATGGAAATATTCAAACCTTTTTAGTATCATGTCCTCATTGCTAATCAATGTGGCTTCTTCAGTACTGAGTTGAGATACGTCATAAGTCTTTGAGACATATGTAACCTTTAGAAATTCATAAAAGTGCCTTAGATTGTTACTATAAGCATTACATACACAGATATGCAAATGTAAACACACATATATGTGTGTGTGTGTAGGGGCAATTAGCTTGTTCAATAGAGAGCCAATATGAAATCAGAAAGACGCATATTTCCTTGTTCAAATCTGACCTCAGATACTTATTAGTTAGGTGACCCTGGAGAAGTCACTTCATCTAGTTTGTTTCAGTTTTATTACCTGTAAAATGAGATAGAGAAGAAAATGTGAAATAATTCCACTATCTGCCAAGAAAACTTTAAATGGGATTACAAAGAATTGTATATGACTGAAAACAACTGAAAAATAAGAGCAACAAAATATCATTTTAGTTTCTGTCCTCTGATAATTCTATAAATGTAGGTCAAATACTTAATTTACTGAAAAAACAACAGACTAATATTTTTGAGAAAACACATTTCCAAAATAATATGCCAGGGGTCAGAGTCAATATGGCAGAGAGGAACTTGTCTTTATCTGAGCTCTCCCTGATATCCTTTGGAACCAACACCAAATCAAGCCTCTGAACTGGTTTAGGAGCGAGAGAACCAACAAATATTTAGACTGCAACAAATGTCCAGCAGAAGATATTTTGGAAGAACTTCAGAAAAGGTCTGCTTCAATCAGCACAGAGGGAGGCAGCCAACACAGGCACAGTGCAGAGACCCAGGGCAACCTATGTCCCACAAGCTTGTGAATATACCTAGAAGAATCTATAGCAGTCCTGATTGCAGGCCAGTAGATAAGCAGATTAGCTGTAAGATATCCAACACAAACACAAAAGGCAAATAAAGAGCCCTTGAACCCCAAAATAAAGGGTGACTTGGCCACACCCACCCAGCACCAGCAGTTAGTCAGCACCAATCCAGCACAGCTACTGACCCTTGAAGAGGAAGCATAGACAATCTCCCCTTTTCACTAAAAGCAGACCTCAATCTTTAAAATAACAGCAAAATAACTCTGACCATAGGTAATTTTATAGAGAAAGAGAACAGATCTCAAACCCTGAGGAGATTAAATGTGATCATCTCCAATGAAGCCCCAAAAGGTGATATGATTTAATTCCCATCTCACAAGGTTTTCTTGGAAGAATTCAAAAGGATCTTTAAAAAGTGTTAGATGAAAAATGGGGAAAGAAAATGAGAGCATTGTACAATTTGAAAAATGAAACAAATTATCTGAAGAAAACTCTTGATAAAATAGATTTAGTGAATTGGAGAAGGCATAAAACTCTTTACAAAATGGAGTTGACAAAATGGGAAAAAATATCCTTGAAAAACAGAATTTGTGGAATGGAAAAAAAATCTATTAAACATAACAACTAACTTAAATATTCAATTGGCCAAATGTAAAAGAAGCTAAAAATGGTAACTGAAAAAAAGAATTCACTAAAAATTGGAATTGAACAAATGGAAATGAATGATTCAATGAGACACTAAGAAATAGTCAAACCAACCCTCCAAAAATAGAATAAAATGTAAACTCCCTCATTCAAAAAACAACTGACCTGGAAAATAGATCTAGGAGAGAAAATAAAAAAGTTATTAGAATTCTTGAAAACCATGATTAAAAATAGAACCGGGGCGGGGGGAGGAGGGAGGAGGAAAGAGAGGGAAGGGGGAGGGGGTTTGAAGCCAAGATGGCAGAATAGACACATGCTTCATTCTAAGCTCCTCTCCTATGCTCACTATTAATTACCCAATTCAGCCTTAGAAATAGTACTTGACTGGTAAAATCCATGAACCCTGGGAGTACAACAAATTACCAGCTGAAGATAATCTGGAAGATTATCAGAAAAGGTTTGTCCTGATCAGTGGGAGCAGGCCAACACAGGCAGGGAGGTAGAATGAAAAGACTAGCACACTGAGTGAACTAGGGTGTGGGTAGTCTCCATACAGGTGGAGATTTTGCAGGGAGGATTCTACCACAGGCAAAATGTTCTGCTTTGGTTGCAAAGCAGTAGATCAGTAGAGAAGTTACAAAAAGGCCAAAGATAGAATGTACTCCAAAAAAACACCAGAATCTAACAAGAGCTGGTTACACCCACCCAAAACCATAAGTAACCCAGCACAGACCACATCACAGTTGTGCAGCTCCATTCTGCAGCATGGGGCTTTTTCCCCGGGCAGTCACACTTCCGCACACCAGTGGGGCTCTGCTCAGGGCAATAGAGCTTCCTCTACATGGCTGAGCTTCCCAAGGCAGAGACATTTCCAAACAAGGCTCTTCCCAGGGCAGCTGCTTCAGCAGCAGGGTTCTGCCCAGGGCACTGACACTTTCACTGCTCAACTGCTAGTTCCAGGACAGCAGCTAATCTGCATAGCAGGGCTCTTCCCAGGGCATTTTCACAGTTCAGCCACTCTTAACACCCCATTTGCAGAACAGCTACTGGCCAGATATCTATCTTGCTCTGTAGAGGAAGCTGGTAACCATCTTGCCCTGAAGGCAGACCCTAAGGGCTTTTAGAAAAATGAGTAAGAAGGCCAAGCTGTAGGCTAATCATAGATAGCTTCTCTACAGAAAGAGAGTAGGTTTTCAACCTTGAGGAGACTAATAGACAGTCTCCAGACAAAACCCCAAAGGGGGATGTAACTTAGTTCCCATTCTCCTAGAAAAAAATTAGAAAAAAAGATCATAAAAGAGATATAGAAGAAAAATGTGGAAAAGAAAGAAAAGCTCTGCAAGAGAGTACAGAAAAGACATATAACTTACTTAAGGAAAAATTTGATAAAGTGGAAAAAGAAAACAACTTCAAGAAATGTATTTTGGAAAAGGTAAAGAACTCCCAAGGAAACAGAATTTGTGAATTGCAAAAGATATAGAACTCCTAGGAAAGTAGGATTTGTGAATTGGAAAACATAAAGAACTCCAAGGAAAGCAGAATTTGTGAATTGGAAAAAGAAAATAACTCAGTAAAAAAAAAAAAAAAAATTAGTAAAATGAAAAAAAAAATCCCATAGAGCAAAACAACTCATTTAAAAATTCAATTATTCATATACAAAAAGAAATTTTAAAAAAGCTAATGAAGAAAATAATTCATTAAAAATCAGAACTGAACAAATAGAAATGAATGAATCTTTGAGACATCAAAAATCAGTCAAGCAAAACCAAAAAGAAAAAAAAAAAAAGAAAAGAAAAGAAAAGAAAAATAGAAACTAATGTTAAATATCTCATTCAAAAAACAACAGATCTGGAAAATAGATCTAGGAGAGATAATCTAAGAATTATTGGACTTCCTGAAAAATATGATGAAGAAAAGAGCCTAGACACTATTTTCCAGGAAATTATCAAAGATAACTGCCCAGATATTATAGAAAAAGAGGGTACAATAGACATTGAAATAATTCATCGATTACCTACTAAAAGGGACTCTAAAATCAAAACTCCAAGAAATATAGTGGCTAAATTCCAGAACTATCAAACAAAAGAAAAAATACCTCAAGCTGCTAGAAAAACTCAATTCAAATATAGAGGAGCCACAATAAGGATCACTCAGGAGGTAGCAGCATCCACATTAAAGGCTCAAAGGGCCTGGAATCTGATATTCCAAAAGGCAAAAAGAACTTGGAATGCAGCAAAGAAAATGCAGCTAAGCTGAGCATTTTCTTCCAGGGAAGAAGATGGACATTTAATGAAACAGGTGAGTTCCATTTGTTTCTAATGAAAAAACCAGAGCTGAACACCAACAACAAAAAAAGGCCTCCAATTATAGGACTCAAGAGAAGCAAAAAAAGGTAAAAAGAGCAGTTGTTCTTCTGTTTCTGTTATGGACATACATAAAGAGTGTATGTATAATCTGGTTTTACTGATATAATATAAAAAAGGGAAATAGAAATAGAAAGGGGATAGTATCAGAAAAAGTGAAAAGGGAGATTAAAAAGAGGGAAACTACATCCCATGCAGAGGCAGAAGAAAGCTATCATATCTGAGGGAATTTAGAGAGGGGGAGGAACATTGTGCAAATCTTACTCTTATCAGATTTGGCTAAAAGATTAAATAGTAGAAATATTTGGTTTACATAGAAACTTCTCTCACCTCATTAAAAATTGGGAGAGGAAAAAAGAAAAGGAGAAGAGTAATAAAGGAAAGGTACAAGAAAGGGGAAAGTATTCAAAAAGAGGGAGAAAGATTCTAAAGAGGGAGAGCTACATGAGGCAAGTGGTACCCATAAGTTTAATACTGGGGAGAGGGATAAGGGAGGGTCAGAAAAAGAAAAGCATAATCTGGAGATAATAAGATGGCAGCAAATACAGAATTAGTAATTTTAAGCATAAATATGAATGGGAAGAATTCTCTCATAAAGCTGAGGTGGATAGCAGACTGGATATCAAAAGCCAGAACCCTACAATATGTTGTTTACAGGAAACACATTTAAAGCAGGGACATATATACAGGGTAAAGGTAAAAGGCTGGAACAGAATCTATTATGCTTCAGGTGAAATCAAAAAAGTCGGGGTAGCCATCCTTATTTCAGAGGAAGCAAAAGCAAATATTGATTTAATCAAAAGAGATAAGGAAGGAAACTTTATCTTGCTAAAGGGTAGCATAGACAATGAAGCAATATCAATACTAAACATTTATGCCCCAAGAAGTATAGAATCTAACTTCCTAAAGGAGAAGTTAAGAAAGTTGCAAGAAGAAATAGACAGCAAAACTATAATAGTTGGAGATCTCAACCTTGCACTCTCAGAATTAGATAAATCAAACCACAAAACAAATAAGAAATAATGTAAAGAAATAAATAGAATATTAGAAAAGTTAGTTATGATAGATCTTTGGAAAAACTGGAGTACATTTTCTTCTCAGCAATTTATGGAACCTATACAAAAAAATGAACATATATTAAGACATAAAGACCTCAAAATTAAATACAGTAAGGCAGAAAAAAATAAATGCATTCTTTTCAGACCATGATGCAACAAAAACTACATTCAACAAAAAGCTAGGTAAATAGAACAAAAAGTAATTAGAAACTAAATAATTTCACCCTGAAGAAGGACTGGGTAAACCAGGAAATCATAAACACAATTAACAATTTCACCCAAGAAAATGACAACAATGAGACATCATACCAAAATTTGTGGGATGCAGCCAAAGTGGTAATAAGGGGAAATTTTATATCTTTAGAGGCTTACTTGAATAAAATAGAGAAAGAAAAGATCAATGAATTGGGCTTGCACCTTAAAAAGCTAGAAAAAAGATCAAATAAAAATCCCCCAATCAAATACTAAGTTTGAAATTCTAAAATTAAAAGAAGTTAATGAAAGTGAAAGTAATAAAAAAAATGAATTAATAAATAAAAGAAAGAGTTGGTTTTGTGGGAAAAAAAACAAAACAATAAAATAACCTTCGGTAAATCTGATTAGAAAAAAAGGAAAGAAAAAAATCAAATTGTTAGTCTTAAAAATGAAAAGGGAGAAATTTGCACCAATGAAGAGGAAATAAAAGCAATAATAAGGAGTTACTTTGCCCAACTTTATGCCAATAAGTTTGATAACCTAAGCAAAATGGATGACTATCTTCAAAAATATAGGCTTCCTAGATTAGAGAAGGAAATAAATTGCTTGAATAGTGCTATTTTGGAAAAAGAAATAGAACAAGATATTAATCAACTTCCTAAGAAAAAATTCCAAGGACCAGATGGATTTACATATGAATTCTTCCAAACATTTGAAGAACAATTAACTCTAATGCTATATAAACTACTTGAAAAAATAGGGATTGAAGGAGTTACCAAATTCCTTCTATGACAAAGACATGATACTGATACCTAAACCAGGTAGGTTGAAATCAGAGAAAGAAAATTATAGTCCAATCTCCCTAATGAATATTTATGCTAAAATCTTAAATGAAATATTAGCAAAAAATCTACAGAAAATCATCCCCAGGATAATTCACCATGGTCAAGTAGGATTTATCCCAGGAATGCAGAGCTGGTTCAATATTAAGAAAACTATAAGCATAATTGACCATATGAATAACCAAATAAATAAAACCTTATGATCATCTCAATAGATGCAGAAAAAGCATTTGATAAAATCCAACATGCATTCCTATTAAAAACATTTGAGAGTATAGGAATAAATGGACTTTTCCTAAAAATAATCAGGAGCATCTATTTAAAACCATCAGTAAGCATCATATGTAATGGGGATAAACTGGAACCATTGCCAATAAAATCAGGATTGCAACAAAGTTGCCCACTATCACCATTATTATTCAATATTATATTAAAAATGCTAACTTTGGCAATAAAAGTTGAGAAAGAGATTAAAGGAACTAGAGTAGATAATGAAGAAACCAAATTATTACATTTTGCTGATATGATGGTATACTTAGAGAATCCCAGAGATTCTAATAAAAGTTATTAGAAATAATCCACACCTTTAGCAAAGTTGCAGGATACAAAATAAAGTTATCGTCATTGGTATTGGCTAAGAAATAGACTAGCTGATCAATGGAATAGGTTAAGTTCATAGGACAAAATAGTCAATAACTTTAATAATCTAGTATTTGACAAACCCCCAATCCCCAGCTTTGGGGATAAGAATTCACTGTTTGACAAAAACTGCTGGGAAAATTGGAAATTAGTATGGCAGAAACTAGGCATTGACCCACACTTAACACTGTACACCAAGATAAGATCAAAATGGGTTCATGATCTAGGCATAAAAAAAGAGATTATAAATCAATTGGAAGAGCACAGGATAGTTTACCTCTCAGACCTATGGAAGAGGAAGAAATTTTTGACCAAAGAAGAACTAGAGATCATTATTGATCACAAACTAGAAAATTTTGATTATATCAAATTTAAAAGCTTTTGTATAAACAAAATTAATGCAGACAAGATTAGAAGGGAAGCAATAAGCTGGGAAAACAGTTTTACAATCAAAGGTTCTGATAAAGGCCTCATTTCCAAAAGATATAGAGAATTGACTCTAATTTATATAAGGAATCAAGCCATTTTACAATTGATAAATGGTCAAAGGATATGAACAGACAATTTTCAGATGAAGAAATTGAAACTATTTGTAACCACATGAAAAGGTGCTCCAAATCACTCTTGATCAGTGAAATGCCAATTAAGACAACTCTGAGATACCACTGCACACCTCTCAGATTGACTAATATGACAGGAAAAGATAATGACGAACGTTGGAGGGGATGTGGGAAAACTGGGACATTGATGCATTGTTGGTGGAGTTGTGAATGGATCCAAAGATTCTGGGGAGCGATTTGGAATTATGCTCAAAAAGTTATCAAACTGTGCATACAAAGTTATCAAATTGTGCATACTCTTTGATCCAGCAGTGTTACTATTGGACTTATATCCCAAAGAGATCTTAAAGGGAAAGAGACCTGTATGTGCAAGAATGTTTGTGGCAGCCCCCTCTTTGTAGTGGCCAGAAACTGGAAACTGAGTGGATGCCCATCAATTGGAGAATGGCTGACTAAATTGTGGTATATGAATGTTGTGGAATATTATTGTTGTGTAAGAAATGACCAGCAGGATGATTTCAGAAAGGCCTGGAGACACTTACATGAACTGATGCTGAGTGAAATGAGGAGGACCAGGAGATCATTATATACTTCAACAATAATACTATGTGATAATCAATTCTGATGGACGGGGCTCTCTTCAACAATGAGATGAACCAAATCAGTTCTATTTGTTCAGTAATGAATAGAACCAGCTACACCCAGTGAAAGAATTCTGTGAATTAGTGTGAACCACTACATAATATTCCCAATCCCTCTATTTTTGTCTGCCTGCATTTTTGATATTCTTCACAGGTTAATTGTACATTATTTCAAAGTTAGATTCTTCTTCTGCAGCAAAATAACTATGGATGTGTATACATATATTGTATTTAACATATACTTTAACTTATTTAACATGTATTGGTCTATTTGCTGTCTGGGGTAGTGGGTGAGGGGAAGGAGGGGAAAAATTGGAACAAAACGTTTTGTGAGTGTCAATGCTGAAAAATTACCCATGCATATATCTTGTAAATAAAAAAGCTATAATGATAATAAAAAAAATTAGAACCTAGAAATCTTCTTTTGGGAAATCACCAATGAAAACCTCTGATGTCCTAGAACCAGAGGATAAAATAACCCTCTGAAAGAAGCTCCAAAATTAAAAAAAAAAAAAAACTCCAAGGAATATAATAGCTAAAATTTAGAATTATTCAATTATTGAAAAAATATTGCAAACAGCCACAAATTTCAAATATTGAGGAACCACAATCAGGATTACTCAGGATTTAGCAGCTTCTACTTTACAGGATTAAAGGGCCCCAAGTGTTCCTAAAGGCAAAGGAACTTGGATTGTTTCCAAGAATCAACTATCCAGAAAAACTGATTGTTATGGGCCAGAACTTGGAACTTGCAACAAGGTACTAAGTGGAATTGATGAGACAATGGTTATCTAGTTTAGCATGGTGCTTAATAGTTCTCTAGTTCAGTACATGTACTCAGTACTTAATATAGTTCTACAAGATTCACACCTATGATAAGGGAGCGTATAAGCTTGGACAAACTCAGCCAGATTCAAAAGCAGACAAGACAAGAGAACTGGAGACAGGAAGTTAACCTCTCAGAGTGAAGGAGAGAGAGATTCAATTCCACCTTTCTTCAGGCTCCTGATGGCTGGCCTGGCCTCTTGCATTTCTCCATTGAAACCAAGATTGCAAAAGGTCTCTAAGAAAGCTGCCCAGCCCCAGGCAAGGAGACAATAAAAGACTTTTGGACTTTTAACATCTGGCTGTCCTTGTGGTGATTACTGAACTGAAACAAAGGCTGCCTCCTGAAACCCCCAGGAAAACCGAAGCAGAGAACATTACAACTGAGCATTACCTTTCAGGGAAGAAGATGGACATTCAATAATACAGGTGAATTTCATTTATGTCTGTTGAAAAGACCAGAGTTAAACAGAAAATTTGAACTCCAAACACAGAACTCAATAGAATCATAAAAAGGTAAAAAAGGAAAGAACTCTGCAGAACTATGTCTTTGTTAAGGGTATACATAGAGAGTGCAGGTATAATTTTACTTTATTCTGATAATATGAAAAAGAAACTAGAGGTGGAAAAGGATTCTATTGGAAAAAGAGGAAAATGGAGGTAAAATGAAGTATATTACATCACATGAAGAGGCAAAGGAGACCTATTATCATTTATAGAAAGAAGGGAGGGGATGAACATTGTGTGGATCTTACCTTCATCAGATTTGGCTCAAAGTGAGAATATCAGATATATTTGGCTTCACAGAGAAACTCTAAGGAAGTGGGAGGGGAAAGGGAAAGGAAAGGGGGAGCCTAAAAGAAGGGAAAACAGAAGTAGTAGAGGAAAGATATAAGAAAGGGGGAGAGTCTATACAGGGGAAGGGCTGTGGTCAAAAGTAAAATACTGGGGAGGAGAGAAAGGGGGAAAGAAAAGAAAGAAAAACATAATTTGGGGAAAATAACACAGAATTAGTTATTTTAACTGTGAATGGGAATGGGATGAACTCTCCCATAAAACAGAAGCAAATAGCAGACTGAATTAAAAGCCAGAATCATATAATATGTTGTTTACAAGAGACAGATTTAAAGCAGACTGATACATACAAAGTATAGGTAAAAGGCTGGAGCAGAATGTATTATGCTTCAACTGAAGTAAAAAGAAATCAGGAGTAGTGATCCTGATCTCAGATGAAGCAAAAATAAAAATAGATCAAATTAAAAGAGATAAGGAAGGAAATTATATCTTGCTAAAGGATACCACAAATAATGAAATAATATCAATACTAAACTTTGTTGCATAGCATCAAAATTCCGAGAAGACAGCTGCAAGAAAAAATAAACAGCAAAACTGTACTCAAGGAGATCTCAATCTTGATCTCTCATGAGTAGATAAACTGAACAACAAATAAATAAGAAAATAGATAAGGAAGTAAATATAATTTTAGAAAAGTTGGGTATGATAGACCTTTGGAGAAAAATTGAATAGACACAGAAAGGAGTATATTTTTTTTTCAGTGATTCACAGACCCTACACAAAAATTGACCATTTTAGGTCTAAAAACTTCAAAATCAAATGCAAAAAGGCATAAATAGTAAATGCATCTTTTTCAGATCATGATACAATAAGGATCACATGTAATAAAGAGTCAGGGGAAAAAACAACAATTAATTGGAAATTAAATAACCTAATCCTAAAGAATGAGTGGGTGAAACAACAAATCATAGACAGAATCAAGAATTTCATCAAGAGAATGAAAATAATGAGACAACATACCAAAATTTATAGGAAACACTCAAAACAGTTCTTAGGAAAAGTGTTCTATCTTTAGATGCTTACATACATTAAAATAAAAGAGAAGATCAATGAATTAAGCATGCAAATAAAAAAGCAAGGCAAAGAATAAATTAAAAATCCCCAATTAAATACCAAATTTGAAATTCTTTTTTTTTTCTATTTTAAATTTTTATTTAATAATTACTTTATATTGACAGAATCCATGCCGGGGTAATTTTTTTACAACATTATCCCTTGCACTCATTTCTGTTCCGATTTTTCCCCTCCCTCCCTCTACTCCCTCCCCTAGATGGCAAGCAGTCCTATATATGTTGGATATGTTGCAGTATATCCTAGATACAATATATGTTTGCAGAACCAAACAGTTCTCTAGTTGCACAGGGAGAATTGGATTCAGAAGGTATAAATAACCCGGGAAGAAAAACAAAAATGTAGATAGTTCACATTCGTTTCCCAGTATTCTTTCTTTGGGTGTAGCTGCTTCTGTCCGTCATTTATCAATTGCAACTCAGGTCTCTTTGTCAAAGAAATCCACTTCCATCAAAATATGTCCTCATACAATATTGTTATTGAAGTGTATAATGATCTCCTAGTTCTGCTCATTTCACATAGCATCAGTTCATGTAAGTCTCGCCAGTCCTCTTTGTATTCATCCTGCTGGTCATTTCTTACAGAACAATAATATTCCATAACATTCATATACCACAATTTACCCAGCCATTCTCCAATTGATGGGCATCCATTCATTTTCCCGTTTCTAGCCGCTACAAATAGGGCTGCTACAAACATTTTGGCACATACAGGTCCCTTTCCCTTCTTTAGTATTTCTTTGGGATATAAGCCCAATAGAAACACTGCTGGGTCAAAGGGTATGCACAATTTGATAATTTTTGGGCATAATTCCAGATTGCTCTCCAGAATGGTTGGATTCGTTCACAACTCCACCAACAATGCATTAGTGTCCCGGTTTTCCCACATCCCCTCCAACATTCATCATTATTTTTTCCTGTCATCTTAGCCAATCTGACAGGTGTGGACTGGTATCTCAGAGTTGTCTTAATTTGCATTTCTCTGATCAATAATGATTTGGAACACTCTTTCATATGAGTGGTAATAGTTTCAATTTCTTCATCTGAAAATTGTCTGTTCATATCCTTTGACCATTTATCAATTGGAGAATGGCTTGACTTCTTATAAATTTGAGTCAATTCTCTATATATTTTGGAAATGAGGCCTTTCTCAAAACCTTTAACTGTGAAGATGTTTTCCCAGTTTGTTGCTTCCCTTCTAATATTGTTTGCATTAGTTTTGTTTGTACAAAGGCTTTTTAATTTGATATAATCAAAATTTTCTATTTTGTGATCAGTAATGGTCTCTAGTTCATCTTTGGTCACAAATTTCTTTCTCCTCCACAAGTCTGAGAGATAAACTATCCTATGTTCCTCTAATTTATTTATAATCTCATTCTTTATGCCTAGGTCATGGACCCATTTTGATCTTATCTTGGTATATGGTGTTAAGTGTGGGTCCATGCCTAATTTCTGCCATATTAATTTCCAGTTATCCCAGCAGTTTTTATCAAATAATGAATTCTTATCCCAAAAGTTAGGATCTTTGGGTTTGTCAAACACTAGATTGCTATAGTTGATGATTCTGTCTTGTGAACCTAACCTTTTCCACTGATCAACTTATCTATTTCTTAGCCAATACTAAATGGTTTTGGTGACTGCTGCTTTATATTATAATTTTAGATCAGGTACATCTAGGCCACCTTCATTTGATTTTTTTTTCATTAATTCCCTTGAGATTCTCAACTTTTTATTGTTCCATATGAATTTTGTTGTTATTTTTTCTAGATCATTAAAATATTTTCTTGGAAGTCTGATTGGTATAGCACTAAATAAATAGTTTAGTTTAGGGAGTATTGTCATCTTTATTATATTCGCTCGGCCTATCCAAGAGCACTTAATATTTTTTCAATTATTTAAGTCTGGCTTTATTTGTGTGGAAACTTTTTTGTAATTTTGCTCATATAATTCCTGACTTTCCTTTGGTAGATAGATTCCCAAATATTTTATGCTATCAACAGTTATTCTGAATGGAATTTCTCTTTGTATCTCTTGTTGTTGGGTTTTGTTGGTGATGTATAAAAATGCTGAGGATTTATGGGGATTTATTTTGTATCCTGCTCCTTTGCTAAAATTATGAATTATTTCTAATAGCTTTTTAGTAGAATCTCTGGGGTTCTCTAGGTATACCATCATATCATCTGCAAAGAGTGATAGTTTGGTTTCCTCATTGCCTACTCTAATTCCTTTAATATCTTTCTCGACTCTTATTGCAGAGGCTAGTGTTTCTAATATGATATTGAATAATAATGGTGATAGTGGGCAACCTTGCTTCACTCCAGATCTTACTGGGAAAGGTTCCAGTTTTTCCCCATTACATATGATGCTTACTGATGGTTTTAAATATATGCTCCTGACTATTTTAAGGAAAAGTCCATTTATTCCTATGCTCTCAAGTGTTTTTATTAGGAATGGATGTTGAATTTTATCAAATGCTTTTTCTGCATCTATTGAGATGATCATATGGTTTTTGTTTGGTTGGTTATTGATATAGTCAATTATGCTAATAGTTTTCCTAATATTGAACCAGCCTTGCATTCCTGGTATAAATCCTACTTGGTCATAGTGTATTATCCTGGGGATGATTTTCTGTAATCTTTTTGCAAATATTTTATTTAAGATTTTAGCATCAATATTCATTAGGGAGATTGGTCTATAATTTTCTTTCTCTGTTTTCAACCTACCTGGTTTAGGTATCAGTACCATGTCTGTGTTGTAAAAGGAGTTTGGTAGGACTCCTTCAATCCCTATTTTTTCAAATAGTTTATTTAGCATTGGAGTTAATTGTTCTTTAAATGTTTGGTAGAATTCACATGTAAATCCATCTGGTCCTGGGGATTTTTTCTTAGGGAGTTGATTGATAGTTTGTTCTATTTCTTTTTCTGAGATGGGACTGTTTAGGATATTTACTTCTTCCTCTGTTAGTTTGGGCAAGCTATATTTTTGGAGGTATTTTTCTATTTCATTTAAGTTGTCGAATTTATTGGCATAAAGTTGGGCGAAGTAACTCCTAATTATTGCTCTAATTTCCTCTTCATTAGTGGCGAGTTCTCCCTTTTCATTTTTAAGACTAACAATTTGATTTTCCTCTTTCCTTTTTTTAATCAGATTTACTAAGGGTTTGTCTATTTTGTTGGTTTTTTCATAGAACCAACTCTTAGTTTTATTAATTAATTCAATAGTTTTTTTTTTTTTAACTTTCAATTTTATTGATCTCTCCTTTTATTTTTAGAATTTCAAGTTTAGTATTTGACTGGGGGGTTTTAATTTGTTCCTTTTCTAGCATTTTTAGTTGCAAGCCCAATTCATTGAGCTTCTCTTTCTCTATTTTATGCAAATAGGCCTCTAGAGATATGAAATTTCCCCTTATTACCACTTTGGCTGTATCCCATACATTTTGGTATGATGTCTCATTATTATCGTTTTCTTGGGTGAAGTTATTAATTATGTCTATGATTTGCTGTTTCACCCAGTCATTCTTTAGTATGAGATTATTTAGTTTCCAATTATTTTTTGGTCTACTTTCCCCTGGCTTTTTGTTGAATGTAATTTTCATTGCATTGTGGTCTGAAAAGGATGCATTTACTATTTCTGCCTTACTGCATTTGAATTTGAGGTTTTTATGTCCTAATATATGGTCAATTTTTGTATAGGTTCCATGAACTGCTGAAAAGAAAGTGTACTCCTTTCTGTCTCCATTACATTTTCTCCAGAGAACTGTCATATCTAACTTTTATAGTATTCTATTTATCTCTTTGACTTCTTTCTTATTTATTTTGTGTTTTTATTTATCTAATTCTGAGAGTGCAAGGTTGAGATCTCCCACTATTATTGTTTTGCTGTCTATTTCTTTTTGCAGCTCTCTTAATTTTTCTTTTAAGAAATTAGATGCTATACCACTTGGCGCGTATATGTTTAATAGTGATATTGTTTCATTATCCATGCTACCCTTTAGCAAGATATAGTGCCCTTCCTTATCTCTTTTAATTAGATCAATTTTTGCTTTAGCTTGATCTGAGATCAGGATGGCTACCCCTGCTTTTTTGACTTCACCTGAAGTATAGTAGATTTTGCTCCAACCTTTTACCTTTAACCTGCATGTATCTCCCCGCTTCAGGTGTGTTTCCTCTAAACAACATATTGTAGGATTCTGGCTTTTAATCCATTCTGCTAACCACTTCCTCTTTATGGGGTAGTTTACCCCGTTCATATTTATGGTTAGAATGACCAATTCTGTATTACTTGCCATCTTGTTAACCCCGGTTTATGCTTTCCTCCCTTCTTTCCCCTTTCCCCCCCTTCCAAGTATTAAGCTTGTGAGCACCCCTTGCTTCTCACAGCCCTCCCTTTTTAGTGTCCCTCCCCCGCCTTAGAGTTCCTCCCCCTATCTTACCCCTTTCCCTCCCCGTTTCCATATTCCCTTCTGCTTAGCTCATTCCTTTCCTTTTCACTTTTCCCTTCTCACTTTTCAATGAGATGGGAGAAGTTTCGCCATGGATTGAATATGTCTTAAGATTTTTCACTTAAAGCCAATTCTGAAGGCAGTAAGATACCCACTATATTCATCCCCCTCCATTCTTTCTCTCAGATATAATAGATTTCCTTTGCCTCTTCATGAGATGTAGTACCCCCACTTTACCCTTTTTCTGGTACAATGTCCTTTCCACATCTACTTTCTAGAACAAGGTATACATGTATTCTTTATACATCTTTATATCAGAAATACAGTTCCCAAGATTAATCTTTACCTTTTTAGATTTCTCTTGAGTTCTATATTTGTAGATCAAACTTTTTGTTAAGTTCTGGCTTTTTCATCAAAAATAGGCGAAATTCGCTTGCTTCATTGAATGTCCATCTTCTTCCTAGAAAATGATGCTCATTTTCGCTGGGTAAGTTATTTTTGGTTGCATACCAAGTTCTTTAGCTTTTCAGAATATCAAATTCCAGGCCCTTCTATCCTTTAATGTGGATGCTGCTGGATCCTGGGCGATCCTTATTGTGGCTCCTCGATACTTGAATTGGGTTTTTCTAGTTGCTTGCAGTATTTTTTCCTTTGTCTGAGGGTTCTGGCATTTGGCCACTATATTCCTTGGTGTTTTGATTTCAGGATCCCTTTCAGTGGGTGATTGATGAATTCTTTCAGTGTCTATTTTATCCTCTGTTCCTATGACTTCTGGGTAGTTCTCTTTGATAATTTCCTGGAAAATAGTGTCCAGGCTCTTTTTTTCATCATACTTTTCTGGGAGTCCAATGATTCTCAGATTGTCTCTCCTGGATCTGTTTTCCAGATCTGTTGTCTTCCCCAGAAGGTATTTCACATTCTTTTCCATTGTTTGATTTTTTTGGATTTGCTTGACTGATTCTTCTTGTCTCCTCAAGTCATTCAATTCCAATTGTTCAATTCTGATTTTCAATGAAGTATTTTCTTCACTCACTCTTTTAAAACCTTTTTCTAATTGTCCCATTGAGTTCTTTTGTTCTGTGGAATTTTTTTCCATTTCGCCAATTTTGTTTTTTAGAGAGCTGTTTTCTGTTTCCAATTCAGCAATCCTATTTTTCAAGGATTTGATTTCTTTATCCACTCTGTCTTTAAATGAGTGGGATGACTTCTCCAGACTCTCTTGCCAAGCCTCCCTCTCCTTTTCCCATTTTTTCTTCTAGCTCCTTGTGAGGGCCTTTTTAATTTCTTCTATGAGATTCGTCTGTGCTGAGGAACAGATGATCTCCTCCTTTGGGGATTCACCTGGAGACTGTCTGTTTTTAGTCTCCTCAAGATTTGGAGTCTGCTCTCTATCCATATAGAAGCTGTCAAGTGTTAAAGTCCTCTTCAGTTTTTTGCTCATTATGTCAAAGAATCAAAGACAAACTAGCAAAAAGAGAAAAAGTAATCACCCCTAATTGGCGTCTGCTTTTTGGGGGGAGGGCCTGGGTGGTGTTACTGAGCTTCCTCTACAGACTGCGGGGCAACAGTGCGGCACTAGCCCTACTGTGCTGCGCCTGCGCTCTGAGATCCCAGAGCGTGCTGAGTCACTATGGGGGTAGGGAGGGGTGGCCAGGTCCCGAGAGACTCCAGATGTTTGGGATTGTATTCTTCACCCGGTATTTTTAGCTTCTCTGCTGGGCTGCTGGCTCGCTGCCAAGGCAAAGTATCCAATCCTGTAGCAAAGCTTTCTCTGCAGAGATGGCTGCGATCACTCCCCACCCCCTCTCTGCTCTGCTCTCATGCTCTCACTGCTACTATCCTTAGCCTGCACCCGATCCAAAACTGTCTCAGCCCTCGCTCAAAAACAGACCTTTCTTGGCGAATCTCAAGGATGGCTTCTCTTGGTAACTATTTGTGTTTTTGTTTTTTTTTTTTCCAGTCAAGCATCAATTCAGAGGCTGTAATGAAATGGATAGTGAGAGAAAAACGCGGAGCTTACACAGCTGTGTGCCTCCTCTCCGCCATCTTGGCCGGAAGTCCTTGCGATTTGACAATTTTCAAATTAGGAATGCATCTAATAGAATCATTGTTATAAATGTGTCAGTCAATTTATGGAAGCCTATTAGCTTACGATGTAATTGAAATAATGAAGGAATTTTACTAATCTGGACGAAACATTTAAAGTTATAAAGAACTTGGAGGTCATCTTGTCCAATCTACTTATATTATAGATGGGGAAATTGATGGCCAAAGAGGCTTATCAAAGGTTGCACACATACTTAGTGATAGGGACAGGATTTTATCACTATACCTCTATATCCAAAGAAAATGATCTTTCTTTCATACTAAATTGCCTATAATGTAAATATAGTATTTAAATAAAGCCCATATTCTTAAAGTAGTACCAGCTTGGGTCCACACTAAAGAATACTTATTTTCTTTCCGTTCCATAAAATCCTTCTATTCCCTACTCCCTAGGTGATGTTTTACCCCTTAATTTCAGGTCTGAAGTGCGTTGGGGCCCCTTCAAGAAACTGTATTTTCCTATTGATTTGGGATTCCTTTCAGATTCCCAGCCCCTCCTAGCTGAGGCATATCCTCCCCAGACAAGTTGTCTTTCCTGGATTCCTGAGCCTTTGATTCAATTACAAATTCTGGTCAAAAAGCATCCCTTTGAATTCCAATAGGAGATCCGGGCTTGCCCAGCCCCCGTTCTGACTTGCTTGGGCTGCCCATCCCCCACTGGTTCTGATCTGCTTGGGCTGTCCCAACCCCCCACTAAGACACTCAATAAAATAGCTTCCATCAACTTTTGCAGTTGGACCTTGGCAGCTCCTTTTGTTGCCAGGACCCTCTGTACACTGAGAACTGCATTCTCAGTGCAAAACTCCATTTTCCATAGATCTGCCACTATAGATGTCAATCTTTGGGTAAACTGATTTCTATCTAACAATAAACTTTCATTTTGCAACTAATATTTGGGAATGAGTGATTTTTTTCACTCCTAAAACATGTGGTCGATTTACAGGGGATTCTTAATAAGTCTCTTATAGCCACTAACCTCTAAACTACCAGAAATCTAGACTACTAAAACAGCATCAGTGCATCCCCCAAAATGCAAATAGTTCTATCAAGAAGTAACGTTTTAAAATATTAAGCCACTTATACCTATTTGTGAATAAGTTTTGAAAAGAGTTTTTGAAAGGGAAAAGAATAAGACACCTAATATTGCAGGTGGCAAAGGAGAGAAATAAGAGGTTGAGGCCCTATAGTACTTCACAATTTTGCCTAGGGCTGGCCCTGTAGCAGAATCTGCCAAGGTATTTGGCAAAAATGGACATCTAATCCTTACACTTTAGAATACAATCTCCTAAAGGGTTTGAACTGTATCTTGCATTTCATCTGTCTGCTATATATTTGACAGGCTAGACAATCACCTGCTTCTCAACACAATAATAAGGACCTTATTTCCCTTTCTGCCTTTCAAAGTATGTCATTCTGGTAGCCACAGACACATGAAAATTAACAGGTGGTGCTTTTCAATAATATATGAGCAGTGGATGACCCAGAATATAGTAAATAAGACATCCCAGATGAAATCTCTATCGGGAAATGAGATTCAGCCTAAAGCAAAAACTCATCTCTCTTCTATTGATATTCTTGGTTTGTTTAAGTACCACAAGGGAATCCCTTAGGAAAGCAGTTTGCATGACTCATGTGCACTTTAACCCTACACCCCATAAATGATGAGAAGCATTTATATTGCACTTTCATTGCCTATTCAAGATCTGTGAATCTGTAAACTGAACTTGAATGCAAATTCCCTTTTCAACACAGGAACATGCCCAGAAAATATCTAGATTCTAGTTGAGTCATTTCAATCATGTCTGACTCTTTGTGACTCCATTAGTGATTTTCGTGGCAAAGATACTGAAGTGGTTTCCCATTTACTTCTCCAATTCATTTGATACATGAGAAAACTGAGGCAAACAGAGTCAAGTGACTTGACCAGGATAAGACAGCTAACAAGTGTCTGAGGGCTGGATTTAGCTGAGAGTCTATCTTATTGCAAGCTCAATGCTCTTTCCACTATAATATCTATATGACCATATTTTAGAATACTAAACATCATATACCCATGGTAACATTTTACTTGTACTAAAGCATCACATGATAAATGTGATATCATTTTAAAAAATGGACAATA
Source organism: Antechinus flavipes (assembly GCF_016432865.1). NCBI lineage: Eukaryota > Metazoa > Chordata > Mammalia > Dasyuromorphia > Dasyuridae > Antechinus > Antechinus flavipes. Next base: position 286,954,771 of record NC_067399.1, on the reverse strand, counting down.
TTATCAAATTATGTGTTAAATTATTCAAACAAATCAAAAAGTAGTAGCATTTGCAGTTTTAAAAATAACTATTGAAATAGCACAATGATCAAAATATTATGGATTGTAAAAACTAAAACCAGAAGGAAATTTAGAAATCTGTAGTGCAATACCAATATTTTATGATTGAGCAATACAGGGTTTTAAATCTAGATATTTTAATTTCAAAAGAGTAAATAAATGGCTGCTATCACATTGCTCCTTAAAGAATGGGGGTAGGGCAAGGAAGGAGAAAATTCCATAAGAAAAAAAATAAAAGAGAAAAAGTTTATAATGGAAAAGTGCAGGGTTATTATTTGGAAGGGTTTGGGGGAAGCACTCTAAAGTAACCAACAATACAAATCCCAAAATGGAATATTAGGTCATATCAATGAGCATATATGCCCCTACTATATGTGCCAAAGGACACATATAGTCAAAAGGCATTATTTACTCTTGAGAAACTCACAAGCTAATGAGGAAGACAACATGCAACAATTATGTACAAATAAGATATACACAGGATGAATTGGAAAGAGTTAACAGAGGCAGAACACTACTTAAAGAATGATAAGAAAAGACTGCTTGTAGTAGGTGGGATTTTATTTTTTTTATTTTTTTTTAATTTAATTTTATTTAATAATAACTTTGTATTGACAGAATCCATGCCAGGATAATTTTTACACAGCATTATCCCTTGAAATCACCTATGTTTCATTTTTACCCTCCCTCCCTCCTCCCCCCCCCCAAGATGGCAAGCAGTCCTATATATGTTAATTATGTTGCAGTATATCCTAGATACAATACACATTTGCAGAACCGAACAGTTCTCCCGCTGCACAGGGAGAATTGGATTCAGAAGGTAAAAATAACTCAGGAAGAAAATCAAAAATCAAATAGTTCATATTCATTTCCCAGTATTCCTTCTTTGGGTGTAGCTGTTTCTGTCCATCATTTATCCAATGAAACTCAGTTAAGTCTCTTTGTCAGAGAAATCCACTTCCATCAGAATACATCCTCATACAATATCGTTGTCGAAGTGTATAATGATCTCCTGATTCTGCTCATCTCACTTAGCATCAGTCCATGTAGGTCTCTCCAAGCCTCTCTGTATTCATCCTGCTGGTCATTCCTTACAGAGAAATAATATTCCATAACATTCATATACCACAATTTACCCAGCCATTCTCCAATTGATGGGCATCCGTTCATTTTCCAGTTTCTAGCCACTACAAACAGGGCTGCTACAAACATTTTGGCACATACAGGTCCCTTTCCCTTTTTTAGTATCTCTTTGGGGTATAAGCCCAATAGAAACACTGCTGGATCAAAGGGTATGCACAGTTTGATAACTTTTTGGGCATAATTCCAGATTGCTCTCCAGAATGGCTGGATTCGTTCACAACTCCACCAACAATGCATCAGTGTCCCCGTTTTCCCGCATCCCCTCCAACATTCATCATTATTTTTTCCTGTCATCTTAGCCAATCTGACAGGTGTGTAGTGATATCTTAGAGTTGTCTTACTTTGCATTTCTCTGATCAATAGTGATTTGGAACACTCTTTCATGTGAGTGGTAATAGTTTCAATTTCTTCATCTGAAAATTATCTGTTCACATCCTTTGACCATTTATCAATTGGAGAATGGCTTGATTTCTTATAAATTTGAGTCAGTTCTCTATATATTTTGGAAATGAGGCCTTTATCAGAACCTTTAATTGTAAAGATGTTTTCCCAGTTTGTTGCTTCCCTACTAATCTTGTTTGCATTCATTCTGTTTGTACAAAGGCTTTTTAATTTGATATAATCAAAATTTTCTATTTTGTGATCAGTAATGGTCTCTAGTTCATTTTTGGTCACAAATTTCTTTCTCCTCCACAAGTCTGAGAGATAAATTATCCTATGTTCCTCTAATTTATTTATAATCTCATTCTTTATGAGTAGGTGGGATTTTAGACGGGATTGAAAGAAGGTAAGGAGGTCAGGAAATAGAGATGAAGAAGAGAATTCCAGGCTTTATCAATAATGTGAGAAAATGCATAGAGTGAGAATTTCTCTTGGGTATTTATTATTTTAAAATTTAAAGTTATATTGTTAATAATTTAAATCTAATACTGTTCATGTGAAAATAAAGTACTCTGAATTTGATAAGTGTAAGAAGTTAATATGATTAATATAAATAGAAATATTAATCCAGAAAGGTTTTTTTTTGTTTACTGTTTTTATTTAGCTAAGTAGGCTATGACTGGGCAAACATCAATTAATTTCAACTATGAAAATCAGAGTGTGGAATTAGAGTTATCAAGTGGCATAATTAAGGAGATTTAATCAGTCTCTTAGAAATGTATGTGTCCAGATCTTCTCCTACAGCCTTTAGCCATCAAACTATTAATACAATCTTAAAAAAGGAAAAATGGGCCAACTTAAGATACTGTTGACTAAGTTAAGCATCTTTTTAAATATTAGTCAATTACTTCAAAAAAAAAGCAAACCATTTATAGATCTGTGGATACATCCAATTTGTCAGTTTTTAGTCATAAATTTTTGCAGTTATTTTAAATAATTCAACAAATATGTATTGAATTTCTATTTAATGAAGAACATTATCAGGTAGAACATTGGGTAAGCATTGGGTAGGAAATTAAAAAATATATATTTCTATAATTATAGATCTCAGTCTAATAAGGGAATAGGCCACACATATTAATAATTATAAATATAAAGGATAGATTTGTATACTTGGCATAGGTCAGATGGACAAAAAATGGCTGAAACGGAATATTTACTGTAGACAGACCAATATAGAAATAGTAGATCATGTGATACACATCAATAAGTTCACCTAGGGAGGTGGGGCTAGAATACCAGAGACAAAAACATTTAAGTTGTTCAGGAGATGGCCTCTGATTCAGAAAGTAAAGCAACAGGCTGAGCAGATGGCAAGAAGAGATTCACATTTCCAAAAGTATGGATACGTCTATCTATATAGGTTAAATCATCATTGTTTAGACTAGTGGTCACTCTAGCACTCTAGCACATTGTCAGTTTTTCTATGACTCATGTACTAAAAATAATAACCATTCAACAGAGTTGAATGTGATCTATGGACATAGTTTGCCAAATCATCTCTTAGTCTATATTTTTGAATGGTTGTGTCCAACAATAAAAATTCTAATCTTGTCACAGTTCCTTTCATGAAGATCCTTTCTGAATTTAGTTAGACTGAATTTCAACATGTTTTATTATATCTGTCAATGAGATTGTACTCAGTCTTTTCAATTTAGTAAGGCCAATTAAGTCTTTTATTCTATTAATTTAATCTTTAAGAATTAATTATCACTTCTATTATGCAATGAATATGAAAATAAATCCTTCAATAAGAATTTATCAAGCACTTATACAATGTACCAATATTCCAAATACTGGGAATACAAAGGCAAAAATTTGAATAAGAATTTTATATTCTAATGGGTGGAGAGGCAATAAATACAAATAAATACATATGACATCTTTTTTTTTAAATGTTAAGTAGGTTTGAGAGGAAGAACACTATCAAATAGAAAAATGAGGAATGATTTCCTATTTTATAGAAGGTAGAGTTTAAGCTGAGTTGTGAAAGAATTCAGTGAATTCAAGAGGTGATGTAAGGAAATAAAGTATTCCTGATTTGAGGGACATAGATGAGAGACAGACTATCATATGTAAGGAATAATCAGTCAGCCAGTATAACTGGATTGCAGCATGTGAAGATGAGGATGATATTTTAGAAAGACAAGAAGCCAAATTGTAAAGGGTCTTGAATACCAAGAAAAACAGTATATGTTTAATGTAAAAGGTAATAGAGTGCCACTAGATATTTTTGAACAAAAAATCGCATGGTCAAACCTTTGCAAAATAAGTTTGGTTGAATTGGAGTAAATAAAATACTATTGTACTACTATAAAAAAGGAAATGATGGGCTTGGTAAAGTAAAAATTGAGTGGTGGAAAAAAGGAGTCATTTGTGAGAGGTACTCCTAAGCTGGAGACAATAGATTTGATAACTATTTGATATTAGTTCTTTATTACACAACATTTTTAAAAAAATAGTAGCAGAGGTAGATATATAATGTCTCCTTTTCATTCTTCTTCTAAGCCATTTGTAGAAAAAAATAATGCCTTGATTTCTCTCTCTCTGAAAATAGAGAGTTGCAGAAAATAAAGGCAAATAAAATTCAAATGCAAAAACTGGTATTGATTTGAACTAGGATAAATGACAAGATAATCAACTCATTTTAGATTATGTGAACAACACGCAATGATTGTGCTTCAATTATGTAAAGATTGGGTTTTTTATAACTTTTATAGATAGACACATATATAATGTAGTTCCATATTTACATAATATTTGGAATAAACATTATTATCTTTCATACAGTAATAGTAAACAGTAAAAATTAACAAATTTTTGGCAAGAAACTGGAAACCGAGTGGATGTCCATCAGTTGGAGAATGGCTGAATAAGTTATGGTATATGAATGTTATGGAATATTATTGTTTTAAAAGAAATTATCAGCAGGATGATTTTAGAAAGGCCTGGAGAGACATACATGAACTGATGCTAAGTGAAATGAACAGAACCAGGAGAACCATTGTACATGACAACATCAATATTATATGACAATCAATTCTGATGGACATGACTCTTCCCAAAAATGAGATGATTGAGGACAGTTCCAATGATCTTGTGATGAAGAAAGTCATCTACACCCAGAAAAAGGACTGTGGGAATTGAATGTGGACCACAACATAACATTCTCACTGTTTTTATTGTTGTTCACTTGCATTTTGTTTCCTTACTAATATACTTTCCTCTTTTTTTTTTGATCTGATTTATCTTGTGCAGCAAGAAAATTGTATAAGTGTTTATAAATATTGGATTTAACATATGTTTTAACATGTTTAACATATATTGTATTGCTTGCCATATAAGAGAGGGGCTGGGTGAAGGAGAAAAGCTGAAACACAAGGCTATGCAAGCGTCAATGTTGTAAAAAATTATCTGTGCACATGTTTTGAAAATACAAAAAAGCTTTATTAAAAAACATCTTTTTGTCATAAAAATTTTTCCTTCAAGTGCCTCATTACTCAAACTACAATAAAAAAGGATCTTAGAATCTTTGAGTTATTAAAAAAAAACTTATAGGTCATCTAGTCTACGTCCTTCCCAAAGGACTCCATAGATATAATCCTGCCCTCCAGGAGTTTATAATCTCATTTCATGTTTCATTAAATCAACATATTAATCTTCATGTGCAGTGATTAAAGAAAAATCTTTGAATTAAATTGTTGATTTTGTACCATTATTCATTTATTCTTTCCATTTTCTGTTTAGAATATACCTAAAAAGCACTGACAGCAAAGCTTTAGAGAATTTGTGTGGTAAAATGAAATTAACTAGATTTTATCCATGCCTTTGTCACAGATTAGCTATATAGCTTTGGGCAAAGACCTTCCCCTGTCTGGACATCAGTTTTCTCATAACTAAAATGTGAAGACCAGACTACATGATCCCCTAGAACATGAAGATCCCTTGCAGACCTAAGAAACAATGGACTTTTTGCAGCAATGACTCAAAAATTGACAGTAATTGTTGAAAGAATATTCTGCCATGGGAGAGGAAAATTAGATTCCAATTTCTCCTCTGACATTAACTAAGTGGGAAAGTTAAGTCTTTGGACCTCCACTATTTACACTTTACAATAGAAAAATAACCCCTTTCCTTCTTAAAGGTAAAGATCGGTATCAGTTTGATGTCACATTCCTGTTTTACAATCTGTTACTGTATGAAAGATAATGTTTATTCCAAATATTATATAAATATGGAACTCCAGTATATGTGTGTCTATCTATGTGTCACAGGTAAATACATACATCTGCATATATATACTACACATTTACATATATCACATATACACACATACATATATAATACCTAAAATATATTTTGCACCTATTTTCATATATTTGGGATGAGATTCAATTCTTCTCTTAGTTTCATTTCAATGAATTTTGCAAAGTATTGGTTTGACTTTGCCATTCCCTGCTCAAAAGAAGAAAGACAGGGGCAGAGATACAGAGAAGAGAGGGGGAGGAAAAAGAGAAGGAGGGAGGAAAGGAGAGAGAGAGAGAGAGAGAGAAAGAGAGAACAGAGACAGAGACAGAGACAGAGACAGAGGAAGAGAGAAGGGGAGAGGGAGAGACAGAGACAAAGAGCTTGACAGAAAGAGACAGAGAGGCTTTTTGTTTCCAGAGATGGGAGTCATAGTAACTCCAATGTCTATTCATTCCTGGTACAAAATAATCATTCAATTAATGATTATTGATTAGTTGATTACAGTTAGAATTTTTTTCTATTACTAATTATCATAACTAATTATTTATAAGAAATGTAAATTGCTATTCAGTTAAGCTATTCTTTTTATACAATTGCAACCTAAGGATTCAGTACCATTACCTTCATATAGTAAATGTAGCTTTCTGTTTACTTTATGAACACTTGCTAATAAAAGTCTCAAAAAGAATAATGTACTTTCAAATGTCTTTTTTGTTTCTTTATAATTACTTGCAGAGTACTCTTTTCACTAGGAAGATGGATGATTGTGATTGTCTAAGTCCCTAAATACACCTCCTGATTATAAAGAGTAAAATCAATGTGCTGCATCTGAAGTCTTTTGTCAGCAAAATTACCTATGACTTTTTTCAATTCTAGTTGATTCTCAAAGAAAAAAAAATAGAATGTATGCATATAATATTCAAGTTCATAATATCAACTATTAACCAATGCTATTCAAATAAACTAAATTTTCCCAGTTTATAGTGCAACTAATACATTTCTATATTCATGTTACAGGAATCCTCAAAACAACAATAATTTAAATAGAGATAGTACACTTGGAGTCAATAAAATCTGGGTTCAGAACATACCTTTGATACTTACCAATTCACTGTGAAAATGGACATCACTAAATCTCTCAGTACCTCCAGACAACTTTGATTGTTTGTTACAAAGGAGATGCCTATCATATCAATGAAGGGGTTTACAAAATGAAAGTCCTACATAGGACTTAAAGTGTGGATCTAACACTAAGTACAGACTAAGAAAGAGAGGGCAGAAATCTTCAAAAATTCACTAATTAAATGATAATGGTACTCCCCTTATCCACATATGTTGCAACCCTTATTGAATAAGTGAAAAGATGATTGGAGGAAGGAAGGAAGGAAGGAAGGAAGGAAGGAAGGAAGGAAGGAAGGATGGAAGGAAGGAAGGATGGAAGGAAGGAAGGATGGAAGGAAGGAAAGAAGGAAGGAAGGAAATAAGGAAGGAAATAAGGAAGGAAGGAAGGAAATGAAGGAAGGGAAAAAAGAAGGGGAAAAGGAAGGAAGAAAGGAAGCATTTCTTATTCTCTCTAACAAGTAGTTCCTCTATTTTACCAAAACAAAACCCCATGTTCTGCTTAAGTAATGAAGGAAAGATAAAGTGGTGTAATTGGCAGGCAGTATGACAAATTAAGCAAAATTCCAAATTTGTCACCATTACAAAGTATATTTATATAAAAGTACACCATGGCTGAGATCTCTATTCTTATTGATTTCATGAATTGTGGTACAAAGTAAAAAAGTTATTACAAAGTTTTCTCTCACCATGATATCTAGATGTTTGACTTTTTGTTACTCCAATTAAATGTTGACATTAAAACAAACTTTTTGTGATATATTCCATCATTGGATATTAAAGGAGTTTCAAGGAAATAAAAGTAGAATGTGATTGCCTTATATTTTTCGAAAGTGTTGACAGAATTTCCAGAAGTCTTTTCACAAAACCTAATCAACATCATAAGCTATCACTCCACTAAAAACCTTACTTTTAAAAACAAAAGGCAGCTTACCTAATATTTGTTTAGTTCCCTCTTTCCTTTGCTTTTAGCAAACTTCATTTATGAAAGTCACAAAATGTTAACCTGTAAATAATAAGCAATTTTGGAGCAGATGTTCAAAAAAATGGGTTAAAAGGCTCAAAGTTCTGGGGAAAGGGAGAAACTGAACTAACTAAGAGCCATATCATTTTAATTTAGTGTGAAGAAGTTACATAGATGTGGGGATTGTAGGTAAATAAAAGTAATGTGACACTCAAAACAGTTTACATAAAAAATTTCCCCATTTGTAAGGATTGATTTTTCAGTACATGAAAGAGCTTTAAATAGAAGATGGATCCTTGTCTTCTCACTTTCAGCTTGGGAAGACACAGCTGATTCTCTTCAGATTTCTAAAAGGGAAACAAGTTGAAATTATCCTTTTTCAGGTTAATTCTTCACTAATAAGGGGACTTTAAGCAAATAACTTTAAGCAATATATTTCACAAGACTGAGATAAGGATGAGAACTTTAATTATATCAGTTTAAGCAACTTCAGTTGAGGAAATTCACTATAAATTCACATCAACATTTTCTTTGCAATTTTTGGTAATACTAGTTGCTTAGAATATTAGCCTCAAACTCAAATAGAAAGAGGAAGGGTATTAAATTGTATACAAGGAACCCTAATGGCTGCATATTGACTTGGAAAACTGTAATATTCTCTCTAAAATGTAATGTTGTCTTGTTGACATTTTCTTGGGGTCTCTGGAGGCAGCCTTTGTTTAAGTTCAGTAATCACCATGAGTACAGCCAGGTAATAAAGTCCAAATCCTTTAATGTCTCTTTCCAAGTCTTGTATCCTTTTCTGCAGTCTGGTTAGCTTTTTTAAAGTCCAGATCCTTTATTATCTCCTTCCTGGGGCGGGGCAGCTTTCTGGAGAGCCTTTCAGTCTGGCCTTGGTTCAGAGAGCTTGAGCTCCTGCCTGCCTTCTCTGGCTTTTGAATCTCCCTGACTGTATCCTGGCTGAGGCGCCAAGAGCTTCTAGTGCTTTTATCTTTCTGGCCCTGAGAGCTTCTTGCTTATATGCCTCACACTGAGTATACACCAATCATTATATCACTAGGAAAACATTATTTGTTCTAGGATTAAATAAATGCTAAACTAGATTTAACCACTGTCTACTTAATTCCACTTATACCTTGTTTCAAGTTCTGGCCCATAACAGAAAACTATTGTATTTGTATTTATATTGTTAAATATTTTCCAGTTCCATCTTTATCAGGTTTTGGTTTACTCTAGAGTGTTTTTGGCAACACTATAGAGCAATACTTTGGTCTAGAGCATTGATAGATAAAGTAATTTTCTCAGCATCATATAACTACCAAATGTCAAAGAAGGATTTGAACCTAAGTCTTAATTGTGATAGGGGAGCCACCTGCTAGTGGCTGCTGGAGATCCAACTCAGAACAGCAGAATGGATCCCTTCATGTGAGAGGATGAAACTGTGCAAAGTGCTTTACAGTGATCTATTGTGAAACAGAAGCCACCTGCCAGTGGCTGCTGGAGGTCTAACTCAGACTTGTAGATCTCTTCGTGTGAGAGGATGATGATGATGATACAAGAAGACTAAGAGGCAGTTGCTGTTTTCTGACCTCTCCACTGCATTGTCTGACCTCTCTCCTCTTCCCTCTGCCTCCAATTTATTTCATTCCCAATCCATAAGCAACACCTGTGTCAGTAAAGTCGGCAACTCCTTCAGATGTTAATGATTCATACCTGTGGAAGCTCTCAGAGAATTGACCTGCCCCTTCACATAGGCATGGTCCTTAACAAAAAAATTGCTCCATATCTACTATACCTCATCCCACTGAATACCATGCTTAAAGAATGAGCAATTGTTTATGCATTTTGTTTTGGTTTAAACAAAGCTGTTGAAATTCTGCACTGTGAAATAGAGATAAATTGTTTAAACAGACCTTCACTCTGTGTTTCAGTACACTGCCATAAAAAAAAAGTTAGATGAAATTAAGAATGTGGCATGATGGAATTTTTTTTGCTGGCGTTATCACAAGTGCTTACCATATTTACCATAAATATATTACAATGCATGGAGAAGGGATATTGGGAAATCAGGCTTAGAATAATGTGAACTGATTTGATTCCCTCACTTTTATGTGAATCTAGCTTTTTTTTTAATTGATTGAAAAAATAACACTCAAACTCTTTTGTGTGAATGTCATTCAGAAATGAAATACCCACAAAACACAGTCTTTTAATCCATTATTCAACAATTCTCTAATATGAATTAAGTAAACATGATTATATTTCATCAAAGAAAGTTTTAATTTATTTTAAGTAGACAATAATTGTAGAGAATATCAAAGCAAAAAGGAAAGCAAAGAAATTCAGCAAAGAAACATATTTGTTAGCCTTTAATACATATCATATATACATAAGATTTCCTAAGAAGTTCAGTGGTCTGCCTATTCTTCTATTATTTCCCAGTGGATGGGGCTACAAGGATATTTGTAATACAAGACAACTATTATTCTCTGGGACAGCAATATCCAAAGAATATAAAGACATTTCCCCAAATTCCTGATTATATGAGGGGATCTTTTTTCAGTAATTGTTATATCCAAGCACTGACTATGTTTATAAATTTGATATAAGGGAATACTTATAGATACACTGCCATATAAAATATGATGTAAAGGGCTCTGAATTCAGAACAAAAGGAGATCTAAATTAATATCCTAAAACTAATACTTACTATAATTATTATTATAAATAATGTAATCTTGACAAGGCATTTAATTGTACTTGGGGTTACATTAAAGCAATTAATCAATTTTAGAACAAATATTTTTTGTGTCTACCATGTGCCCAACATCTTGTCAGTTCTAGATACATAAAAACAAAAGTAAAAACGTCTAACTGAACTCAAGAAGTTTATATTATAAAAGAGGGCATATTCTCTAAAGTTTCATCCTAGAATGCAGAGGCCTTGCAATCTAAATAATTTTACATACATATTCTGCTTTTATATAGTATTCAATTATATAATCAGATCCAGTGAACATATATACCTGCAAATGTAGTGCAGAGACAGTGCTGCATAGTGTGTATAAAGCTGGCCACAAAGTCAAGAGATCTGATTTATCTCTAACATGGATAAGTTTTGAGACATTGGATATCGATTAATATCTCAATGCTCCAAACATCATTATGAAAGTATAAGTTCAGAGCAGATGCCAATTTACATTAGTAAAAAGAATTTCCTCATAGTGAGTTCCTAGAAATTATATGCAACTAAAACAAAAACTATGACAAACATCATACAAATATGACTTAAAACAAGATTCTAATCTGTTTCCTTTTATTTGTTTGCTCTATGCCAATAATCCTATATTACTTAACAAATTTTTAAAAACTTTATGAGCTTTCTAAATAGCATGAACAAAAGGATAAGTGAAAAATGAATGATGCTGCTGTTTTTTTCAAACAAACCTGCATACAAATAGCCTTAGATGTTGACATGGGTGTACACACATGTAGATATGTATATACATACCCCTACATACATACATACATATGTCTATATACATATGCTCTTCCTTATATGTGTATATGTGAATGTTTTCTAAGACCTTTAAATATTTAAGCCAATCAAAGAAAAACAAAATTAAAATTAAACTAAGCCAAAACTAAAAACCAAAGCCTCATATTTGTGGTGATAATTTAAATACTTACAAATATTATGAAAATATTATCTATGAACAGTTTTGTCTAGAAGATCACATATATAATGTATGCATATACACATGTGTGTATATATAATACATGTATATGTGCATACATGTATATGTAAAATACATCTAACTTAATCTTTGTTTCTGTCAATTTTTTCAACTGTAAAATGAAAATAATAATAGCTTCAATCTCACAGCATTTTTGGGTAGATCTAATGACGTATTTATAAAGTGCTTAGTATAATGCCTGGAACATATTAGGCTTTGTATAAATACTTCCTCCCCCATTCTTCTCCCACTCCTACCCTGCCATCCCTCCCCAAACATGATGAAGAGCAAACTTAAACATAACCATTTCCTGGTACTTAGGAAATCCCAAAGATAGTGTCAAAAGTCATCCCAGAGAATCTAGGTCATAGATTTTGATAAGTACTAATAAATTGACTTGGCTGAAAAATACCCCATTAACATAATAAGGAACTATAGTTGTTATAATAAAATTTGATTTTTTAAAGGACTTTTATAGTGAACAGATGTGATTTAGTTATGTTTCTGGGCAGTGCATGCAGTTTTAATCCTCCTAAAACCAGTTGTTTTCCATGGCATTATTTCATTTCAGCACTCTGAGAATTTGTTTATCTGTTTCTAGAACACCTGTTATTGTTCTATCCTAATAATTTAATATAGTTTACTTTTAGCATAGTACTCTCTACTCAATATTTCTCTGTAGCATTAAAGCAAGAAAACTTCTAGAAGTTATGCTTCAAAAAAAAGCTCAAACTTCATTTTAAAATACCACTCTCTTTATCTCTCTGTCTCTCTGTCTCTCGCTGTCTCTTTCTCTGTCTCTGTCTCTCTTTCTCTTTCTGTCTCTCTTTCTCTCTGTCTTTCTCTCTCTCTCTCTCTCTCTCTCTCTCTCTCTCTCTCTCTCTCTCTCTCTGTGTGTGTGTGTGTGTGTGTGTGTGTGTGTGTGTGTATGTGTGTGTGAGTTTAAAATGATGAGATGGGGTGGTAGAGAAAAGGAGAAGATGGAAAGACTACTTTGGGCCAGAATCTCTGGACTTTCAATATGAAAATTCCTAGATAGCTAGTAGTGATTTTGATCTCATATATATGAAGCTCCAAACTACTATCCCACAGGATCAACCAAAGAAAAGCACAGCAGCCATGCTGGCATTGAATGAATGTACTAACTGCCTTTTTGACCATGTTCTTCAGTGTGTTACCTTTATCATGCTGAGACCTGCATAAAAATGAAATGTCATACTTCACTACCCTTCTAGCCAGTGGTACAGTTTATTTTCTTGTCTCCTGATAGAGTTCACAAATTTAATAACTGCTTTTTATCCCAGTCTCTATATACTCTTTCAGCTTGCCATTCTGCATTCTTTCTCTGCTGCCTTGCAGGAAATGCCTCATTTTAGATTTTCTATAGAGGCCATAATAGGGAAGAAAAGGAAAAGAGAAAAGGATATTATCTATCATTTAGAAATGGACAAGGGGGCAATCAGACCATTTTAATGGATTCAGAGGGGAAAAAAGTGCTTGCTATTATGGCATATACACCTTCTCTTTAGTGAGACTAGCTGGCTCTGAATAAATTGAATGGTTTTATGCTGAAAAGTTTATTATGATTTTTCTTATCAGAGCTTCAGTTTGAGTAGGAAAATATAATTTATCTTTAATCAAAAAATAATAAGGTTATTTTCAGGGAAGTGCTGATAATACAAGAATGATTTTTCAGCTGATTAAAAAATACAGCAATGAATTTGGGTGTTTCAATTTTGATGCATGTGGCTATAATTAATAATGACTATGCAGGTCTCCACATGATCTCTAAGTGACAATGACAATATCATTAATGGGATGTATCATTCTAGAGCATTTTTGGAACTTGTGAAATAAGGGAGTAAGGTTAGGCAGCATGTTAAAGAAATATCATACACTGGTAGGAATCAAAAATATTTAATTTGCATTTCCATTAAAGAGTGAATAGACATTGAAATCTAGTCTCTAAAACTGCCTTTATGCACCCCTGCATAGAGAAGTAAATAGCAAAGGTAAGCTCCGAACTAGATGTCTTTATTCCTGACCCATACTCTAAACTTGTCAAGTCTTTAATTTAGCCACACAGTACATAAGAATGAATGATTATTAATCTCAGAGAAAATGGTATGTAGCATCGAATTATTTAAATGCTAATTGCAGTGCATTGCCAGAAAATAATCAGGCAGAACATTTAACAAAATGATGTTTCATTCTTTTTTGAAATACCAAGTGGCTCTGGATATCTCCAAGGTTCTTATTGTATTCTAAGTAAACATCCCAGTGTCATGGGGCAGTTGAGAAGACCACAAGATTGACTATTGCTAGAATTAATTTTGCTCTGCATCACATTATTATAGTGTGCCATTTGAATAAAGGAACACAACTTAATGTCATCTGAGGTACTCATAAAATTCCTAGGTTGGATATATTTGTTGTGACCTTGTGTTCTTCTTATAGTTTTTAAATTTTCATCAGAACACATTTTATGCCTTTTATGTTAATGATTGCCAGGAAAATGTAAATTGACTCCATGTTAACCCATTCTTGCAGTGAACATTTTTTAAAAAGGGTTGAAAAAAGTGTTCTTTAATGTTGGGAATGTTAAAATAGGGAATAGAAGGCCAGGTTTAGTTTTATTTTCACAAAGTATTTGTGAGTAATTGACAACAAATGTATACTCTCTCTATATTTGTCCATAAAATAATATTAGCATCTAGGGACTCTTCCCAACTTCAGAGCAGGATGCCTCAGAGAATATACTGGATTAAGGTATCTTTTGGGTATACATATATCTATTAAAATTCATCCACAATTTTCCAAAGATGGGGTTGGCTTTAATAGTCTATCAGGAAGACACAAAATTCAACACAAAACTATTTAATAAAATAGTATAGTTTAAAAAGTAGCAATAAACATTTTCTCCATAAACTTTAAGAACATTTTAATGAATGCAAACTTAAAAATCAATACTGCATAAGTAGCAAATATGTATATATATGCACACACACAGAAAATTTGCATATAAAAATACACACGGCCAAAGTGCAAGCAAAAAGTAGCACATATAACAAAGACAAATTACAAGGACACATACGTGGAGAGGACATTTAAGGTGCTGATACTATATGGCCACTGATATCATCTAGTAATATTAGCCTTCCTTTCCCCTTACTTTGCTTTCATTTGTGTCTTTTGAAGGTGCTATAACATTTGATTCACTCTGCCCGTCTTTACTAAATAGTGCATTGTTAGATGTTGCCATATTTAGCTGCACTAGGCAAGTAATTGTATAATGAATCTCTCCTTCCAGCTTCTGGCTGAAATTTTGGTAACATGTTCTTCATAAAAGAGTGAGTTTTACAATATTATTTTAGTTCAAAAACCAGATTGTTTTTAATAGATATTTTTAAAAAGCAGCAGCCCTGAGCAAAAGTACAAATAATGACTCTAGAATAAAAGAAGAAAACTTTCTATTGTTTTCTTTTTCTTTTTCTATTCCCCTAAAAGAGTGAGCCATATTTTTCAGTTAAGAGTCTCAGACACAATCTCCCTAGGAGAAAATTTTAAGCCTTAGACATCAAGCTCTTTAGAACAGAGAGCAGAAGAGATTGAGCCAAAATAGTGAAATAGAAGAAACTAGTACAGTCTAGTATATGCACTATTCCAACAACAGATTAAGAACATCAGACTGAGAAATGATAGGAAATTGAAGGAAAAAAGTACAATTGACCATATTTCCAACTCATTTAAAGGTTCTGATAAAGACCTCATTTCCAAAATATATAGAGAATTGACTCTAATTTATAAGAAAACAAGCCATTCTCCAATTGACAAATGGTCAAAGTATATGAACAGACAATTTTCAGATGATGAAATTGAAACTATTTCCACTCATATGAAAGAGGGTTCCAAATCATTATTGATCAGAGAAATGCAAATTAAGACAACTCTGAGATACCACTACACACCTGTCAGATTGGCTAAGATGACAGGAAAAATAATGATGAATGTTGGAGGGGATGTGGGAAAACTGGGACACTAATGCATTGTTGGTGGAGTTGTGAACAAATCCAACCATTCTGGAGAGCAATCTGGAATTATGCCCAACAAGTTATCAAACTGTGCATATCCTTTGATTTAGCACTGCTATTACTGGGTTTATACCCCAAAGAGATACTAAAGAAGGGAAAGGGACCTGTATGTACACAAACCTGTAATGTTTGTGGCAGGCCTGTTTGTAGTGGCTAGAAACTGGAAAATGAATGGATGTCCATCAATTGGAGAATGGATGGGTAAATTGTGGTATATGAATGTTTTGGAATATTATTGTTCTGTAAGAAATGACCAGCAGAATGAATACAGAGAGGACTGGCGAGACTTACATGAACTGAAGCTGAGTGAAATGAGCAGAACCCAGAGATCATTATATACCATAACAACGATACTGTATGAGGATGTATTCTGATGGAAGTGGATTTCTTTGTCAAAGAGAAGATCTAACTCAGTTTCAATTGATCAATGATAGAAGCAGCTACACCCAAAGAAAGAACACTGGGAAATGAATGTAAACTGTTTGCATTTTTGTTTTTCTTCCCGGGCTATTTTTACCTTCTGAATCCAATTCTTCCTGTGCAAAAAGAGAACTGTTCTATTCTGCACACATATATTGTATCTAGGATATACTGTGACATATTTAATATGTATAGGACTGCTTGCCATCTGGGGGAGGGAGTGGAAGGAGGGAGGGGAAAAATCGGAACAGAAGTAAGTGCAAGGGATAATGTAAAAAATTACTCTGGCATGGGTTATGTCAATAAAAAGTTATAATTCTTAAAAAAAAAAAGAAAAAAGAAAAAAATTCATAAGGAAAAACAAAAGGTCAAGAATTTTAAGGGAATTAATAAAAAAATTCAAATGAAGGTGGCCTAGCTGCACCAGATCTAAAATTATATTATAAAGCAGCAGTTACCAAAGCCATTTGGTATTGGCTAAGAAATAGACTAATTGATCAGTGGAATAGGTTAGGTTTACAGGACAAAATAGTCAATAACTTTAATAATCTAGTGTTTGTCAAACCCCAAAATCCCAGCTTTGGGGATAAGAATTAACTGTTTGACAAAAACTACTGGGAAAATTGGAAATTAGTATAGCAGAAACTAGGCATTGACCCATACTTAACACCGTACATCAAGATAATGTCAAAATGGGTTCATGACCTAGGCATAAAGAATGAGATTATAAATAAATTGGAAGAGCATAGAATAGTTTACCTCTCAGAACTGTGCAAGAGAAGGAATTTATGACCAAAAAAGAACTAGAGATCATTATTGATCACAAAATAGAAAAATTTGATTATATCTAATTGAAAAGTTTTTTGTACAAACAACAAATGCAGATAAGATTAGAAGGAAAGCAATAAAGTGGGAAAACATTTTTTTACAGTCAAAGGTTCTGACGAAGCTCTCATTTCCAAAATATATAGAGAATCGACTCTAATTTATAAGAAAGTGAGCCATTCTCCAATTGTTAAATGGTCAAAGGATATGAACAGACAATTCTCAGATGAAGAAATTGAAACTTTTTCTAGCCATATGAAAAGATGTTCCAAGTCATTATTAATCAGAGAAATGCAAATTTAGACAACTTGGAGAAACCACTACACACCTGTCAGATTGGATAGAATGACAGGGAAAGATTATGTGGAATGTTGGAAGGGTGTGGTAAAACTGGGACTCTGATACATTGTTGGTGGAATTGTGAATACATCCAGCCATTCTGGAGAGCAATTTGGAATTATGCTCTAAAAGCTATCAAACTGCGCTTACCCTTTGATCCAGCAGTGTTTCTACTGGGCTTATATCACAAAGAGATCTTAAAGGAGGGAAAGGGACCTGTATTTGCAAAAATGTTTGTGGAAACCCTCTTTGTAGTGGCCAGAAACTGGAAACTGAGTAGATGCCCATCAATTGGAGAATGGCTGAATAAATTTTGGTATATGAATATTATGGAATATTATTGTTCAGTGAGAAATGACCAACAGCATAATTTCAGAAAGGCCTGGTGAGACTTACATGAACTGATGCTAAGTGAAATGAGCAGGGCCAAGATATCATTATATACTTCTACAACAATACTATATGATGATCAATTCTGATGGACATGGCCATCTCGAGCAATGAGATGAACCAAATCAGTTCCAATAGAGGTGTTATGGATTGAACCAGCTACACCCAGTGAAAGAATTGTGGGAAATGAGTGTGAACCACTACATAACAAATCCCAAAGAGATCTTAAAGAAGGAAAAGAGATCTGTATGTGCCAGAATGTTTGTGGCAGGTCTCTTTTTACTGGCCAGAAACTGGAAACTGAGTGGATGCCCATTAATTGGAGAATAGCTGAATAAATTTTGGCATATGAATATTATGGAATATTATTTTTCAGTAAGAAATGACCAGCAGGATGATTTCAGAAAGGCCTGGAGAGACTTACATGAACTGATGCTGAGTGAAATGAGAAGGACCAGGAGATTATTATATACTTCAACAACAATACTATATGATGATCAATTCTGATAGACGTGGCCATCTCCAGAAATGAGATGAACCAAATCAGTTCCAATAGAAGAGTAATAAATTGGACCAGCTACATCCAATGAAAGAACTCTGGGAGATGACTATGAACCACTACATAGAATTCCCAATCCCTCTATCTTTGTCCACCTGCATTTTTTATTTCCTCCACAGGCTAATAGTACACTATTTCAAAGGCCAATTCTTTTTGTACAGCAAAATAACTGTTTGGACATGTATACTTATATTGTATTTAATTTATACTTTAACATATTTAATATGTATTGGTCAAACTGCCATCTGGGGGAGTGCATGGGTGGAAGGAGGAGAAAAATTGGAACAAAAGGTTTGGCAATTTTCAATGTTGTAAAATTACCCATGCATATAACTTGTAAATAAAAAGCTATAATAAATAAATGAATGAATGAATGAATGAATAAAATCCCACAACAGATATATTATTTAAGATTCTCATTCCTAAGGCTTCTTTTATATATTATTTGAAATTTTTTCAACATTATTGTTATTTTTATTTTAATAAATTCGTTTTATTTTACACTTCTGATAGAATAATAAACTGTAACACAATTATATTTTATATGAATATGCCTTTAAAATTAATTGTGCTTTTCTTTTCAAATCTTAGGTATTCTACCATTTGATACACATATTTCATAATGGCATTATTTCATTTTTTTATTATTATAGATTTTTATTGACATAGCTTTTGCATGGGTAATTTTTCAACATTTTTCCACATTGAGTCTTGCAAATATTTCTGATCCATTTTTTCCCTTCCTTCCCTCCATCCCCTCCCCTTGATGGCAGGCAGTCTCATACATGTTAAACATGTTTAATTATATCTTAAATACAATATATGTGTACATATTTATACAGTTCTCTAGTTGCACAAGAAAAATCAGATTTAGAAATGTAAAAATAACCTGGGAAGAAAAACAAAAATGGAAGCAAACAACAATAGAAAGAGTATAAATTGTAGTCCAAACTCATTTCCCAGTGTTCTTTTTCTTGGTGTAGCTGGTTCTGTTCATCACGAATCAATTCAAATTGAATTGGATCCTCTCATTGCCAGAGATAGCAATTTCCATCAGAATTCATACTCATATAGAATTGTTCCTGAAGTGTATAATGATCTCCTGTTTCTGCTCATTTCACTTAGCATCAGTTCATGTAAGTCTATCCAAGTCAATACAGAGGTGTTCATTATGCTGGTCATTTCTTACAAAACAATAATATTCCATAACATTCAGATACACCATAATTTACTCAGCCATTCTCCAATTGATGGCCATCTATTCAATTTCCACTTTCTAGACACTACTAAAAGGACTGTCACAAATATTTTTGCACACACAGGTCCCTTTCCCTTCTTTAATATCTCTTTGGTATATAAGCCCACTTCAAAAACTTAATTTGAAATTCTAAAAATAAAAGGAGAGATTAATAAAATTGAAACTAAAAAAAAGATTGAATTAATAAATAAAACTGAGGGTTGGTTCTATGAAAAAAACCTAATAAAATAGATAAAACTTTGGTAAATTTGATTAGAAAAAGTGTTGGAATCCTTACTAACTGCTAACTAATTAGAGTTGATCTAATCTTATAAGAAGATGTTTTGGCCAGAACCTGAAACAAGGTACTAAGTAGAACTAATCAAGACAAGGCTTGTGTTCCCACTTTTACTCATTGGAATCCACAAGTATGCTAGCTTCACAAAGTAGACTTTCTAACTTCAAGGGAGTCCACACCTCCCTTAAACCTCACTGGGCCAGAGAGCACTATGGGAGAAAACCCATAATCCCATTCTCTCAGAAGAGGCAGATAAAAGGCCAGCGATGAGGGATCTATGGGAGAATACATTTTTTCCTCATGGCTGGCTGATCGCGCTGGACTCGAGAGGAACGACTCTGGTCCAGAGAACACTTTGACGGATTTCAGTGGAGCTACGCCAGAAGCCCTCTCTCCACGGCAAGTTGGTGGCTGGGCTCCCCAGAAGGAAATAAGAGAGACCTTCCATCTCTGTCTTGGTTGGAGGCAGAAGAAAGCAGAGGCAGAGGCTGAAGGACAGAACCTTTGGATTTGGAGACATCCGAAGGGCTCCAAGCCTCTAAACCGTGCCTTGAGAAGAACAAACTCCAACATTTGAACTCTAACAAAAAAGGAAAGAGGAAAATAAAATTATTAGTCTTAAAAATGAAAAGGGAGAACTTTCCACTAATAAAAAGGATATTAGACCCATAATTAAGAGTTACTTTGCCCAACTTTATGCCAATAAATTTTATAACCTAAATGAAATGGATGATTACCTTCAAAAGTATAGGTTGCTCAGATTAACAGAGAAGAAAGTAAATTACTTAAATAGTCCCATTTTCAAAAAAAGAAAAAGAATAAGCTATTATTTCACTACCTAAGAAAAAATCCCCAAGAGCAGATGGACTTACATGTGAATTATATCAAACATTTAAAAAAGAATTAACTCCAATGCTATATAAACTATTTTTAAAAATAGGGATAATCCTGCCGAATTCCTTTTATTACAGAGACATAGTACTGATACCTATACCAGGTAGGTTGAAAACAGAGAAAGAAAATTATAGACCAATCTACTTAATGAATAGTGATGCTAAAATCTTAAATAAAATATTACCAAAAAGATTACAGAAAATCATCTCCAGGATAATACACCATAGCCAAGTAGGATTTATACCATGAAACCAGGGGTAGGTCAATATTAGGAAAACTATTAGCATAATTGACTATATCAATAACCAAATTAACCAAAATCATATGATCATCTCAATAGATGCAGAAAAAGTATTTGATAAAATCCAATACCCATTCCTATTAAAAACACTTGAGAGTATAGGAATAAATGGACTTTTCCTTAAAATAGTCAGTAGCATCTATTTAAAACCATCAGTAAGCATCATATGTAATTGTGTTAAACTGAAACCATTCCGAATAAAATCAGGAGTGAAACAAGGTTTCCCACTCTCACCATTATTATTCAATATTGCATTAGAAATGTTAGCTTCACCAATAAAAGTTAAAAAAGAAATTGAAGAATTTAGCATAGGTAATGGGAAAACCAAATTGTCACTCTTTGCTGATGATATGATGATATATTTAGAGAACCCCAGAAATTCTACTAAAAAGCTATTAGAAGTAATCCACAATTTTAGCAAAGTTGAAGGATACAAAATAAATCCACAAAAATCCTCATCATTTTTATACATCACTAACAAAATCCAACAGCAAGAGATACAAAGAGAAATTCCATTTAAAATAAGTGCCGATAGTATAAAATATTTGGAAATCTATCTGCCAAAGGAAATTCAGGAAAAATACTTTCTACACATAAAGTCGGATCTAAACAATTGGATAAATATTAAGTGCTCTTAGATAGGTCAAGTGAATATAATAAAGATGACAATTCTACCTAATCCATTTATTTGCTGTTATACCAATCAGACTCCAAGAAACTATTTTAATGATCTAGAAAAAAATAACAACAAAATTCATCTGGAAGAACAAAAGAATTTCAAGGGAACTAAAGAAAAAAAAAAAAAAAAAAAACAAATGAAGGCATCCTAGCTGTACCTGATCTATAACTCTATTATAAAGCATCAGTCACCAAAACCATTTGGTATTGGCTAAGAAACAGACTAATTGATCAGTGGAATAGGTTAGGTTTACAGGACAAAATAGTCAATAACTTTAATAATCTAGTGTTTGTCAAACCCCAAAATCCCAGCTTTGGGGATAAGAATTAACTGTTTGATAAAAACTACTGGGAAAATTGGAAATTGGTATGGCAGAAACTAGGCATGGACCCACATTTAACTCTGTACACCAAGATAAGATCAAAATAGGTTCATGATCTAGGCATAAAGAATGAGATTATAAATAAATTAGAAGAACATAGCATAGTTTATCTCTCAGAAGGAATTGTTCTAACTTCCCTAGACTCAGCAGCAGTTAAGATAGTTCAGTTTTTATCTGTCACATAATATCATTCTTTTGAGGTTGTGGATTTGAGAGATTTATTGAAAATGACTTCTGCCATCTTGCTGACATCCCCACCAGTCAATTAATCAAGAGTGTAGAGAAAATATAGCTTTCAGAAAGTAAGGTTTTTAATAGATATTTCTGCCTCATTTCTACATAATTGATAGTAAATATTAAAAGAACTGCTGAAAATAAAGGGAGTAGGAAATGTATTTTCAATCCAACATGACAGAAAAAAAATTATCTTCAATTTTTCAACATATGTGTAATTTTTGTAAGTTTATATTGAACTAAACAAAATTATGTAAAATGTAAAAAGTCTACTTGTAGTTTGCATAAAATATTCTACAAGCAACAACACATAATCTAGATATTACAAGTATACTATTGGCTTAAATGAATAATTTTTCTATTTTCAAGTTAAGCATTATTTTAATAAGCAGAATCATATTTCCTATTACTTGTACTGCTAATTACATAATATATTTATTGTACAATATATTTCCTTTAGAAAAGTATATGATTATTTCTGAACATAAATTATCGGAGAGTCTCTTAAAAAAGAATTATACCTTTTCTATTTAAAAGAATCTCTAAAATATAGGTTAAGATTGGAGATAAGACATCCTCATACAAAACCATAAAAGAGTTATGTTGTCATTCTTAAATAGCATAGTATACAAGCAGTGAAAATGAAGTGCAAATCCATTTTATATAGCATTACCAAAAAGGCTGTTTGAATTCAACAATATCATAGTCATAATCCTCAGTGCAAGAGAATTGGTTAGATCACATGGATGATAGGGTAGTGGTGAAACTTGAGGATGAATTTAAGAGTATTGTTGCTTTTTAAAAATAAGGGGAAAGGGTGAAGGGGAGAGCAGTAGCTTCATCTCTCATATATTTCAATCAGAATACACATGATTTTACCAAATATTAATTTTAAAAACTTGGATTTTCTTATTGAACCATGAAAGAGTCCTTTTGATTAAATCTTTATTCTCAATCTGAATCTCATTTCCACATAAGAGACTAACAAAAAAAATTTTGAATTTACTATGTTTTCATTACGTCTTACTGAAGGAAAAAAAAAAGTCTTATAGTTTATAAAACAATATAGAGAAAGGGAATCTGACTTTCTGCATTCCTTTTATTACAGGGAAAAAATGAATGCATATAATTGCATCATGGTACCTTAAAAAGAACTATATCTGTACAAACAAATAATATTTAACCACCAGAAATTTAAAATTTCAATCCACATGCAATGCTAAAGATCATAGGGCTCTAAAATGTATACTTAAGTATTCCCATCTACATGAATTTTCAGATGTTTTGTAGCCAAGACTGACCATATGTCAAGACTGTTTTCATGATGTAGGTTTAGTATCATAAAAATGAAAGAAAATAAGGAAGGAAAGAAAGAAAAGAGGGGGGAAGGAATGGAGGAAGTTAGTTAAGGAAGAAGAAAGATATTTCTTTAGTGGAAATAATTTATAAAATTGGAGAATAATATTGCTTACATGTAAAAATAATCAACAAATCATCGAATATTCTGGCACTTTTTCTATACATATCAATGTGCTAGGAACTAGATGTTCTCATAGATGTTTTGATTTGAAGTTTTGTAATTATAAATGTTTCTGAATAATTTTCATTACTCTTCATTGCTTGGATGTCTTCCTTTGAAAATTATTCATATTCTTTGATCATTGATCATTTCATGAATATCTCTTCTTATAAATTTGAAACTGCTACTAACATATTTAGAAATAAGATTTTTCTCAGAAGATTTTACTGAAAAAATTATTTTTCTTTTTAAATGTTTCTCTTCTAAGATTAGTTGCATTTATTTTAGTTATCTACATTCCAAATGCAGAAAATGCATGGCCAGAAGGCAATTTATTTTCCTTGACTATTTTTTTCCCTTTTGCTAATGGAATGCATCCTAGGAGAGAGAGAGAGATTAAAGAAAAATATATTTAAATTTTAAATTAATTATAGGTAAATTACCTTTTAGGTTTTTTTTTTTATTGGTAATGAAATAATATCTTATCAGATGATATCTGCATAGCATTTTGGGGATTGCAATTTAATTTACTCAATAAACCAACCAATCAAATGACAAATGTTATTTGAAACTTTGAATCTTGAGATCAAATTTTGCTACTTACGTACTGAATGATTTCATTTATTTAGTATTTATAAGATCTATTTTCCTGTGAAAGAAATATATACCACCCATTTTCCTTATTCAGAATTTGTTGAGAGCAAATTAATATTGCTTTATTTTGTGCATTTCAAATAATAACTGAGTTCATTATTTAGAGCACTGCTTACTGGGCATGAATTGTTCACTTTAGAGACTTCATTAATGATTTGATCTCTAAAATACAATTTATTAAATCACAATTTCATTTTTATAATAGTACTCCAGTGATTTGGGAAAAAAAATAATGCAATGTCTAAAATGTGTGTGCTGTACATATGTGTGTGTATGTATGTGTGTCTAATTCTTTCCAACTTTGTTTTAATTTAGCCATATTTGTTATGCACAAACTTTGATAAGATAAAATTAGCAAAGCAAATAAATTTAGAAAACTTTGCTTTATTTGCTAAAAAGAACGTCTCTAAGAACATGTCACAATGGGCTGTTTTGCAGAGGACTGCAAAACCTTGAGAAAATACCAAAAAAGGAATTCCCAACCTAGTTCCCTTTTTTAAACCATTTCATAAAATGATTCTCATTTTTTTTTCCAAATCAATCTAGGCATTGACCAATTGTTACTGACTGGAGACCATTCTTTTAAGAAAATCCTTCATTCCTTTTTATGCTCATCCTAGTGGTACTTTAAGGAAGTCAGAGTATTAACCATCCCAATAATCTCAGATGTTGCCTCCAGTTAGATTTATTCAAAATAAAAAAGATACCATTAATCTTCTCCCAGACACTGGGCACAGGGAGGCATTTCTGTTTAAGTGTACAATTGAATGCTGCTGAGCCCTCATGCTGGGAATGCAGACTAGAACTGTGACATTTGAATTAAACAGAGCACCACCCTTTAGGTCTGCAGAAGATGTAAAGATAAATTCTACATACACACTACCTTGCCTTATTACCCATCAGCAATTCCAACAATTGATGTCATGGCCAATAGACCAGGGAATGTGCCAAAGAAGTCATGTTTCATTTTTACCAATGAATAAGTGACAGAAAGGATTTTTTTAAATAAAGAACAAATTTTTTCTAGGTTGTTTTTTGTCAAGATTAATACTTTATATTATGCTGCATAGATTCTTTAACTTTAAAAGTCCTGCTTATTGACACATCTAGTTAGGAGCTTGATTCAAAGATGAACCAGTGGTCTGTTTACTGGCAGATGGAACCCTTTGGGAGAGTTAGGGCATTTAAGAGTCTTATGTTCTGGGCCGATGAATATCAGTTGGTATTTCACATGGTACATTGGGTCTCTGGGACACAAGCCAACAGCTTGACCCTTCACAACTTTAAACACATATCTTTATCCCTGAAGGAAAGAAGACTTTTTAGACAGATTCAGCCCACTTGGCTTTTCCTTGGTACAATAAAAAAAACAGGAGTTTGAGTACATTTGAGAAAGATGACATGCTTTGAGATGAATTTAGATAAAGGACCAAGAAATAGAAGATATATAATAAATTAACTTATTCATCTTCCCTCTTTTTACAAAGAAGTTACAGAGAGGTTGAAAAACTATGGGTCACGAAGAGTAGATAGTAGAGTCAATATTCTAACATAGTTGCGTTGATTATAAACTACTGTGTTTTTCCATTATGCCATTATGTATCTGGTTTCTGCAACCTGTTAGCTTTTTCTTGTGTTTATGAATAACTTCTGATCACAGATTTACTTGCCAGCTATTTGCCAGAGTTCTATGAAAGCTCTACTAACTGATGATAAGTTTTGTAATGATATAAAGTAGAAACATTTGTCACTCTCTGTTCAGCTGATGTTAGATAGAACAGATTGGTTTCTTCAAACTCAGGTTTTCTATGCTCATGTTTTGTGTTTGTGGACATATGTGTATGTATTTGACTACTTGAATTTCAATGTGTTTTAGTTCTATATTTACCCAGGGGAAACTTTCTGAAGTCATCGTATAGGAAATTGGTATAGACATAATTGAGATTGCTGGTTTCTCTCGTGTCTTCCCAGTGTCTTTTCCTTCAGCAACTTGAAATGTGGTTGGTTTTTTCCATCTTCCCTCTGAAAGCTAGAAGCTTCTGAATAAGAAATAAATTGAAGCTTGAAGAGTCCCCAAGAAACCAAAGAAAGCTTGGATGCTCTCCACAACTTCATTCTGTTCCTTACATAGGGTAAGGTATTCAATTCTATCAATTAGGAAAGAGTCCCACAATAATCAGCTTTTGAAGAATTACATATGCTCATTTGCATATAATGATGACAAGGTCATATCTAAATTGATATGCACATATATATATATATATAATTAACATTTTATGCACCCATTAATGTGTATATACTGCTGTTGATATTTACAAATGCTTTCTGTACATAATCAGTTTCAAAAATGTCAGAAGTACAATTTGAATTTAAGTACTCCTGACTCTAGAACAACATTTTTTCTCCCACACTGCTTCTCTGTTACCCTCTTACCCCACAAAAAATAAAGTCCTACATTTAAGGTAGGGATAAGGAGAGGGTTGCAGTAGGGGAAGAAGTAAACAAGTCACCATTATGTTGTTAAATGTTAATGTTCACACTCACATTATTACAGTCAAATGAACTCTTGTTTATTTTAAAAAATATCAGGAAATAAAAAGTTGATTCCCATTAAGGTAGAAAAAAAGAAAGAAAAAGGATGTAGAAAGAAGAGCTATGCAGATTTTAGCAATGTTAACTTTCCTTAAAAGCATTGTTAAAAAGCTCAAAATCTTAAGCAACTGGAAAAATATTAAATGCACTTGGATTGGGAGAGCAAATATAATAAAATGACAATACTACCTAAACTAATTTATTTAGCGCTACATCAATCAGACTCCCAAAAAACTATTTTGATGACCTAGAAAAAATAACAACAAAATTCATATGGAAAAACAAAAGGTCAAGAATTTCAAGGGAATTAATGAAAAAAAAATCAAATGAAGGTGGCCTAGCTGTACCAGATCTAAAATATATTATAAAGCAGCAGTTACTAAAACCATCTGGTGTTGTCTAAGAAATAGACTAGTTGATCAATGGAATAGGTTAGGTTCAAAGGACAAAACAGTCAATAACTTTAATAATCTAGTGTTTGACAAACCCAAAGACCCCAGTTTTGGGGATAAGAACACATTATTTGACAAAAATTGCTGGGAAAATTGGAAATTAGTATGGCAGAAACTAGGCATTGACCCACACTTAACACCATATACCAAAATAAGGTCAAAATGGGTTCATGACCTAGGCATAAAGAATGAGATTAAAAATAAAGTGGAAGAGCATAGGATAGTTTACCTCTCAGACCTGTGGAAGAGGGAGGAATTTATGACCAAAGAAGAATTAGAGATCACTATTGACCACAAAATAGAAAAATTTGATTATATCAAATTGAAAAGTTTTTATACAAACAAAACAAATGCAGACAAGATTAGTAGGGAAACAATAAAGTGGGAAAACATTTTTACAGTCAAAGGTTCTGATAAAGGCATCATTTGCAAAATATATAGAGAATTGACTCTAATTTATAAGCAATCGAGCCATTCTCCAATTGATAAATGGTCAAAGGATATGAACAGACAATTCTCAGATGAAGAAATTAAAACTATTTATAGATATATGAAAATATGCTCCAAATCATTATTAATCAGAGAAATGCAAATTAAGACAACTCTGAGATACCACTACACACCTGTCAGATTGGCTAGAATTACAGGGAAAGATAATGCGGAATATTGGAGGGAATGTGGAAAAACAGGGACACTGATACATTGTTGGTGAAATTGTGAACACATCCAGCCATTCTGGAGAGCAATTTGGAACTATGCTCAAAAAGTTATCAAAATGTGCATACCCTTTAATCCAGCAGTGTTTCTACTGGGCTTATACCCCAAAGGGATACTAAAGAAGGGAAAGGGACCTGTATGTGCCAAAATGTTTGTGGCAACCCTGTTTGTAGTGGCTGGAAGCTGGAAAATGAATGGATGACCATCAATTGGAGAATGGTTGAGTAAATTGTGGTATATGAACGTTATGGAATATTATTGTTCTGTAAGAAATGACCAGCAGGATGAATACATGACTTGAGACTTAAATGAACTGATGCTAAGTGAAATGACCAGAACCAGGAGATCATTATATACTGCAACAACGATACTGTTTGAGGATGTATTCTGAAGGAAGTGGATCTCTTCAATAAAGAGAGCTAATTAAGTTTCAATTGATCAAGGATGGACAAAAGCAACTACACCCAAAGAAAGAACACTGGGAAATGAATATAAACTGCTTGCATTTTTGTTTTTCTTCCCGGGTTATTTATACCTTCTGAATCCAATTCTCCCTGTTCAACAAGAGAACTGTTCGGTTCTGCACACATATATTGTATCTAGGATATAATGTAACCTATTTAACATGTAAAGGACTGCTTGCCATCTGAACGAGGGGGTGGAGGGAAGGAGGGGAAAAATCGGAATAGAAGTGAGTGCAAGGGATAATGCTGTAAAAAATTACCCTGGCATGGGTTAAAAATAAAAATAAAAGTAAATTAAAAAAAAAAAACTCAAAATCTGCATAAGAGAGAGGTCAGCATGATATATAACACATCCAATCTAGCTTCATTTGTAAGACTATAACCAATTTTCACCTGATTGTATTTTTAAAAGAAAATCTGTTTAAGGCCAGATTGGCATTGAAAACATTTTTCAGTAATCAAAATCTTTGTAGATAAAAGTCATCTTTAGAGTTGACTCTATTGGCAAAATGTAAATTTTCACACGTTAAAATTTCAATGCCATTTATATTAAATTCACTGATTTTTAAAAAAGATATTTTTATTTTCACTTTATTTTTATAGAATAGACTAAAATTAAATATGTATATTCTGAAATATATCAAATTAAATATATTTATAAGTTAGTCATTTTTTTCATTAAAAATGATCAAATATACCAGCCCAAACAAAAAGACTAAGAATGATTCTAATTTATATAAAGAGATTCCCATATCCCTCTTGTTAAATTAAATTAAAATCAGCAAATATTTATTGTGGAACTATTAAAGAGTACTTTACTAGGCTGTTCAGTAAGGATAAGGTAAAAAAGATAAATAAATATATGTGAATTCAGTAAATAAAATATAACCAAGTGGTAGCACAAACCAGCAGTCCCAAATGAGAGGAACATTGAGGGGGTTAATCAGATCTGTTGAACTAGGGAATTTAATTTCTACATTAATTCAATGAGCTCTGAGAAAAGCATTAGATTCCCTAAGGATGGTCTAATCAGTCCAGGGTAGAAAGAGAGAAGGTCATATGTTTTTGATGATCACAAGTAGGATAAAGTGATGAGTAGCCTTTGAACCCTTTGTTGAGGCCCAGTTATCGAAACAAATAAATAAAATATATCCATTGATCTTTAAAAAACAAAACAAAATTAAAAATGAATGTAAATCAACACGTGCTATATTTACTTTTTTCCTTCTGTTTTTTATTCTTTTGTGGTTTTTCCCTTTTGTTTTGATTTTTCTCTCCCAACATGATTCATAAAGAAATGTGTATTTTGTTTAAAAAATTAATATACATATATAACCAGAAGAATGGAAATTGGGAATGGAAAAAAAAAAGAAAGAAAGGGAAAAAAACCTTTAAATCTACTTTACAGATTATACTGACATAAGTAACATAGAAGAGGTCAAAAGTCAAGGCACTCTGAAGAAAAAGAAATTATAACTAAATTGAAGGATAATCAAAGTTTTAATGGATGTGATGAAGCAAAAACAGATAAATGCTTGAAAGATGAGAAAAAGTGTGACCAGTTGGGAGTACATTCTACGCCAAAAGAATGCCATGAGTAAAAGTAATGCATCTGGAGAACAGTGGAACATGGTTTGTGTGTAGGAAATAGTAGCATTTGGCTAAATCATAGAAAATTAACTGGCATAATGGATAAAGATATGCCTCTTCCATAGTTGAAGCATGTCATTTCAAACCCCATCTCTGCTGATTGCTTTTAATTTATTTAGTTGATGAATAAAATCTTCAGTAAAATGAGTTGTCCTTGGAGGACCTTTTTAGCTCTAGATTTAGGATTCTATGATCATTATGAGTAGTAGGTTAATTTTTTTTTTCTGATGCAATTAGAGTTAAGTGACTTGTCCAGGGTCACACCTAGGAAGTGTTAAGTGTTTAAGTCCAGATTTGAAGTCAGGTCTTTCTGACTTCAGGGCTGGTGTTCTATCCACTCCACCACCTAGCTGCCCTAGTAGGTTATTATTATTATTTTTTAACAAACACTAGAGCTACATTATACAGAGGCATGAAGAACTGAATAAAGAACATGGATCATGAGAGAAAAGATGCAATAATGAAAATTGAATTGAATATGGATTCAGTTGAAATCTGAATTCACATACTTACGTATGCATAAGCTTGGGCAGATCACTTTATTTCTCTAAAAGGTCTTTTTCATATGGAAAGCTATGATCCAATGACTTTATCCCATTGAAAAAGAGGAAATACTACAATGTTTTTTTCTAAGATAGACATTATTGAATCTATATTTTTAGAAAATTATCCTTGTTGCTGAGTAAAGATATATCGAAGACTCATGAGACTAGAGCTTAAGAGACCTTTGAGGAAGTTATTACATTAGTCTAGGCAAGAGGGAAGAAAAAGCTGAACTCTTCTGTGGCAGAATGAAGAGAAAAGGTATCAGATTTAAAAAACTTTGCAAAAATAAAGTTGAAATGATTTGACGACTAATTGAAAGAAGGAGACAAGGTAGATGATGGAAGATTGTGTATGAAAGAATAATAGCAACATAAACAGAAAATGTGGATGTTACAAGGTTATATTTCTTATATAAGAAGAGAAGAAGTAAAGATAATGAGTTGATTTGGGGGCATATTGATTTAGTATGTCAATACACATTTATTAAAAGCTTACTATATTGTTGGGATTGTGCTGAGGATACAAAGAAAAGTAAAGATCCTCCTTAATCTCCTGGAGCTCTTATTCTAATAGGGAAGATAATGTGTAAATAACAAAGAAACATATTGAATAAACTGAAGATCTTCTCTCTGGGCAAAGCCCAAAGAGGATAAAAAGATGGTTCTCTAACTAGAACTGCCAGTAGACATTTCTTATTAAAAACAAAGGAATGGAGTTCAAGACAGAGATAAATTAGTTGGGCAGTATGTTTATAGAAAAGAGAGTTAAAAGAATGGAAGTGGATAAAAGGTCAAGCAAGAGAGCAAAAAAGGGGTGAGCTAAAGAAGTTTCAGTTATACCTACATTTTTGGGTATGCAAGATAAATCACACAAGTAAAAGGAAACTGATTAGAATAAAATGCATAAAAATAATGAGAGGAAAGAGTGTAAATGAGAACTTTAAAAAGTCCAACAGTACCAAAATACAGAAGAAAGTTGGAGGAGAATGAAAACTAAGAAGAGACTTTTGAATTTGGTGATAATGAATTCATCAGAGATTTTCAAGCAAATAGTAGCAGTGAATAGCAGTAAAATAATTTAACACTGTTAGAGTTCAAAATAATCATAGATAATGTAGTCTAAATTCATTATTTTACAAATTAAGATCCTGAAAATCAAATTTTAAAAAATTGAAGTGAGATTCATTATACAACTACTAAATGGAAGAATTGGGAATTGAAATCATAGATTTTGTTGAATGTTCTCCACATTTGGAAAGAACAGAGTATTGGAAAAGGCATGTGGGATTGAAGGATAAAAGTGGAAAGAAAGAAGCATTTATATAATGCTATGTGCCAAGCACTATTCTAAGCACTTAACAATTAAGTTTGCTTTGACCTTCCAATGGCCCTGAAAGTTAGATGTTATTATCCCTATTTTTCAGTTGAGGTAATTGAAGCAAACAGAGGTTAATGGCTTGCATCACGGTCACACAACTAGCAGTTGTTTGAAGTCAAACTCAGCTTTTCCTGACTCCAGGTCCAGCATTTTATTCCCTATGCCATCTCACACGTGTAGTTTATTCTTCTATTAAATTGTGCAACAAAAATGAAATAAATGGAACAATTTAAGTGGGCAATATAGATTTACAAAAGATATGGGTAATGCATGCATTAGTATGTCAGCAGAGATATTGATATATTTAGTGGGCCATAAGATATAATGAAGAAATTGTTGTGTTTTTGGATGAAAGTTATCAGGTTCTACTTTAAATATCTTATGTAACTTCCTTCCAAACTGAGAGTTATAGGTTCATTTAAAATCTGTCAAGGATTTCATGGTATTAAAATAAATATTTTGTGGTAATTTTCAATTATCAAATTAAAAAGTTGTAATGAACTCTTTAATATTCATCCTGATTTTACTTTCTTTTTTCATACTGTTGTCAGTTTGCCTTTCCTTACATGAGGACTAACTTCATAATCTTTGATCATTTTTCACTTGGGGAATGACTCTTTGTTTTTTATTCAATCAACTTTTTCTATTCTTTTTTCATGTTAAAATGTTTATGTTTGTGGGTGACTGAGTCCAACAAAAAACAAACAAGGAAACAAACAACCAAAGATACCTGACACTTTGAAAAAATTTATTTTTGTTATGCCAAAACACAATTCTCTTTGCATATATACACTTAAGGAATGAAGTACACAATTAAATAATTTATTAGCAACTTTTTAAAAACAAACAAACTTCTTAGCAAGTTTTTGAAATATGCAGTCAGCATTTAATTCAGTGAACATTTCATTTCACTTTGTCTATATAGGAATAATGCATCCCCCCAAAGATTCTATTTTTATTAAAATAATTATTTTATTCTTTAGTATTTTTTCTTAAAAGAAAATGATATCTCTGCCCCTCCCCAAAGGACACTATGTTAAATATCATCTTAGTGATTAATTCTAAAATTTCAAGTTGAATCTAATTGTTTTGAGAAGAAATACATGGATAAATTCCTGTAGCAATGATATTGCTAAAAAAATGTGCTTCTTAATTTCTATAACCAAGGCAAAAAAGCATGAAGAAGGGAGACAGTAAATATAATCATCATAGGGATTGCCATAAGGTATAGTTTTACTGTTTCATTAAATGCCTGAGTATAGCTCAATAAAGCCTATGGCATTTTGCATAAGATATTATCATCACCACACTTTCCTGCTTAATTATTAGTGCACATTTATGGGGCAATATGTCTTCTTGTAGCTTGTCATCTGTTTTTTTTTTTTCATAGTTTAACTTTTCCATAAATGTTGCTTATTCAATGCCATCCAAAAACGATATTGCCAGTCTTCATCAATTTGACCAATTGTTGATGAAATATCAAGTCTTTTTGCTCAACAATCTATTACAATTCCCCTCTGCCCCTCGCTTTTAATGTGACATCTACAAGCATAAATAACTATTATATTCCACTCAATACAATCAACAAAGTTTTCATAAATGTCCAAGAGTATCAAATATATCATTTCTTTGTTAGAACCTTTGTCCAATTTGGCTCCAATTTGAACTTAGCCTTAATCCATGGGGAAAATTATGTAAATGAGTGCCTTTTTGAGATTCAGGGGCTCACTTTGTTAAGATAATAGCTAATTTCACAAAATAGAAAGGCATGTAGTCATCAATGTTCTCTATATAGTAATAGGGAGTCTGTCATCCATGTGATACTGAAGAAATAAAGAATGATTAATGTGCTCTTTAGCTGAATTAAAAGAGGTACAGTTTCCAAGAAAATAAATGTTAATTTTGGTTGTTTGCTCTAATCAGATCATATATAAAATATTGTATTGTTTGCTTGTATCACAATTATAATGAAATTTATGACCCGAGGAGCATCCAAGAAGGTTTTGGAAGGTAATCGGAAAGATAAAAGGGTTCAAAATTATGACAAATGTGGCTAAATGAATGTGATTGGATGTTTTATCTTTGTATCTTTCTTTCTCTTTCTTTGTCTCTGATTCTCTATGTCTCTCTTATTTCTCTCAAGGCTTACAACTGACCACAAGTCTTAAGCCTAATGAAAACATTCACAAGTCCCATCAGCTTTCCCTAACCACCACTAATTTAAGGCAATTTCTTAGAAAGAAAGGAATGAAAGAATAAAGTGAAGGAATCTATCCCTAACATCCTGATGCATTCAGCAAAACCAACATAGTGCTACAGGAAAGAAAAACAAATCAAGAAAAGTTGCTATTCATTCTCCAATTGATAAATTGTCAAAAGATATTAACAGATAATTTTCAGATGACAAAACTAAAGCCATTTATAATTATATGAAAAAATGCTTTAAATCACTATTGATTAGAGAAATGCAAATTAAGACAACTCTGAAATACCATTACTCTCAGATTGGCTAAGATGTCAGGAAAAGATAATGATAAATATTGGAGAGGATGTAGAAAATCAAGGACACTAATAGTAGGAGTTGGTAGGAATTGTGATCTGATCCAACCATTGTGGAGAGCAATTTGAAACTATGCCCAAAGGGCTATCAAATTGTGCATGCCTTTGATACATCAGTGTTTCTACTAGGCCTATATACCAAAATCATAAAAAAGGGAAAAGGAGCCACATGTGCAAAAATGTTTATAGCAACCCTTATTGCAGGAGAAAAGAATTGGAAAAGTTGATGCCCATCAATTGGGGAATGGCTGAATAAAATGTGCTATATGAAGGTAACAGAATATTATTGTTCTATAAAAATGATAAACAGGTTGATTATAAAATAGCCCGGAAAGATTTACATGAACCAATGCTGAGTGAATGTTCGATGATCAATTATGAAAGGCTTAAGTTCTTCTTAGTAGTTCAGTGATCCAAAGCAATCCCAATATACTTTGGACAGAAAATTCCATTTGCATTTAGGGAAAAAAAAAAAAAAACTAAGGAGATTGAATGTAAATCCATACATGCTATGTTCACTTTTTTCCCTGTTTTTTTTTTTTAATGCCTTTGATGGTTTTCCTTTTTGCTCTGATTTTTGTCTCCCAAAATAATTCATAAATCCATATGTATTAAAAATAAATAAACTTACTACAATAAAAAAGAAAAATAAATTAATTTAAGGGATATTTAGCCCTCAAAAAACCTGTGACTATATGAATGATAACAATATTAAGATGTGTAGACTGATTTGGATCTGAAAATCACTTTCTCATAAATCTCTCCTTTAGTAACTCTGTAGGTATCCAATGAAGGTATTACCATAGTTTGACAGGTAAAGAAACTGAGATTCTTTAAAAATATTGTCCAAAAAGGCATATGATTAATAATATCAACAGAATTCTCCCAAAAAGTGCAATTTAATTTGAATTAAATTTATTGAATTTATTTATTGAATATTTGATTTGTCCTTCAAATTTTCTCTATGTATTCTCAAATTTCTTTCTAGATTTTGGGCACATCAATAAAATTCATAATATGAAAAGAAGTGAGAGTTTCTCTGAGGGATTAAAATTTCAATATCACTTAACATTCATCTTTTTTAGAAAATGAATATGTAACTATTTCTGTCCATATTTGTCATTCTTGCTATAGACAAAATCTAAAGTGGTGATGAGGATTTTACTCTCCATGTACAAAAATGTAGGTAAAGTCACATGCCTACTATATGTAGGAAGTAACCAAAAGTGGGAGTGTTAGCATTTATGTGTAAAGAGGATATATTTGATACTTTCAGTTAAAAAAGAAAGCTTCATTCTATACACATCTTCTCACCTTTCCCATCTTGACACAAGGTCATCTCAATCTGGCTTAGGGTTTAAAAAATGTAAAAATATCCACAAAAATTATTTTATAATTTTATCATAAATTTTATACTAATTTCACTCTAACTCAGATATTTTTGATCTGACTAAATCTTGAAACAATAAATAAACATTTATTGAGTGATTATTGTGAGCAAGGGAATGTGCTAAATGCTAGAGATATAAAAAGAGGCAAAAGACAGTACCAGCTTTGAGGATAATCTAATAACTGGGGCAATATGCAAACAGATACTTACAAAACAAGCTTTAAACAGGATAAATAGGAAATAATTAACATAGAGAAAACACTAGAAATAAGAGGAGTTGGAGATATGCAAGTATAAGAAAAGAAAGATAATTAAGGAATTTTGAGAGCTTAAACCTAAGGAAAGACAGCACACAAAAAGAACCTAAAAAGGGAAGGAAGTGGGGAAATAGGGAGGGGACTAGTAGGATAAGGGAAGAGTCAGAGAAGATACAGAGAATTTCAGCCAGATGAGAAATAAGGAGATGTTCTGAATTGTGGTTCTGTAGCTCATAGTTCCTCCTTCCAAAAAGCACAGAGAGAGTAGTTTTAAGGTAAAATGCCAATGCTTATGGGATCTTGAAGGATGGTGAGGTTTTCACAATAATGAGTTTCTTGGGACATGATAGAGAAGTCAGAAAAATCACAAATTAATGCAGTCAGGTAAGGAATGAATATAACTGGAAAACATAGCTTGTGTCTTATTTTCCATTAATATATGTATCTCCATTCCCATTCTCTGTTATCCATAAAGGAACATAGTTACATTATAATTTAAGTGTGTGCTCTTCTTAGTACCATCTTGTCGACTTCCATTGCGCCATGAGAGCCAAGTGGAGGAAGAAGCAAATGCATAGGCTGAAACGCAAGAGGAGAAAGATGAGGCAGAGGTCCAAGTAAACAGATTGTGCAGACCACAGGCCACAAAAGCAAAGATGAAATGACCCTTGGTGACACTGTCAGGAAGGCAGAAAACTTCAGGCAACATGACCCACCCCTCAAAGAACTCTACTGGCTGTACCATCTGATAAAGGATTCTCCCCACCGTTTGACACCTGCCTGACAAAAGCACACGCCATCTTTTAATGCCTATTCCATCTTTTGCCATAGATTCCATCTACCTGCCTCTTGATTTTTTGCCATGGGACTCTTGTCATTCTGAACTGATTTGTCTGTGGCTCAGTGTTAGCACATCTGTATAATAAATCCTCGCTACTTTCTTGTTCGGAAAAAATAATAATAATAATAATAATAATTTAAGTACATGTATTGCATGAAATAGAAATATAATAAAAACAGTATTGAAACTCAGCAAATAATAACTCATTTCTTTATAAAAGGGTTAGCCAGCTCCTTTATCTCTTTCCTACTACTAGCTGTATTAATGTCTAGTTAGCAACTTCCTTTCAGTAGTCCCACAGTAATAGACTCAGTGGGGTAGAATACCAAATTATCTCACCAACATTTATCCAATTTCTTTCTGCCTAAGAGGGTATCCTATTTCTGAATCTCAAGATAAGATCTCCTACTTAAGTGGTTCTTCTATCATTCTCACTAGCTAATCCTATGATGACTCAACTCTAGAAGTTTAAAACCCACAGATGTCTGAAATACGGATAGGAGATCCTTTAAAATATACCACCACACTTCTCATGATAAAACATGGCATAATCTGACATGGAAG
Organism: Antechinus flavipes; assembly: GCF_016432865.1. Classification (NCBI taxonomy): domain Eukaryota; kingdom Metazoa; phylum Chordata; class Mammalia; order Dasyuromorphia; family Dasyuridae; genus Antechinus; species Antechinus flavipes. The sequence continues at coordinate 286,916,828 of NC_067399.1, read as the reverse complement.
TTTCTTGATGGTCTCACTTGATTCTCTTACCAAGAAGTCCAATCTTGTCTATCAAGTGCTTCATTCAGAACAATACATGAATTCTCATGTATTTCTACTATTTGTTTGTTTGTTTGTTTTTGGCTGTTTGTTTTTACTCTTGGCATTCTCTTTGTCCACAAAGATATCAACAGAAACTTTTTTAAATGTGGTGTGAATAGATTTTAGAAAGACAGTTGATGTTTGAATAACAACATGAATAACATGCAAATGATAACACAAATTCTACAACCAAGAGATATGGGGAATATATTGAATAACATCCACAATGTCCAAATCAATAAAATGAAGCAAAGTGCTAGAATTAAAGAAATGGTTCAAGACTTAGAATAGAACTAGAGAAACAGAGTGGTATAGGTAGCCTTGGAATCAAGAAGGTATGGGTATTCAAACCCAATCTTAGACATTCAATGTCTGTATGACCTGAATTTAACCTCTTCATGTTGGGAGCAGAGCCAAGATGGTTGAGAGCAGACATAACATTATGTGACCACCTTTGACCTTCTCTCAAACCAATAGCAGTTAAGCCCTCTAAACTGGTTTTGGAGTCAAACAACCCATAAATACTTGGAGCACAACATATTCCCAGAAGAAGATACCTTGGAAGAACTTCAAAACAGGTCTGTTTTAAATGGGCAAAGGGACAGTCTACTGAATCCAGACATGGGGCATGGGGAGCCTCGAACAAAGAGCTGGGGCATGAAGTCAGAGCGTTGCAACTTGCACACACCTGGGAATCTTCTGTGAGCCTCTTAGGCTACTCTCTCCTGGCAGTGCAGGCAAATTGGCAAATTTGCTACAAAAGGCAAGTTGTAAACCACTAAGCCCCAGAAAGAACACAGGACCTAGCCCCAATCAACAAGCACTGGAAGACAATCAACAGAATTGCCCCAGAGCAAACTAAAGCATCTGTCATTCCTTCCCATTAAGAGCAGACCTCAAAGTTTAAAAAAATGATGAAGACAAAAACTACAAGTGGGACAGTCAGCTGAGCCCAGACCACAGCATATTACCATAGAGAAGTTTTATGGAGAGAGAAAAGAACAATCCTAAAATCCTGGGGTTCCTAAATGCAAAGCAACTCCAGATGAAGCCCCAAAAGAAGATATGTGTTAGACACCATTTCACAAAGCTTTCTTGAAAGACATTAAAAGTTCTTAAAAGAAAGTTAGAAGAAAAATGGGGAAAGGAAATGACATCATTGAAAGTAGGAATGGAAAAAAAAAGCATATGATATCCTACAAAATAGATATAAAACAAGAACTCACTATTTGACAAAAATTGCTGGGAAAATTGGAAATTAGTATGGCAGAAACTAGGCATTGACCCACACTTAACACCATATACCAAGATAAGATCAAAATGGGAATGAGATTACAAATAAATTGGAAGAGCATAGGATAGTTTACCTCTCAGACCTGTGGAAGAGGAAGGAATTTATGACCAAAGAAGAACTAAAAATCATTATTGATTACAAAATAGAAATTTTTGATTATATCAAATTGAAAAGTTTTTGTACAAACAAAACTAATGCAGACAAGATTAGAAGGGAAGCAATAAACTAGGAAAACATTTTTATAGTTAAAGGTTTTGATAAAGGCCTCATTTCCAAAATATATAATTAACTCTAATTTAAAAGAAATCAAACCATTCTCCAATTGATAAATGGTCAAAGGATATGAACAGACAATTCTCAGATGAAGAAATTGAAACTATTTCTAAACATATGAAAAGATGCTACAAATTATTAATCAGAGAAATGCACATTAAGACAACTCTGAGATACCACTACACACCTATCAGATTGGCTAGAATGACAGGGAAAGATAATGCTGAATGTTGGAGGGGATGTGGGAAAATGGGGGGGGGGGGGAGGAGGAACTAATACATAGTTGGTGGAATTGTGAACACATCCAGCGATTCTGGAGAGCAATTTGGAACTATCCTCAAAAAGTTATCAAACTGTGCATACCCTTGATCCAGCAGTGTTTCTACTGGGCTTATACCCCAAAGAGATACTAAAGAAGGGAAAGGAACCTGTATGTTCCAAAATGTTTGTGGCAGCCCTGTTTGTAGTGGCTAGAAGCTGGAAAATGAATGGATGTCCATCAATTGGAGAATGGTTGAGTAAATTGTGGTATATGAATGTTATGGAATATTATTGTTCTGTAAGAAATGACCAGCAGGATGAATACAGAGAGGCTTGGAGAGACTTACATGAACTGATGCTAAGTGAATTGAGCAGAACTAGGAGATAATTGTACATGGCAACAGCAAGATTATATGATTTTGAATTCTGATAGACTTAGCTCTCTTCAACAATGAGATAATTCAGGCCAGTTCCAATGTTCTTGTGATGAAGAGAGCCATTTGCATCCAGAGAGAGCATAGTCCTCATGGAACTGAGTATGGACCACAACATAGTATTTTCACTTTTTGTTGTTTTGTTGTATTTTGTTTTCTTTCTCATTTTTTTTTCCTTTTTGATGATAATTGTGGAATTATGTTTAGAAAAATTGCAAAAGATTAATATATTGAATTACTTGCTGTCTTTGGGGGAGTGGGCAGGGAGGGAAAAATTTGGAACACAAATTAATGCAGGGCTGAATATTGAAATTACCCATGCATATGTTTTGAAAATAAAAAACCTTAATAAAAAATGAAGGAATGAAGTTGCTGGAATCATTAATCACTGAAGTCAAAGATCTAAATCTACTACTCCAGGAACAGTGGATAAAAGTTATAGAAGGATAAAAGTTATAGAAGTTATATAGAGGTGGGACTAAAATAAAATAAAAGAGTTTAAACAATTAGAGTTCTTTAAAACTGAAATAGTTTTCATTGTGAGAAAGTGAATTTAACAGGTTCAGAAATGTTGCTGTAGAGCTTAAATGGTTAACTGTCAGGGTTATGCAGGATATTTCTGTATATAAGTAAGATTAGAATAAATGATCTTTAAGATGCCTTCCAAGTTGAAGATTATATGAAGATGAATTCTCTCACTTCTTACATATGTACTTTATGATTTCAAATTCCTATAAAGAATGTGAACGGAATATATTTTCTTTTCTATTTAAATAACATTAAAGATTTTTGTTTTGTTTTGTTTTGTTTTTAACCAATTAACTGAATTTAGAAGCAGGCTACCAGAATTTCCAATTCCAATTCTGGTGTGTTGCTATCAAATTGTTCCTTCAATGATGGTGGTCAATCTTAATGTCATTGCATTGACTTTATTAGTTAACAACAACTAAATTTTATAACTTTCAACAATGGATGGAAGCCCAGTTTGTAATAGCTATAATAATAATTAGCTCATTTTAATTCATATAGTTCCTTTATTTTTTGGCTCAGGAAATTTATTCTAGAGGAAAGACTGAGTTTAATCACCTGTGTTTTAAGCCTCCAATTAGAAAAATTCTTAATATTAAGGCAAAGGGTGGAATTTCTACCTAACTTACACATTTTATGTGCCAAAGTTGGTTATGTGATTATGGAGAAAATAACTTAAAGTACAATAAGTATGCTTGACTACTTACTTTTATTAAGGGCCATAATTGAATGAAGAATCAAGTGAAATTACTTGGTTTAAAAATGATATGCAGAATAGTTATGTACATGCCACGTTGCATAGATATTATTATGGAGAAATTAGTATTTGAAGTTTGCAATTCTTGTAAATGTTTGATCATTGGATGTAAAGGGAAGGAACTTTGGAGAAATATACTTAAGGCTCAGTATGATTGATTTAAACAAGGTGTTAACTCAGTGGAATTGATAAGACAATGGTTATCTAGTTTAGCATATGCATTCTCTAGTTCAATATGATTGCTCTAGTGATATAATGATTGGTTTATACTCAGTATATTGTAATGATGTAATTGTAATAGAGCATATAAACTGGGATGAACTCAGCTAGAGACAGACTGGGAGAAGACAGAGGACTGGAGGCTGGAGCTTAAGCTCTCAGACTGAGAGAGACATTCAATCTTCATCAGCTTCATGGTGGCTCTCCTGCTTCCTCCACTGAGACCAAGCCTTATCTGAAGGACCTCCAGAAAGCAACTCTGGGCCCCAGGCAAGGAGACAGACTGTGAAGGAGACAATAAAGACATTTGGACTTTATCCCTGGCTATTCTCATGGGGATTACTCTGCTGAAACTAAGGCTGATCCCAAGACCTCCAGAAAGCTAATCAGGACATTACAATTGGAGCTCTTTCCTTCTAAAACAGGTACGTGACAAAATGGAAAAAGTTGGATACCTAATGCGGGCTAGATCTAACTTCAAATATGGCCTTAGATTCTTCCTCACTTTGTGATCCTTTCCTGGATCTTTCCAGTCACCCTCTGTTTTTCTCAGCATCCTCATCTATAAAATATAAATAATAATGACACTTATCTCCAAGGTTTGCAATGAGGATAAATGAGAAAATATTTCTTTAAAGGTGTCTAACAGAATAATTGGTATATACCAGGTGTTTTATAAATATTTAGTTTTGTTGTGATGATGATAATGATGATGATGATGCAGTGAATACTGTAAAAACTTTGGAAAAGTACTTTTTTATGTGAATGGTTATTCCCATCATGAAGGCAAACACCATCCTCCCCAGATCAGGATGCCTATATGCAGAAATATCCATCACATTTTGGCTAGATCTCTAACAATGAAGCTCTCTGAACTTTCCTTAATTGAGTCTTTTATTATTGTTGTTGTTATTACTATTATTAATTATAGCTTTTTATTTACAAGATATATGCATGGGTAATTTTTCAACATTGACCCTTGCAAAACCTTCTATTCCAACTATTCCCCTTCTTCCACCCACGCTCTCCCCTAGATGGCAGGTAGTCCAATACATTTTAAATATGTTAAAATATATGTTAAATCCAATATATGTATACATATTTATAGAGTGATCTTGCTGCACAAGAAAAATCAGATCTAGAAAGAAAGAAAAAAACCTGAGAAGGAAAAAAAAAATGCAAGCAAACAACAACAGAAATGTTGTGTTGTTAGATATACTATGTTGTGGTCCACACTTATTTCCCATAGTTCTCTCTCTGGTTGTAGCTGATTCTCTTCATTACTGAACAGTTGGAACTGATTTGAATCATCTCATTGTTGAAGAGAGTCACATCCATCAGAACTGATCTTTTTATAGTCTTATTGTTGCCATGTATAATGATCTCCTGGTTCTGCTCATTTCACTTAGCATAAGGTCACATAAATCTCTCCAGGACTCTCTGAAATCATTCTATTGGTCATTTCTTATAGAAAAATAATTTTCCATAACATTCATATATCACAATTTATTCAGCCATTCTCCAATTGATGAACATCCATTCAGTTTCCAGTTTCTAGTCACTGAAAAAAAGGCTGCCACAAACATTTTTGCACACGTGAGTCCCTTTCCCTTATTTAAGATGTCTTTGGGATATAAGCCCAGTAGGATCAAAAGGTATGCACAGTTTGATAACTTTTTGAGCATAGTTCCAAATTTCTCTCCAGAATGGTTGGATCCATTCACAGTTCCACCAAGAATGTATCAGTGTCCCAGTTTTCCCATATCCCTTCCAACATTTGTCATTATCTTTTCCTGTCACCTTAGCCAATCTGAGAGGCATATAGTGGTATATCAGAGTTGTCTTAATTTGCATTTCTCTGATCAATAGTGATTTGGAGCATCTTTTCATATGACTAGAAATAGTTTCAATTTCTTCATCTAAAAAGTATCTGCTCAAATATTTTGACCATTTATCAATTGGAGAATGGCTCAATTTCTTTTAAAGTTTGAGTTAATTCTCTATATATTTTGGAAATATAGCTTTTATCAGAACCTTTGAATGTAGAAATGTTTTCCCAGTTTAATGCTTTCCTTCTAATCTTGTCTGCATTAGTTTTGTTTGTACAAAAACTTTTCAACTTAATATAATCAAAATTATCTATTTTGTGGTCAATAGTGATCTCTAGTTCTTCTTTGGTCACAAATTCCTTCCTCTTTCACAGATCTGAGAGGTAAACTATCTTATGTTCTTCTATTTATTAATAATATCATTCTTTATGTCTAGATCATAAACCCATTTTGACCTTTGTCAGCTTTGTATACTTCTTTGAGGTCTGCATTCCTTGGTTCCAGAAATTATAGAAAGCAAGCATCATCTTGTGCTTTGATGAAACAGAAGAGTATAATTTGTGTGGCCTTTGTTAATTTTATATTCAAAAAGGAAAAAGCATAAAGCTCAATTAGAAAATCTACTTGCCCAAGTATGAAAATAGTCTTAGATCGCATGTGAGCTTTTTTTCCCCACAAACTAAGTTACTGTATCATGATATTACCTGACCTTATTCTAACTGAAACTTGCCCATTGTTCAAAAGAGACAATGGGAGCAGTAATTATGGAAGACATCAATGGCTAAAAAGTAGCAAATATATTTGCGGTGGTGCATTGCACAAGGCCAATGGTCAGAAATTTTTCTGTCATGCCCACAAGCAGAAGGTTTAATTGGCACTCTCAAAGGATGGTAGTAATAAGTGATGCAGAGGAGACTATGAGAGGAATAGAAAGCTGCAAAGATGTATAATTAAACATCATCAAATGCAAGATAACCTGAGGCTTACAAGCTATAAGTCCTTGAAGGAGAATGGTGTGTAATTTTCTCCTGACCTATAAAATTGCTAACAATTATCATTTTTCATAAAGAAAACTGTCAACTACTAACTCATATAAGCAAGATATGACATTTGCAAAGTGCAAGTGAAGAATAGGTGTCCAGTATGGGTACAAATATAAATTTTTCCTATGCCAGGATGGAAGTAGGTATACAGACACATACAGAGCTGCTAGGATTTTAAAATGAAATGATGATTTTTTTTTTTTTTGCTCCTGACTCAATTCTATTGGCAAGAAGAGAGACATTTTCTTTAGCAGTTCAGTTCTATCATAACTTCTACTAGGCAAAGATCTGTCCTGCCTAGCAAATACCCTCACAAAATGGATAGAGCTAAATAGCAATCCAACGTCTTTTAAAATAATAAGGGGCAGTTGAGGAGTGTGGGGAGGAAAAGAAAACTATTTCTCATAACAGTTGACAATTTTTTTTGCTGTCATCTTTGTCTTAATCTTCTATATGTGGTGTTACTCAGCACAGATCTTATAACTTACAACAATTTATAAATCTTAATTAGAAATCCATTTCCTTTTTTTAAAGAAAATATCTCAGAAGTTATAGTCAGATCCCAGATTTCTATCATGAATATCATTTAGCAGCTTATTACATAGGGTTTCCTGCAGCGATTCTCCAAAAAATATATATAACCAAAAACTTTATTTTAATCTCCACTGTGTTAGAGCATTTCTCATTTGCCAATATAATTTTAAAACCCCTTTATGGTCATATTGCTGCTGGTGGTGCTGGTAGAACTGGGGGAATTAGAGAATGTAATCAGATTAAAAACTTCTGGCTCTGATTCTACGATCATAACTTTACTATTTGAATGCTAAGTATAGTGATTGCTATTTTTATTCAATGTTGTTCAACTTTAATTCATAATTAAAATAAATATTAAATTTTAGTTTGATATTAGTGAAAAATATATAACTTTTCATTCATTTTTTATTCACCAATTATTTGTTGAGCAAGTTCCCTTAGAACAATATCTGCCTAATTCATTTGTTCAAAAAATACATACAAAGTATAAAATATAATGGCTTGCTAAGAAATGTGGGAGAAACAAAAATGCACAACATATATTCACAATCTAACAATAATTTATAAGATAGGTATTTAGTATTTAAAGTATAAAGTAGAACAGGTAGTTCTCACTTTGCCATGATTTGAGTCACACCCTTCTGTCAAAGTAGAGGAACAAATTGTCACTTGTGTTTTCAAGCTCTGCTGTTACTAAGAGCATGGTTCCTACTCTCCTTAATCTTTGGTCTTATACAGCTTCTTTCACATAGATCTTCCAAAATATTAACTTGATGTATAAACCTGCTAAGATCTGTTTTTTTTTTCCTTCAGAAATTTACAAAGGATCTTCACACCTTGAATAGAAGATTTTAAAAAAAATGATTGTAAGAAAAATAAAATATTCATTTGTTATTATATTGTCTTTTTGAATTGATTTGCATACACTTTAAAAACTTGTATTCTTATAGAAAAAGTACATGTAACTTGTAAAGGAAGAAGAAGTACGTGTAATTTGTAAAGAAAGAAAGAAAGAGAGTGAGAGAGAGGGAGGGGGAGAGAGAAAAAGAAAGAAAGAAAGAAAGAAAGAAAGAAAGAAAGAAAGAAAGAAAGAAAGAAAGAAAGAAAGAAAGAAAGAAAGGAAGGAAGGAGGAGGGAAGGAAGGAAGGAAGGAAGGAAGGAAGGAAGGAAGGAAGGAAGGAAGGAAAAAAGGAAGGAAGAAAAAGAAAGAAAGGAAGGAAGGAATAAAGGAAGGAAGGAAAAGGAGAGAAGGAAGGAAGGGAGAAAAAGAAATAAAGAAAAAGGAAAGAAGGAAGGAAGGAAGGAAATAAAAAAAATCCTAAGGGGGTATGTGAACTTGAAAGGGGAAAAAAAAGTCCTCCCCATTTCCCTCAATCATTCAGTGAAAAGTGGACTGAATTTAGCTTTTTCTATCATTCATAAATGTGTGATATTGTGGTTGTTACATATATCTTAAAATATAATTTATACCTATAACTATTTCAATATTGTTATAGTTTTTAGACTTACCATTATATAGCACATGATCAAAGACGTTTGTTCACAGGCTGTATTTCACCTTATTTGTTTTTCTTTCTTTTTTTTTTTTTTTTTTTTTTTGGTTTAAAAGCCCATATATTTTAGTTTAAGCACTTAAAAATACTATTCTGAAAAAAGTCCCAAAGGGCACACACACACACACATATACACACACACATTGAGAGAGACAGAGACAGAGAGAGAAGAGAGAGAGGACAGAGACAGGGGTGGAGCAGGGCAGTTAAGATCCCCTACCTTAAAAAGAACTTGAAAATTTTCACCTTTTTTTTTTTTAAATAACTTTTTATTGACAGAACTCATGCCAGGGTAATTTTTTACAACATTATCCCTTGCACTCACTTCTGTTCCAATTTTTCCCCTTCTTCTTTCCACCCCCTCCCCTAGATGGCAAGCAGTTCTATACATATTAAATATGTCACCATATATCCTAGATACAATATATGTGTGCAGAACCGAACAGTTCTCTTGTTGCACGGGGAGAATTGGATTCAGAAGGTAGAAATAACCCGGGAAGAAAAACAAAAATGCAAATAGTTTACATTCATTTCCCAGTGTTCCTTCTTTGGGTGTAGGTTCTTCTGTCCATCATAGATCAATTGAAACTGAGTTAGGTCTCTTTGTCAAAGAAATCCACTTCTATCAGAATACATCTTCATACAGTATCATTGTTGAGATGTATAATGATCTCCTGGTTCTGCTCATTTCAGTCAGCATCAGTTCATGTAAGTCTCACCAGTCCTCTCTGTATTCATCTGCTGGTCATTTCTTATAGAACAATAATATTCCATAACGTTCATATATCACAATTTACCCAACCATTCTCCAATTGATGGGCATCCATTCATTTTCCAGTTTCTAGCCACTACAAACAGGCCTGCCACAAACATTACAGGTTTGTGTACATACAGGTCCCTTTCCCTTCTTTAGTATCTCTTTGGGGTATAAGCCCAGTAGTGGCACTGCTGGATCAAAGGGTGTGTACAGAACTTTTGGGGCATAATTCCAGATTGCTCTCCAGAATGGTTGGATTCATTCACAACTCCACCAACCATGTATCAGTGTCCCAGTTTTCCCTCATCCCTTCCAACATTCATTATTATTTTTTCCTGTCATTTTAGCCAATCTGACAGGTGTGTAGTGGTATCTAAGTTGTCTTAATTTGCATTTCTCTAATCAATAATCATTTGGAGCACTCTTTCATATGAGTGGAAATAGTTTCAATTTCATCATCTGAAAATTGTCTGTTCATATCCTTTGACCATTTATCAATTGGAGAATGGCTTGATTTCTTATAAATTAGTCAGTTCTCTATATATTTTGGAAATGAGGCCTTTATCAGAACCTTTAACTGTGAAGATGTTTTCCCAGTTTGTTGTTTCCCTTCTAATCTTGTTTGCATTAGTTTTGTTTGTACAAAAGCTTTTTAATTTGATGTAATCAAAATTTTCTATTTTGTGCTCAATAATGGTCTCTTGTTCATCTCTGGTCACAACTTTCTTCTTCCTCCACAAGTCTGAGAGATAAACTATCCTATATTCCTCTAATTTATTTATAATCTCATTCTTTATGCTGAAATCATGGACCCATTTGGATCTTATCTTGGTATACAGCGTTAAGTGTGGGTCCATGCCTAATTTCTGCCATATACATGTTTCCATGCTTATGAATCAACTAGACTATCATTTTAATTTTCATTCTAGAGATTCTGCATTTGTGCCTATAACCAAAAACTAAAAAAAGTGTGAGTCAAATGTCCCCTATATTAAAAATGTGCTATTTCACTCCTTTGCCTGTTCAAAGAAGTATTCAAATTGAATATATCCTATTATCCTTAAGTCTAAATTGATGTTACATCTAGAGGAGACAACATACTAGGGAGGGTGCAGCTTCCAAATTGACACAAAAGCCCTGAGATCCTTAGCATGCAATAGCAAGCAGATGGTCATATCTGTTCTGTAATGCCATTCCCACTGATAAAAATCAAATCATTTTCTGCTCTTGAAATCCCAAATAATGCTGAGGATTTTGATGGCACAAATTTCTATTCTGGTATTTGAGGGATGGTGTGACTAGTAAGTGCAGGGTTATAGTGCCAGGAGGGGCAGTTTCCAGGTCACATCCCCTAACAAGAATTGTTTTTGTCAGTTCCAGAGTTTCAGGCTGTGGTGTAGGCAAGATCAAACTGTAAGATGCCTATTAGTCCCAGAGCTCATGAGCCCTGGATTCCTAGGCTATCTTCAACAGAATTGGAAGAGTGATGATGGTCAAAGTGGCAGTAGCATTTTAACGTTTCTGGCATGTGCCACCTACTTTCCCTCTCCCAGAATACATTACTGCTTTAGCTAGACTGTCCTCTCTAGGGCAGCTGATCATTGATTGATGGTGGTAGAGGCAGGGATGGAAAAATCCTATCTCCATAAAGTTTGGTCATCTTTGGATTAAGGGGAAAAATGTAGACCTGCAGGTGACCAGGCAGATTCTGTAATTGTGGGGACTGTGTTTCTTCCTATCTTTATAATCTAGTGTTTAGTACAATGCCTGGTACCCAAGTGTCATTTAATATATGCTTGTTGGCTTGAATCTGGACCAGACTGAGCCAGATGAATCGTAGATGTCAGATATGTAGTTGTGAATCTGGACTGAGCCAAGTGAGTCCTAGACGTCAGATGTGTAATTGTATCTTTGGTTCAAACTCCAATGTTTTTTAACTCTGCAGCACCATCCCAATCATTGCTGCAAGACCTGGAGTTTCCCTACCTCATCATCAAATCTGACAATAACTCCATGAGGGCAACTGGCCTAAATTATACCAGATGCACAAATTTCTTCCTACTACAATCCTAACAAGTGGTCTGGCTGCTCACCATCCAGTCCCACCACTTCCAGGGCTGATGAGATTATCACATAGACCAATCACTGCATAAGGCATTCCTTGACCCCTCCAGCTGGTAATGACAAAATGACTTTCTATTGTTGTTGCTATTCAGTTGTGGCTGGTTCTTCATGATGAGTATACCACAGTACCCATGGAATTTTCTTGCCAAAGATACTGGACAGGGTTTTCCATTTCCTTCTCCAGTACATTAAAGCAAACTGGTGAAATGACTTGCTCAAGTTCATAAAACTACTAAATGTCTCAGGACAGATTTGAATTCTAGTCTTCATGACTTCTATTGACTTAGTATATATCTTGTTTCTGCTGTAACTCTACATGCATATGTTATTTTACCCAATTGAATGTAAATTTCTTGATAGCAGGTACCATTTTTGGTGTTTGGGGCTTCTTTTATATTCTCTGCACCTCCCACAGAGCCTGACACACCGTACTGATTAATAAATTTTGGTTGAAAAAGGATCAATCTATTGTTGGATAGCTCCCTTTATTAGAAAACTATTTCCTTAAAAAAAGTTGAAATTGACCTCTGTCTTTTCAGATTTCTCTGCCAACCTGCTTGCTATCCCAGTGCCTCTAGTTCTGCCCTCTAGGACCACCCAGAACAAGTTTAACTCTCATCTAAATAAATCAATAAGCAATAGTAGCTGTGTAACCTTCATTTTTGAAAAATATTTTAAAAATCAATAAGCATTTATTAAATGTCTCATGTGTACCACATACTATGTGAGGTGTTGGGGGATCCAAAGAGAAAAAGAAAATGGGCCCTGCCCTCAGGAAGCATATATTCTGTTCTGGGAAACATTCCTTCTACCACTTAAGTGTTTGAAGATGATGATCTTCATTTCCTCATTTCCTTTCTTTAGAGGACTGCTTGTCAATATTGTTGTTGAAGGTAAGGCAGCTAGGTGGTGCAGGGGAGAGATGGATTTGAATTCAAATCTAATCTCAAATGCTGTTATGACATTGGGCATTTTTGTCTTTGTTCCAGTTTCCTCATTTATGAAATTAGCTGGAGAAAAAAACAGCAAACAACCCAGAATCTTTGCCAAGAAAACTCCAAATAAGATCATGAAGAGTCAAAAAGGATTCAACAACTGCATGCCCCCTCACTTGATATCTAAAGTCATCAGACAGACACTTTACTATTCATTTGAGATCTATATCTCTTGCTCTCCTATCTTTCTTTCTTTGTCTCTTTGACTGGCTTTCCCTCCTTCTCATGAGTCATTGCTAAAGCTCTATCCTCAGCCTATTATCTTCTTTCTCCAGCCTTTCCTTTAATAATCTCATTTCCCATGGGTTCAATAATTTGTACACAAATAATTCCCTAAACTGCAGATCCCTCCCTAGTTTCTCTCCTAAATGTCAGAATTACATGCCTATCTGCCTCTGTACTATACCTTTGGCTTTCCTATCTTAATCTCAAAATATTCCAAACCAGACCCAGATCTGCAGGGACACCGCACTGTATGGAGTGAGCTAAAATGACTTGAAATTCTGATCCTGCTATTTACTGCCTTTACTGTATGTTTTGGCAATCACTATAATTCTCTGGGCTTCCCCCATGTATTAAATAAGTTAATTGAGCTAGATGGCCACAGCAGGTCTACTTTTAAATCTAGTTATTCTACATTACTAATAACCCACTTAAACCAAACTTCTGGTACTGTGGTGATACTGAAGGTACCACTATCCTTCTAGTCACTCACATTCATGATTGTAGAATTATTCTTTAGTCTTGCCCCTCTCACACTTCTTTTTGTGCAATTTCTTCTTGTCTTCTTGACTCCACATAGTAACTCACTCAGACATTTCTCTACCTTGAAAGTGGATTGTGAGGAAAGTACCTGATAAATTGATGTCCTAAGTGTTCAGGTGAGAGATTGTTGGACCCCAGAAGTATACTGTGTTCTAGGTCAGTGTTGCATGGTGTCTCAAAAGAATTTATAGGCTTAGGCCATGTACAAATCAAGAGGCAAAGATTTTATTTTGCTACTAAGAGCAGTCTAGATTCCATAAGGGGTTTTAGCAAGGAAAGATTTTTTTTTAAGGGAAAAGTAACTTTGGGGTTTGGAAGCATAACTTGGCCTATTAATTGAATACAGTAACTATGGAATTATGATGATTTTGTCACTGTAAAGAATTCAGTTAGGAATTCAACCAAGAGCAGGAGTGGAACGGTCACAAAAGTCTATTTAAACATAAAAGGTCTAATAAAGATCAAAAGGTAGAGATATTCAGTGCTTCTCCCTGCTGGCCTAAGGAAGCAGCTTGGACTGTAAATTTAAGTTTTTCTCTATTTAGAACTACTTCCTGCAATCAAAGACTTAATCAATTATCAAAAATCTGAATTCTTTCCCCATCTAGTGGAGAGAGGTTTGAGTATGGTTACTTTAAAATTGAGCATATGTTGGCACAGGATAATGAGAGTGAGAGCTGGAAAGAGGCACAGAGATTATCAAGCCCAATCTCCTTATTATCACATAAAAAAATAGAAATCCAGGGTCAAAAGTAGACTTAGCTAGGGTCAAACAGCAATGTTCATGGTAAATGCTGATTGTCTCCTATGCTTGGAAAATTCTTGCTGCTCACCTCTACCTAGGAGAGTTCCTAAAGTAGGTACTTAAGAAATGCTTAATCTGCTTAGTTTACTGACTGATAGCTAAGATTTAGACTCATATTTCCAGGGCTTTTTCTGGCATCTCACATACCCAACACATGTGCACACATTGTTGTTCAGTCATGAAGTACCCCTTCATAAAAATAGGTATACATAGAGAGCATGATGTGGTGGAAATCCATAGACTTAGAGTAAGAACCTGAGTCCAAGTACTAGATTTAACATAAAGAGGCAATGGACAAGTCATTGACTTTCTCTAGGCCTCAGTTTTTTCATATATAAAATAGGTAATTGTAGCTATCTGACTGTGAGGAATTAAATGAGGCAAGATATATAAAATTACTAATATTCTGGCTTCCTTCAGGTCCCAACCACAATCCCACCTCCTCCAGGAATCCTTCCTCAAACCCTCCTAATTCCAGGACTTGCCCTGTTTTAATTATTTCTGTTTTATGCTGTTTATTGCTTGTTGCGTATGAATTTGTGTATCATCTCCCTTATTAGATTATAAGCTCTTTAAGGGGAGGGACCCTCTTTTGGAATTCCCAGTACTTTGCACTTGTTCATGGAATTGTGAAATGATCCAGCAATTCCAGATAGCAACTATGCCCAAAGTACTAGAAAACTGTGCATGCCCTTTGACCAAGAAATCCCATTACTAGGTCTATATTCCAAAGAAATAGTCCTTTTTGGGACTTCCGGTTAAGATGGCAGAGAGGAGCACACAGTTGTGTAAGCTCCGCGCTTTCTCTCACTATCCATTTCATTACAAGCCTCTGAATTAATGCTTGACTGAAAAAACCCACATATAGTTACCAAGAGAAGCCATCCTTGAGATCCGCCAAGAAAGGTCTGTCTTTACTGGAGGGCTGGGGCGGTTTTAGATCGGGTGCAGGCGGCGGGCAGCGGCAGTGAGAGCACGGGAGCAGACTGGAGAGGGGGTGGGGAGTGATCGCAGCCGTCTCTGCGGGGAGAGCTTCGCTACAGCTTTGGATACTTTGCTCCGGCAGCAAGTCAGCAGCCCAGCAGAGAAACTAAAAACACCGGGGGTGAAGAATACAACCCCAAACAGCTGGAGTCTCTCAGGACCTGGCCGCCCCCCCCTTCCCCCCCCCACAGTGACTCAGCACGCTTTGGGATCTCAGAGTGCACGTGCAGCACAGTCCTGCTAGTGCCTCACTGCTGCCCCCTGCAGTCTGGAGTGGAAGCTCGATAACATACCCAGCCCCTCCCCCAAAGAAAGACTCCAGTTTTTTCTGTTTTTCTTTGGTAGTTTGTCTTTGATTATTAGACAGAATGAGCAAGAAGCTGAAGAGGACTTTAACCCTTGACAGCTTCTATACAGATAGAGAGCAGACTCTAAATCCTGAGGAGACTAAAAACAGGCAGTCCCCAGGTGAATCCCCAAAGGAGGAGACCATCTGTTCCTTAGCACAGATGAACCTCATGGAGGAAATTAAAAAGGCTCTCACAAGGGAGCTAGAAGAAAAATGGGGAAAGCAGAGTGAGGCTTGGCAAAAGGAGAGTGAGGCTTGGGAAAAGGAGAGGGAGGCTTGGCAAAAGAGCCTGGAGAAAGTTAAAGAGAGAGTGGATAAAGAAGTAAAATCCTTGAAAAATAGGATTGGTGAACTGGAAAACAAAATTGGCGAAATGGAAAAAAATTCCACAGAACAAAAGAACTCAATGGGACAATTAGAAAAAGATTTTTAAAAAGTGAGTGAAGAAAATACTTCATTGAAAATCAGACTTGAACAAGTGGAATTGAATGACTCGAGGAGACAAGAAAAATCAGTCAAGCAAATCCAAAAAAATCAAACAATGGAAAGGAATGTGAAATACCTTCTGTGGAAGACAACAGACCTGGAAAACAGATCGAGGAGAGACAATCTGAGAATCATTGGACTTCCAGAAAAACATGATGAAAAAAAGAGCCTGGACACTATTTTCCAGGAAATTATCAAAGAGAACTGCCCAGAAGTCATAGGAACAGAGGAAAAAATAAACATTGAAAGGATTCATTGATCACCCACTGAAAGGGATCCTAAAATCAAAACACCAAGGAATATAGTGGCCAAATGCCAGAACCCTCAGACAAAGGAAAAATATTGCAAGCAGCTAGAAAAACCCAATTCAAGTATCAAGGAGCCACAATAAGGATCACCCAGGATCTGGCAGCATCCACATTAAAAGATCGAAGGGCCTAGAATATGATATTCCGAAAGGCTAAGGAACTTGGTATGCAACCAAAAATAACTTACCCAGTGAGAATGAGCATCTTTTTCCAGGGAAGAAGATGGACATTCAACGAAGTAAGCAAATTTCATCTATTTCTGATGAAAAAGCCAGAACTTAACAAAAAGTTTGATCCTACAAATATAGAACTCAAGAGAAATCTAAAAAGGTAAAGATTAATCTTGGGAACTATATTTCGAATATATAGATGTATAAAGAATACATGTATACCTTGTTCTAGAAATTGATGTGGAAAGAACATTGTATCAGAAAAAGGGTAAAGTGGGGGTAGTACATCTCATGAAGAGGCATAGGAAACCTATTATATCTGAGAGAAAGAATGGAGGGGGATGAATATAGTGGGTATCTTACTGCCTTCAGAATTGGCTTTAAGTGAAAAATCTAAAGACATATTCAATCTATGGTGAAACTTCTCCCACCTCATTGAAAAGTGAGAAGGGAAAAGTGAAAAGGGAAGGAATAAGCTAAGTGGAAGGGAATATGGAAACTGGGAGGGAAAGGGGTAAGATAGGGGGAGGAACTCTAAGGCAGGGGGGAGGGATACTAAAAAGGGAGAGCTGTGAGAAGCAAGTGGTGCTCACAAGCTTAATACTGGGAAGGGGGGAAAGGGGAAAGAAGGGAGAAAAGCATAAACCGGGGTTAACAAGATGGCAAGTAATATAGAATTGGTCATTCTAACCATAAATGTGAAGGGGGTAAACTCCCCCATAAAGAGGAAGATGTCTCCCAAGTCATACAATTAATTTTAAAATACTTAAGAGAGAGCTTGAGCATGTTTTTGTAACTCTTTTTCTGACCACTTTGTGAGAACTTGCCCTGTGTAAGTTCTTTATAAAATGTATTTTTTTTTGCAGGCATACATTTGGTATTCAAACAATATGGCTAGGCTAACAGAGTTGTGCTTTCTGCAAAAGAGCTGGAATGCTTGGCAGTTTAGTTCAAGAAACCACAGTGTCTGGTATCTTATCTTGCCACGTGATCTTCAGAATCTTCCTAAAATAATTTAAATAGCTTATACTTTATAGATGAGGAAACTGAGAGTTAGAGAAGTTAAATGATATGCTATCACCCAGGATCAAATTGTTACTTAAAATCAGACCAAGACTCCAAGCTGACACATGGCAACTTATGTGAACAATTCCCTACATCCATAAGAAAGTCTTAGCAAAACGGGTAAAAAATAATTGAATTTTTTCTTCACATTTAAAAAATTTTCATCAGTCTATGGAGTAACTAAACAAGTTTTGCAAGGAATAAACAATAGGAAGGAACTTTTTAGAGAGAAATATAGGAAAAAAATCTAGAAAACTTCCCTCCTTTTCAATCATATCTATGAATTATGATTTCATTATACTGTTTGAAATCTTATAACTTGCTAAAATATGGTAATAATCTATATTCGAGTATAAGTATAAAGGAACATTAAAAAGCAAGTAAATCTATACTAAAATATTCATAAATGCATACTTTGGGTAGCAAAGGGTTGGAAACAAAGTTAATGCCAATATTTAGAAGAATGTATAAACCAATCATGGTATGTGGATATCATGGAATATTTCTGTATTGTAAAATAAAAACAAATATGATGAATGGAAATAAGCGTGACAAGAACTATTAACTGATATAAAGTGAAGTATACAGAATCAGGAAAACAACATACCCAATGATTATAAATTGATATCTGTTTTATTCTTGGTAAGAAAGGAGGCTTACTGTGGAGGAGAATTAAGAGGAGGGCAACATATATCTGGAAGTGAAGGTTATGTAAAAACCAAAAATGATAAAAAAAAATGTTTTGTAAAAGACATATGTAAAAGAATAAATCCTATCCATTAAGACAGATAATCTAGGACTGGAAAAATGACAGCAATCTACTGTTCCCAAAGTCCTTTCAATATTACTCTTTTAACATAATTTTAATTGGTTGAAAATAAAATTGAAGAATTTACATTGAACACATCATGCCATTATAGAAATGTGAGCCTTAGGTGACATTCAAGTTAAAGCTATCCTGTACTTCCAATCTTAAACCCACTTTAAAGTGTTGACTTCTCTCTCCTAAAAAGGACTTCTAACTTCTCTTCATCAGTGATTTTGATAGTTCTCTTTCCTAAGATTTGTCCTTTTTGTCCTTGTTGGTGAATTCCTGAACTAGAATTGTAGTTTCATCAGCATAATATAATAACATTTTCTCTGCAATTTAGAAAGTTTCCTAGACCACATGTGGTCCACAATCCTACTGACATTCCTAAATTCAGCCTCAAACCAGGTTAAAATATAATTTGAAAATATTAAATAAAATAAATAAAAAGACAATAAAAATAAATAATATTACATTTTAAAACTAAGTCAATATGCAGCCCATAGGGATCCTTACATACACTTTACAAACTTTATTTGAGTTTGACACCCACCACTGGCCTAGAGATATTAAATGGCTTTTCCAAGGTCACATTTCCATAGACCATACACTTAGTACATGTCAGAAATAGAACTTGAATACATATTTTCAGCCTTTAAAGTCAACTTAAGATTTATTTTATGTATGATTTCTTTATCATTCAGTACCTTTCATACTTTGATATTCAACCTGTGATTTCATAAACTACAAATACTCCCATAAATATAGTTAGCAACTCCTTTATTAGGAAATAGCAACTGTGCAATAAATTAATAATCAAATAAATTAATGAATGGCTAAATAAACAAAAATAAACAGGTGGATATGAATTTTGAAAAGCATTACCCTAGTCTAATTTGGTGATGAGGTTTTCCCCACTTAGGGTAAGATAGGAAAACTATGAAGTTTCTTTATAAGGTCCAACATTCCTAGCTTTTTTAGTTCAACATGAGAGACTTTTGCTATTGTGATCTTTGAGAACCTAAAACCACTTGTATTGTAATGACAAAGTATAATCTGGACTTTTTTTTTTCACCTTTTTAATGCACTATTAATGAAAAAAAATAATTAATGTATGATAAAGATTTTTTTTTTCTATATGTTATAATTTCCTACTCTATTGTAATTCTACAAAAGGGAGAGCCAAAGGTTAGTGTTCTCAATACCTATAAAAGTGTGTCACACAAGTTTAGTTTAATTGAACAACCATATTTTATATAGAGGAATATAAAGCAAACTTGAGTCTTCTTTTTCAAGTCCTAGGTTTACAATCCATAGTTACTTCCTCTCAGTTCAAGGGTTTTCAATTATTTTTTTTAATAAACCATAGTTACTTCTTCGATTATTTAAACATTGTGTTATATATATGGACACCATCCCTATTTCTACTTTCATTGACTCCAAGTAATACTGAAAAAGCTATAGTCAGGTCAATAACAGAAACCATTAGGTTATTTCCCCCATTAGTCTGACCCTTAATGCTTTTGCAGCAACTGCCTCATCTCTGTATTTTTTTCATGGCTAATTTAACTTCATATCTGCTGCCACGGATACTAGAGTTCATGCTGAATTTGTACAGAAATGAAGGAGTTAGTTAGCACATTCTCTATAGTGGTGTTCAGTTTGGGGCCTCTGAGTAGGATTGCAATTTTCATCTTTGAAAAACAGGGCAATACACCTTTTTTTATGAAAAAAAAAAAAAAAGACGGAAACTGAAACTTTTTTTAGCATCAAGGAAATGCTAACTACTGTTTTCCAGAATCAGTTTGAATAATAGAAATGGATTTGCTCCATTGGGCAAAACTATCTGCATTTGAGCTTAAGAAGCACTGTAGAATATACTATTTTCAACTCCACACCAATAAATCTGAAATACCTACCTCCTTGGTCCGGCTTTCCCTAGTGAATAGCCTGGGGCTTGATTTTTCTTTCATAATGTAATGTTGCTTATGGACACTGCTTAAATATTGGATTAGTATTTTGTACATGGATCAACAAGCCTTGAGGCAATGAGCACATTTTAAGCAAATCAAAATAAAATTCAGAAGTATGGCTATTTCATAATTAGAAATAACATGCTGACCTTTGCAAAGGAAAAAAAAAAAAAAAGAGTGGGGTAGTGAGTGGAGAAAAAAAGCCTAGAAATACAAGTGAAATTCATTTTCAGAATTAGTTTCTTGTTGTAATCCAATGATTATATTCTAAACATCAAAACACCTAAACATCAAAAACAATTAGAGAAGTAAATGTAACTGTCATCTTATCACTTATGTCTTCATCATTTTCCTCTCCCCAAGAATACACCTTACCCCAAACTCCATTACCACAACAATGATATTATACCAACTAAAACAGTTCCCATCCAATGAATGTAAACTGTTTGCATTTTTGTTTTTCTTCCGGGGTTATTTTTACCTTCTGAATCCAATTCTTCCTATGCAACAAGAGAACTGTTTGGTTCTGCACACATATATTGTATCTAGGATATACTGTGACATATTTAACATGTATAGGACTGCTTGCCATCTGGGGGAGAGGGTGGAGGGAGGGAGGGGAAAAGAACAGAAGTGAGTGCAAGGGATAATGTTGTAAAAAATTACCCTGGCATGGGTCCTGTCAATAAAAAATTATAATTATGAAAAAAAAAGAAAGAAATTATTCTGTTAAAAAAAAAAAAACAGTTGCCACCCAATATAAAAATGTCTATCATAGAAGATCCTGTGGTCATCAGAATAAAGAGCAAGAGTGATTCTAATTCATGGAATTAGTCTTGGGATCTTTGTTCTGTTTTGTTTTACTTCTCTACTCTACAGATGAATTTGTCCTGAATTCTTAATTTAATCTCTGTTCATGTAAAAGGCAAGGCTTGCCTATATGAAATTGGTCATGTAGTTGTTAAATGAAGAAGTTTCTAGATTTCATCCATGTATTTAAACAATCTTATTGCCCAAAGGTGATCCCAAAAGAAAGAGGAAACTGAACTCCTGAAGCAGAGTGGTCTGCCCCTCCAACTATATATATGAGAATGGGGCACAAAATTAAAAGTCAGAAGGCTCTGGATTCTAATCTGCTTCAGATATATTTGTGTAAGCCTGGGAAAATAATTTATCTCATAGGAGTAAACAAGTCAGCTAGTCATCATTTATTAAGGGTTTACGTAGTTTTAGTATGATGCTGAGACTTAGAATGAAATGCAGATGCAAACAAAATGATAGTTTTTATCTGGAGAAGTTTAACTTCTAATTCACAGGGGAAGATCCTTCCCAAAAAAGAATTTGAAAAGCAGGATGGAGAGGGGCACAAAGATATGATACAGAAAGTCCTTAATGTTCCAGTTTTAGATGGCCTTTTTAAAATGGAAGTTCTTATGGCCAAAAGGCTATCAAACTGCATACCCCTTTGATCCAGTAGTTTTTCTACTGGGCTTATATTGCAAAGAGATCTTAAAGGCGAGAAAGAGAACTATATGAGCAAAAATATTTGTCACAGCCCTTTTGGCCTACAAACTGGAAATTGAATGGATGTCCATCAATTGGAGAATGGCTGAATAAATTATGGTATATGAATGTTATGGAATATTATTGTTCTATAAGAAATGATCAGCAGGTTGACTTCAAAGAAGCCAGGAGAGACTTACATGAACTGATGTTGAGTGAAATGAGCAGAATCAAGGATCATTGTACATGGCAACAGCAAGATTATATGATGATCAATTTTGATAGACGTGGCTTTTTTTTTAATAATGAGATGATTCAGGCCAGCTCCTAAGATCTTGTGATGAAGAAAACCATCTACACCAGAGAGAAGATTGTGGGAACTGAGTGTGGATCACAACACAGCATTTTCATTCTTTTTGTTATTGCTTGCTTGCATTTTTTCTTTTTTGATCTGATTTTTCTTGTGCAGCAAGATAATTTATAAATATGCATATTTTTGCTTTCTTACTCATTTTCTTTCTTTTTTGATCTGATTTTTCTTGTGCAAAAATAGAATTGTATAAATATATACATATTGGCTTTAACATATTTTAACATGCATAACATATATCAGATTTCTTGCCATCTAGGAGAGGTGGTGGGGGAAGGAAGGAAAAATCTGAAACACAAGGCTAAGGTCAGTGTTGAAAAATTATCCATGCTTATGTTTTGAAAATAAAAATAAAAAATAAAATAAATATAAAAAGATTTTTTGAAAACAAAAAATGAAAAAGCCAAAAAAAATCTATGCATATATTGGATTTAACATTAATTTTACCATGTTTAACATATATTGGATTATTTGCCATCTAGGGGAGGAGGGGGGAAGAGGAGGAAAAATTGGAACACAAAGTTTTGCAAGGGTAAATGTTGAAAAATTATTCATGCATATGTTTTGAAAATAAAAAGCTTTAAAACAAAAAAAGAAAAAAGGAAAACCCCAACATAGGACAGAAGAAAAAGGAAGTTCTGTGAAAAATTGGATAATCAGAAGAAGAGCTTGTAGGACAAAGGATATTTTCAGTGTAAGAAATCTAGGAATGAAGGAAGTATAGAAAATCAGGAGTGAAGCCTGGAGTGGAATGAAGACATGACTCACCTGATCATCCGCCTTAAAATGAAGGTTATTTCAACATCAATTTTCTCATATGTAAAATGGGCATGTTAATATCTGTATCACTTTTTATCCATGATTTTTGCAAGGATCAACTGAAGTAATGAGCATTGAAAATCTCAAAATATAAAACTTCACATGAATATGAGTTATTTGAAGGATATGAAGAATACATCCTATTGAAGTATGTCAGACTTAGAATTTATATCCTCAACTATAGTCAAGTTTCCTATATTCCATTTTTCTTTCTGATGATGATTATAAAGTGTTATATGCTAAGCATTTTTGAAAGGGATAATAAACTGTTGCCCTCAAGAATCATACAATTTAAAGGAGTATGTTACTATTCTTTAGTCATATCCAACTATTTGTGACCATTTTCTATGGGGTTTTCTTGGCTTACATACTGGAATATTTTGTTATTTCCTTCAACAATGGAGTAAGGCAAACATGGCTAAGTGATTTGTGCAGTATTACATAACTAGTAGGTATCTGAGGTAAAATATTATTCTAGATCCAGTGTTCTATCATTGAGCCACCTGTCCCTGAGGTGAATGGGAAAAACAATGCCATAAAAGATAATGAAAGACAGGGAGGGAGGAGAAAGGTTACCTGGCATTCAAGGGGCATGAAGAGGTATGAAGATGTCCTGCTGTCAGGTGGGAAATGATCTGAGGATGTAAGAGTTTTTGAATTGATTTCATCTTGCAGAATGATAAGTTTCTAGAGCCAAGTGGAAATGATGAGATGAATGCAGGGCCCCAAGGACAGGGGATGCTGAGAAGATATGAGTTTCAGAATTGATTTTATCTTTCAGTATTATGAGTTTCTGAGGATGATAAAAGTATTACTACCTGGCATTTTCACCTGTTTCTAACTCTTTTCAAACATATGTAGTATTGAAGTAATGGAAATTTTTTTCAAAAGAGGTAACATTCAAGTAATATTTAATTAAATTATTTCATTTGAAACACCAACAATTCTAAAGTAAATACTTTGATTATCCGGATTTTATAAATGAGGGAAATAAGGTTGAAAGGGGTTGAACGATTTGCCACACAACTAATAAGTGTCTGGGACAGGATTCAAACTGTGATCTCATTTTGACTCCAAATCCAAAATTCTGTCCATTCTAGCTTCCTCTTATTACAAGGTAACTTTAGTTTTGTTTATATCGACAGATATTTGTATTCATTTCTTATTGTCATCATATAATTATAGATGGTAGAGGGAAAGATCACTACCATCTATTTTATGTGTGACCCAGCAGTTACAGAATGAAAATATGACACATCCAAGATAATATGGAGAAGAGATAGCATTTGAATTCAGATTCTCTGAATTTGAATTCAGTGCTTCCCACCCCCCCCATAGAATTATATCAACTATTCCCATTAAAAAGAAAATCTCAGTGACCACAAGACTCTATCCTTAAGCATAATAAAGTTGAATATATTGTACTCATTCTTCATGTCAGCAAAGTTAACAATTGAAATCGGGGAGGAGGGCATTTCAGAAGAGTAGCCTATGTAGTCTCCTGTATTTCAAATCCTGATGGCATGCCATTTCTCTTGTTGGTCCAGCTTTAATGATGTTTCCTGCTGACCCTCTTGTGTGAAAGCCATGCTGAGAAACGTGGCTTTGATAGCAGTGTTTACATGAATGTTTGATAAGCATCTGTCAGCCCTTAGCACTCTACAAGCTAGAAACACAAAAGACAGCCATAGAGTCCCAGAGCTTTTGTCACCTAAAAACATAATCTGATGTGTTCTCGGAATTCAAATCAACAGAGAGCTTATCCTCTTTATAGCATCAAATGTTATTTATGTATTATTTATTACAGGACTATAAGTAATGGGGAGAGGGGATAATTACCTTTTTTTTCCCAAAAAAGTTTCTTGAGAACGGAGTGTTGAGCTCTTTTAATGTCTACTTACCTACCCTTGATTTCACTGGATGAAAAATTACAGATTACAGCAGATTTTTTGATGGTTTCTCAATTTAGAGACTGTTACTATTTTAGAGAAATTTAATGCACTCAGTCCTTCATTGACTAAGTGTTATATAGAGATTGTCATATATTATTTGCAAATAAAAATAGTTCCTCCTATTTTGCACTTCTGCATTTAGGCAATATACAGAAATCCCCCTGCTAATGAACTTGTGATGGGGCATCACAGGGCTTGTCTTTGGCATCAGGAGATCTAGGTTCAAATTCTGACTATACCAATTATTACCTCTTTAACTTTGGTCAAGTTATTTAATGTATTTGGTCTTTCCTTATCTATAAAATATAGATTTGTCTCTAAGGACTTTTCTATGCCTAAATTTTTGATAAATATATAATTGTATGATTCTATTTAAATAGCTTTAGATGGAAATCATTCTAAAGAATCCTCTTTCCTCTCAACTCTTGTAGAAAACTATGATCGTAACCTACACCTAAAGTGGTGAAGCTTGATCTAGGCTTAGGAATAAAACGGAAAGAGTGAATGACATATTTCAAAGGAAAAAAATAAGGAAAAATATAATATGATTTTCCCCATTATCCAAAAAAGACTGAAAGATTAAATGATTTACTCACAGTCATCCAGGCTCTGACCTCTGGAAAATCACTTCCTTTCAACAAACTGTCTCTGTTTCCTCATCCTTAAAAGAGGCTAAATGGAGAGGCACACCTCATCAAACACTAGACAGATTTAGTTTCCAAGACAAATGATGGATTTACCCTCTTCTTGGTGAGAAAGCAGACAGGAATCATATACCTACACCAAGTGAGAGCCAGGACTCAGGATACTTTGCAGGGAATAACTGAAGAAGCATTATTATGGATGGCCTGCCATTAATTCTATTCAGATTTTTATGGTGTCACTCATTACATTCTCTCGTCACTCTTTACTGTTCTCAGTAGGAAGTCATCCAGCATTACATTTTTTTTAAAGAATACAGCCTATATAAGATTTAAATCTAAATTACTCTCTGATATTAAATTGGGGATAAAGTAGAATAAAGCACTGAAGGCCTTGTGGCTGTAATTAATAAACACCATCTGAGTAGGAAGCAAGGGCTAACAAACTTTCTAAAACACTTAATTTGTTTCTAAAAGAAATGTTCACCCAAGAAGAATATCACTAAATACATGTCTAAGGTTTTTACCTTATTACGAACCCTTCCTGAGTTGAACCATTTAGTGTGATAATCTGTCTAAATTAATAAAACATGAATTTTCAAATCATTTAAAAGTGAAAACTTTTGTTTTAAAAGGTGTTTGGGAACTGAATAACAGTTTAGGAGGACAAGTATTCTCTTTTTAACCTTAAAAGCCATTCAACACAATCTTGATCTTTGAGTAAAAATATCCACTTGAGACATGCCCTGAAATTCTTCAAGAATCATGCAGTATTCAAGAGACAACTCAGAGGAAGAAGTGACTCAGTACCTAAACAGGGAAGAAGTAGTAGCACCAAGGTAACAAGTGAAGGGGGAAAGAAGGAAAAATAATAAAAGTTAACTGCAATAGAGAAAGGAGAGATCTAAGGACGGTTATTTGCCCTTACAGGCATCTCTGAACAAAAAATTTAACCTGAAATTCTGGCTGCATCCCATTTTATTTTTTGTTTAAGAAAAGTTTGCTCTTCCTCTTTCTTCTAACTCCTCCTCCCCCATTCTTTTCTCAATATCCCTCCATTAACACACACTGTTGTAATGGGCTGAGGCTTGAGTTGATGCACTGAGGTCCCAAGCACGTGAGGCTAAATAGTAATTGGACCATACTCTATTAATATATATGCTTGGAGAAAGAATGGCCCCCGCCCACTCTTTGTGCAAGTCCTGATGTGTTGTATAGGAAATGACATTTTTGGTGGGTGGAGGCAGGGGAGTGGAAAAGGAAGGGGAAGGAGAGACTGCTGGCTGGAGTCTTGACACAGCTGCTCGTATTGCTATCGTGATGGCCCTTCATCTCCAATCCTCCTCTGCTAGCTGGCTTCCTGTCGCAGCTGCCCATATTGCTATTGCAATCCTTCTTCATCTCTACTGAGAATAAAGGTTGAAGATTTTTCCCTTAAGCTGAATTCCTGACTCTGGATGATTTTAAATACGTGGTCATCACACACTGTAATAAAATTCTAATCATTTATTCACTCCAACATTTTTAGTAATCTCAAAATCTGGTTCAACTATAAGGAAGACAGAGATTAATTGGAGAGAAAATAACAATAAATTTAAAATTCAGTTAGGAAACCAAACCTCTTTCTTAATGGTAAAAGTTTTCCTAACTGCATATTCTCAGGCATTGTGAATGTGCATGTAATTTTCTATTTCACGTAACATCCAGAAGACCGCTGGGGAAGGCAGCATTTTGACTGAAAATGGACATAGGACCATAGGTTAAAGAAAAGTTAATCATTGTAACCAGACATGGCTGATTATATTTCCAAAGATGAAGCTGTTAAGGAGAGTTTTGGAGTATAAATTCGATATCTATACACTCCACTGTGATACCCACTTTTGTATTATTGACCGTAGTGTGTATATGTTTGCACATATGAGGTAGTATTCTGTCATGGTTAAAGAAACAGCCTAGGAGTCATCACTACATGGGTAAAATATAGCATGCGAGAGAGTTAACTTGGTGATTCTAGGCAAGTCATTTGACTTCTCAGTAACCTAGGCAACTTTGTAAATTCAAGATATAAGCAGCAAAAGCATTTGTGACCATACTGCTAGATTTGGTAAGCTAGCTTCTTTTTAAAGGACCTACCTACATAGATGAAATCACAGTG
Organism: Antechinus flavipes; assembly: GCF_016432865.1. Lineage (NCBI taxonomy): Eukaryota > Metazoa > Chordata > Mammalia > Dasyuromorphia > Dasyuridae > Antechinus > Antechinus flavipes. Next base: position 286,888,993 of record NC_067399.1, on the reverse strand, counting down.
ATCTGAGCACACTAGTTGCTTGTATAATTATGTATTCACCAATTTGAAGATCATCTCCAATAATTCTGATATATATCATGCCACCAGATGGCTCCAAAGGAGAAAGTGAGGCTAGTGCTTTTGTGTAGCTCTCCATTTAAATCCAATATACATGTAGGTCATAGCATAACTTCCTTAATGCCATTAATGCTTAATGTCCTCTTTGAAAACAAAGGACAAACAACCTTTGTGAATAGAAGTGCCTCCCTAGGAATCCAACTGGAACTATTCAATTAAGCAACACAGCTCTTCCTCCCTCCCTCCTTCCCTTCTTCCTTCCCTCCCTCCCTCCCTTCTTCCTTCTCTCCCTCCCTTTATTCCTTCCCTCCTTTCCTTCCTTCCTTCTCTCCTTCCTTCCTTCCTTTCTTCCTTCCTTCCTTCCTTTTTTCCTTCCTTCCTTCCTTCCTTTTTTCCTTCTTTGTTTCCTTCTTTACTTCTCTTCTTCCTCCCATACACCTTCCTTCCCCCATCTCTTGTCCACATAAAGTATCATACTCTTTCCTGTGGTTGCTCTGCTCAAAGGAACATAATTTGGTTTTTGATTGCTGAAATTTCCCAAGATATCTTGATTTTGGCCAAAGGAAAACAATATATATTTCTTTTTTAAAAACTATGCCTTAAACTCAAATCATTCTAGCTGTCATTGAGTGCCCAACAATAGGTCTCAGGCCAATCCATATTTGGTCTTGTTTGGACTTTTTGACTCATATTTTTCTCTTTTCTTTTTCCCTTCCATATCATCAAGAAGGTGATACCATGGCATTTAAGTGAATTGAGTATGAGGGAGTCACTGTATATGGTCACTAGTCTCACTTTCTCCTCTAAAGCCATATGAATCCACTGGTAAGATATAGATCAGCATGATGGCAGATGGCTCTGGATGAAGTGAAGGACCTTGGTTTTTTATGTCTCAGTTTGATTGAAGCAATGTTCAATTAGTGAATAAGGCTAGTGTAATGATTGCGTATTTTAAATCAGCCGGAGTCAGGAACTCAGGTTAAGGGAAAAAATCTTCAGTCGTTATTCAAGTGAAGAGGTGAATAAAGATTGCGATAGCAAATATAGGCAAGAAAGATTGCGATAGCAATATGGGCAGCTGCGACAGGAAATCAGCTAACAGAGCAAGTGAGGGCTGAGCTCTCCTCCCCTTCCTTTTTCACTCCCCTGCCTCCACCCACCAGAATTGTCATTTCCTATACAACACATCAGGACTTGCACAAAGAGTAGGCGGGGGCCATTCTTTCTCCAAGCTTATATATTAATAGAGTATGATCCAATTACTATTTAGCCTCATGTGCTTGGGACCTCAGTGCATCAAGCCTCAGCCCATTACATCTCCTGCTTTCTTTTGTTTTTGAACACAGGTGATCATGCCATCCCTGACTCCTCAGGGAGGTCAGAGCCCCCAAGGGGAGGTGATCACATCCTCCCTGACTTCTCAGGAAAGGAGGTGAAAGCACTAAAAAGGAGATGATCACGTCCTCCCTGACATCTCAGGAAGGGAGATGAAAAGCACCAAAGGGAAGTGGGGGGTTGCTAGCAGGTTTCTGGGCTCAAGGGTCTTATTATGCACAAACCCATCAGCATGGGAAGTATTACACAAGCACATAGCAACAATGCAGAGGCTATTAGTGATGATTCTCCCCACAGTCAGTGCAGGCTTGATGTGGTGTAACAAACATGAATTATTCACCCAATTAATGGTATAACAAACAATATGAATCAACATTGTGTTGTAAAAGATTGCCAGAAGTCCTAGAAGGAGAGTATGTAAACAGCAGTCACACATACATCTTCTTCAGCAGCCAAGAGATAGTCCAAAACCAATCTATTGTCCATTGCTTCACATATCAGGGAATCCAATGATCCCCCCAAGTTTTTGAAGTCCAGCAAAAGTCTTTTTATGTCTTAGGGAATCCAATGATTCCAGCAGATTTTGAAGTCCTGTAACAGTCATATCATTTCTCAGAGAATCCAATGATTCCTGAGCGCTTTCAAGTCTTATATCTCAAAGAATCCAATGATTCCTGAGGGATTTAAAGTCCTACAATAATCTAATGTCTCAGAGAATCCAATGATTTCTGAGGATTTTGAAGTCCAATGATTTTCTATGTCCATGAGTCAAACGCCATAACTGCCACACTCTTTCAATGGTGAGCACAATCAGCAACAGAACCACCCGATGTTTCTTGGGTCTTCTCCTTCGTTTCAAGGATCTGCTCCATCTCTCTGCGATGGACAAGGAGAATACGGCTGGAGTCAGGAACTCAGGTTAAGAGAAAAAATCTTTAGTCTTTATTCAAGTGAAGAGGTGAATAAAGATTGCGATAGCAAATATAGGCAAGAAAGATTGCAATAGCAATATGTGCAGCTGCAACAGGAAATCAGCTAACAGAGCAAGCGAGGGCTGAGCTCTCCTCCCCTTCCTTTTTCACTCCCCTGCCTCCACCCACCAGAATCGTCATTTCCTATACAACACATCAGGACTTGCACAAAGAGTAGGCGGGGGCCATTCTTTCTCCAAGCTTATATATTAATAGAGTATGATCCAATTACTTTTTAGCCTCATGTGCTTGGGACCTCAGTGCATCAACTCAAGCCTCAGCCCATTACAGGCTAGGTAAGAAATAAGGCTGAGAATGGTCACTTTTACCCAGTCAAAATAAATAAAATATTATTCTAGGAGGGGAAGACACTCAGCATTTCTGGCCAAAACAGAAGCAATTGCTAATTATATTGAGTTTGAGGCAACCAGGGCTGAAACAATGACCAAAATGCCCTGGGACTTCTTTTTGGTCAGTCAATGAGAGAGTGATTTGGATTTCAGGCATAGTCCTTAAGAAAGAAATTTAGCCCATAAACCCCAATATATATGTAATCAAAATTTACATTCCTTTAGCCAAGGTTTCCCACTGCATCCAGGGCAATCTCTAGTCATCTTCACTATGTGTTGCCACTTGACTCAGATGATTCCAGAGGAGAAAGTAAGGCTGTAGAATTTGCATAGCCCTTTTTTGCTTAAATTTAATTCACTGGCATGTCATGGCATCACCTTTCTGATATGATGTTTGTTTTTGAGAATGAAGGACAATGTTTGTCATTCTATCAACAAACATTCAATTTAATTTTAAAAATACATATTTTATTTCAAATGGTCCAGTAATTAAGAATTTTTATCTATTTTAAGGGACATCCTATTAATTAGGAGAAGGATTAGAGGTATGAGAAAGAGCAGATAGATATGGCTTTGAGTTGAGGGGAGAAAGAAAAAGACAGATACAAAAAGAAACAGAGTTGCTTAGTCAAAGTCATGACTCTACTTAAGACTCAATGATTTACAACTGATCTACTTATCTGCCAACAAGTCCTTAAGTAGTTCACTTTAGGTACTTTGGTACTGATAGACTAGACTTGAACCCAGGCCATTTAAGTCAAAGTTCAAGAATCTTTTAAGTTAAAACATTGTTGAAAAATGAATGGTGTATAGTTTGAAAATAGTATTATTGCATGTCATTGGATTTTAAAAAACTTTAAAGCATTTTGAAAGGTGAAAGAAAATGACTTGTTCTTGTAAATAGCATAGATGTTTATAATTGTCATGTTTAAATCATGACATTTCTTAGCATTTTGTCTCAGCTGGTATAAAAGCATATAGGATTTTGTTTGAATTAATACAAATTTGGATCTGAATTCAATAGGCTTTGGTGTTCTACTTGCCTAATATTTAAATATAAATGTTTTTATACAAATTACTTTATATCAAATATTTATCTCCCCCTAAATGTTTAAGGGTTTTACTATTTTTAATTCAATATACAGGAATTTAAAGGGTTAACTTAAAATTTAAAAACTTCAAGGTTTGCTCTTTAAGGCATGTTTCTTTAATTTGTTTTAATCAGCTAAGAAAACATGTTTATTTCTAATCCCAAGACTAATTATTTATGTATAAACTGTGTATTTTTCTAATACCAGTTCAAGGTTTTTTTGGTGTGTGTTTTTTTTCCTCCACTCCTGTTCATCAGAGTATATACAGATAAACACACAGGAGGAGATTTTAAATAGTCTGTACTCTTTTCCCTAAGGAAATAAAGAGTAAAATAGTAAATGATATTTGCTATGGTTTTTTTTTGCAAGCTGTGAAACAATTGTGCATCCTATATTATAAAACTTGCTTAGGGTAATACATTTTAGGAATAGATAACTTCTATTAACAATGTCATTCTATATCTGTGTAATCTGTCTCTAAATGTACATACTACAAGCAGTAAACTCTTTCATGAGTTACTAATGCCCTGCTAGTATCATCATATGGTCGACATTCTGTTATTAAACTACTCTGTCTTTAATAGGTTGGTCCTTAAATCAGTCCCCATCATTTGGTTCACTTCCACTTCCAAGTTTACCTAGTTTCTCAGGAACTACCATAACTTGTGCCTCAAAAGCATAGCAGTGTTTGGAAACCCATGGGTTAATTCTGTACTGCAATGAGGAAGTACTTTGTGTTTATATGTAGGTATATCTCATTTTAATGCATTTCACTTTATTGTGATTTACAGATATTGTATTACATATTGAAGGTTTGTAACAACCTTGGGTTGAGCAATATACATGTATTCACATTAATACTACTATTTCACATTTTGGTATTCTTGCAATATTTCAAACTTTATCATTATTAATATGTCTATTTTAGTGTTCTGTGATCACTGTTCTTTGATATTATTATTGTGATTGTGGCAAGGAGCCATCAACTACTCCATTTAAGACAATGAACTTTATAAATGTTGTGTGTTCTGACTGCTCTTCCAACCTATTGTTTCCATGTGTCTCTCCCTCTCATTGGGCCTCTTTTTTCCCTGAGACACAATAATATGAAATCAAGGCCAATTAATAACCCTGCAATGGCATCTAAATGCTCAAATGAAAGGAAGAGTCCATCAATATGGCACACTTTGTTATTGTCTTATTTTAAATAATTGCCACAGTCACCCCAACCTTCAACAACCACCACTCTGATCATTTAGCCCTTATGAACATTAAAATAAAAACTTCTACCATCAAAAAGATTAAGACTACTGACACCTCAAATAATAGAATATTTTTTTTTAGTAATAAGGTATTTTTAATAAAAGTATGTACATTTTTTTTCAGCATAACACTTAATGGACTATAGTATAATATAAACACAAGTTTTATATGGAAAACATAAGTGTAACTCACATTATTGCAATATTCATTTTATTGTGTTGATCTACAAGCCAACCCAGAATATCTTTGAAGTATACCTTTAGTAAGCATTCCACTTTATTAACAATTTCTTTCTTAACAATTAAAATTGAGGTTTGTTCAAAGAGCAATAGTGAGAGGGAGAACCAAGATGGCTGAGAGTAGACATGTCTTTACTTGAATTCTCCCCAGTCTCTTAGACCAACATCAGATCAAGCCTCTGAACTGGTTTTGGAATAACAAAACTCAAAAATATTTGGAATGTAACAAATTTCCAGCAGAAGAAAGTTTGGAAGAGCTTCAGAAAAGATCTGTTTCAATCAGGGACAGGGGAAGATGGCTGAGCTCATACCCAGAGCAGAAATCCAGGGCCGAGTGATGTCTATGAGTCAGGGAATCTATCAGGAGTCTCCTAGCCAAAATACAACAGTGTTGGCTACTCTGTCCTGTTTACAAGCCAGTGGATCATCAGATTGGCTGTGAGACATCCAATACAAATACAAAAGTGAAATAGTGAGCCTCTGAACCTGAGAATAACCTGGAACCTGGCCACACCTACCCAGCATCAGAAACCAGCCCCAAGACAATGTAAAGCAGCTGTCATCTTTAGAGGAAGCTTGGGACAATCTCTCCTTTGCCCAAAGAGCAGACCTAAACCTTTGAAAAAAATGACCAAAAAAGCAAAAAACAAAAACAAAAACAAACAAACTTCTGATCATAGATAATTTTTATAGAGAAAGAGAAGAACAGATCTCAAACACTGAGGACACTAAAAGCAAATCACCTCCAGAGGAAGCCCTAAGGAGTGATATGAATTTGTTCCCATCTCACAAAATTCTCTTGAAAGAATTTTAAAAGGATCTTAAAAGAGAATTAGGGAGCAGCTAGGTGGCACAGTGGATAGAGGACCAGCCCTGATGTCAGAAGGACCTGAGTTCAAATCTGGTCTCAGACACTTAATACTTCTTAGCTTGTGATCCTGGGCAAGTCACTTAACCCCAATTGCCTCAGCAAAGAAAAAGTATAGTTATATATATTACCAACAAAGTATAATAGCAAGAGGTACAAAGAGCAATTCCTTTAAAAATAACTGTAGATCATATAAAATTTAGTGTCTACCTATCAAGGGAAAGTCAGGAACTATATGAATACAATTACAAAACACTTTCCAAACAAATAAAGTCAAATCTAATCTACTGGAAAAATATCAAGTGCTCATGGTTAGGCCAAGCTAATATAATAGAAATGATAATACCAACTAAATTAATCTACTTATTCAGGGACATAACAAATAAATTCCCAAGAATTAGTTTACAGAGCAGAAAAAAAATAATAAAATTCATCTTGAAGAACAAAAGGTCAGTCAGTAATTGAAAAAGATTAATGAAAAAAAATGTAAATGAAGGTGGCCTAGCTGTGCCAGACCTAAAATTAAATTATAAATTAGTAATCATCAAAACTATTTGCTACTGGCTAGAAAATAGATTAGTTGAGCAGTGGAATAAGTTGTTCACAGGACAAAGTAGTCAATGATTACAGTCATTAAGTTTTGACAACTCCAAAGACCTCAGTTTTGGGGATAAAAACTTACTACTTGACAAAATCTGTTGGGAAAATTGGAAATTAGCATGGCAGAAACTAGGCACTGACCCATACCTAACACCCTATACCAAGATAACATTGGAAAGGATTCATGCTTTAGACATAACAAATAATAGTATAAGCAAATTACAAGAACAAAAGATAGTTTACCTCGGAGATCTATGGAGAAGTTAGGAATTTATCGCCAAAGAGGAATTGGAGTACATTATTGAATACAAAATTGATAATTTTGATTATATTGTTAAAACTTTTTGTGCAAACAAAAGCAATGCACTCCAGATTAAAGGGAAGCAATAAACGGGGAGAAGGGGGGGAGGGTTAAATTCAAGGGTTCTGATAAAGGCTTCATTTCTAACATATATAGAAAACTGCCTCAAATTTATAAGAATTCAAACCATTCACCAACTGATAAATGGTCTAATGATATGAATAGATAATTTCTAGTCATATAAAAAGGTATTCTAAATCAGAGATTGGTCAGAGAAATGTAAATTAAACCAACTCTGAAGTGCCATTCCATACCTCTTTGTCTAAGATGACAGGGAAGGATAATGATGAATGTTGGAGAAGACATGGAAAAATTATGAAACTAATACATTGTTGGTGGAACTGTGAACTGATTCAACCATTCTGCATAGCAATCTGGAACTATGCCCAAAAGGCTATCATAATTATCCATTAGTGTTTCCACTGTTATATACAATATAACAAAGAGATAATAAAAGAGGAAAAGGGGCCCACATGTACAAAAATGTTTGGTTTTAGCCCTTTTTATAGTGGCAAGAAACTGGACATTGAGTTGATGCCCATCAGTTGAAGTATAGCTGAATAAATTATGGTATATGATTGTTATAGAATATTATTGTTTTTATAAAAAATGATCAGCAGGATGATTTCATTGAGACCTGGAAAGATTTCCATGAACTGATGTTAAGTTTAATGAGCAGAACTAGGAGATCAACATACATGGCAACAATTCTGATCATTTCTGATGAATGTGGCTCTCCTCATAATGAGAGGACTCAGGCCAGTTCCAATCTTTTTGTCATGGAGAGAGACAGCTGAAACCAGAGAGAGGACTTTGGGAATTGAGTATGGAACATATAATAGTATTTTCACTTTTTATTGTTCTTTGCATAATTTTTTTATTTCCATTTTTTCCTTTTTGATCTGATCTTTTCTTATGAAGCATGATTTTTGTGAATATATATATGTGAATATATATATGAATTGCACTTATTTAACATATATTGGATTGCTTGTTATCTAGAGGAGGGAGTAGGGAGAAAGGAGAAATTTGGCACTCAAACTTTCATAAGAATGAATGTTAAAAATTATCTGTGCATATGGTTCTATTCAACAATAAAATGATAGATCATTCAGGCCAGTTCCAGTGATCTTGTAATGAAGAGAGTCATCTCCAGAGAGGACCGTGGAAACTGAATACAGATCATAAAAGCATTTTCACTCTTTTTACTGTTTGCTTGCATTTTATCTTCTTTCTCATTTTTTCCTCTTTGATTTGATCTTTCTTGTGCAGCAAGATAATTGTATAAATATTTATGCATATATTGGATTTTGCACATATTTTTACCATTTTACACATATATTGGATTACTTGCTTTTAGAGGAAGGGATGTGGAATGGGGACAAAATAGTAACACAAGATTTTACATGGGTCAATATTAAAAAAAATTATCCATGCATATGTTTTGAAAATAAAATGCTTTAATAAAAAAGAAATTTTCAAGTCTATAGTGAGCATGTGCAGGCTGAGAAATAAGTGAGAAATAGCTGAGCGTCACCAAAGATTTTTTATGAGAGGAAAATAATTAAATTGGTCATGTGTCATAAGTGAGGCACAAGCAATAAATACTCTACATGCACCACTCAGTAAATTAGGGGGCCTTGTGGGAGGATCCAATGAATGGCCTTCTCTTTAGTATTAATGAGAGTACCTAGGATGGAAAGATAAGGATGGGTTTTGATTTCTCTACTAGAAGCAATATCTACATGGATAAGACTCCAGAACAATCAAAGAATCAAAATAACACACCAACAAGAAAAGACTTGGTGCTCTTAGTTTCTACTCCATTAGTTACAGATAGATTTAATAAGGAAGAAATGAAGCAAACATTTATTAAGTGCTTTCTATGTGCAAAACTCTACAATGAGTGCTTTACAATCCTCACAATCTTAGATTATTATTATAAGGTTTTCTGACTTCAGGTGCAACACTGATTCTATTGACTGACACTCGTGACTATATATTAATAAATAATAAACCATATAAAATAAATTAATAAATCATTTGGAGTTGGGTGAGAGTATTCATACCTGTTCTTATTAGGAAAGGTCTACTCTAGGAAGTGACACTTGAGCTGACCTTTAAAAGAATCTTGGGAAAGAAAGAGGCAGAATTAATAAGCAAATTTGATTCAGGCACAGGAGACAGCCTGTATAAAAAGCAAAGAGGCAGAATGTGGACAAGTGGCACTCTCTCAGTGAGAAACTGGTATAGGTGTTACATGTATATTACTTATCTATACCTTCTTTCTGATGCACATTTTTTTGACAATGACAGCCATAGATACAAGTAGAACAAAGTTTATTCTCCAAATCAGCAGGACATATTCTAATGCAATGATTTAATCCCCTTTTTCTATTGCTTTTTATAGACCTAATCCCATCTACTTTTCTTGTACACTAAGAACATGACAGGATAGGAAAGATTTCTCTACACCCCAGGGAGTGGATACAGAAAATTTCATACAAATTATAGGCTATTCAAGATGTGAGCAAAGGAAAATATGGAACCAACTGTCACATCATCATTGTGTAGTGTGCAGAAATGAGGGGAAAATAGATACTCTTTGACTGTGGAACTTGAGTTAGTCAGTGATGAATAAGAGAAGTTGAAAATCAGCACACCTAGATTCTGAATTTTTATAACTTGACAAAACTAATCTGTGCCATATTTTTGTCAGCTTCTCTCTATTCCCTGTTAAACCAAGAACTCCATGAAGGTCAGAATATTTTTTGGCCCATCTCTGTATCCTTACCATTTAGCACAGTACCTCACATATAGTGGCACTTATTAATGTCAACTCTCTGACTGACTGAATCTTTCTTTACCTTTTCTATATCCCACTACTACTCATCTGATATTGATCATTATGAATTACATGTAATTGTACATAATTTACAAAAATTTTTCCATTGACACTTGAAAAGGTAGCATATTCTATGGGAAAATATTATGGACCTTTATTCATTTTTAATATATTCATTACGAGTTATTTGTCCTCATCCCAGATAAAACTTTTCTGAATCTTAGTTTCCCCATCTGTAAACTGATGGAGACCTAGGAAACGTCTGTTTCCTTCAAGACCAATTGATTTAGTTGTTGTTGTTGTTGTTTTGTCTTTGTTATGCATGAATGTATTTAGAGATATCATGCACCCTAAATGATTTTATCTGTTATCTTGTTACTATCATCTTGTTTGATAAAATTATTTATTGCTTCTATGCTTTATTCTTTGGCCCTCTCATTTTTTGTCCACATTTGATTGAGACCCCATTTGGGGTTTTCTTCACACAGATACTAGAGTAGTTTGTCATTTTCCTCTCCAGCTCATTTTATAGATGAGGAATCTAAGATAACCAGCTCTAAGTGACTTTCCCAGACTTACACAGTAAGTATCTAAGGCCAGATTTGAACTAAGGAAGACTGTTCATCCTAACTGCAGGCCTGACACTCTATTTATTTTGCCACCTAGCTTTCTTCTCTCATTTTTAATATTACATTATTAATGTTCATATAAGTTTGAATCCTTTCTTCAAATTCACCTTATAATGTGTTTGGTGTATATCTAGATCGAAATATGTGGGTGGATGTATTCAACCCTCTCATATCCATTTAAGAGACATTAGGGTCTGCTGATACTTACTCACTCAACCATGGTACACCTCTTACAATCATGCTACACCTCTTTTCCTTTAAATAGCCTCATTAGTTCGCTTTGAAGGCATTAAGGTTCTAAAAGGACATTTATTTCTAGCTCACATCTCATCTTCATCCTCCATAAAAATCTTTGCATTAAATCCTCACCATACAGATTCTTCCAGTTGCTAAACTAAATTTAACTTGTTGGGCTGCTCTGGATTATTGTTTATATTTCAGAATTCCTAATATTCTATTCATTAGAAATGTTTGGAAGTCCTATTTTTCATTAATAATGTATGTTTTTGGTGAAATTTTTTTCTTTTTCTTTTTTTCTTTTTTTTAATTTAAATTTTTAATTCAAGCTTTTTATTCACAAAGCATATGCATAAGTAATTTTTTCAACATTGACCCCTGTATAAATCCTTGCCGCAAATTTTCCCCTTCTTCCCCCCATTCCCTCCTCAACTGGCAGGTAGTCCAATATGTTGGAATCCTTACTAACTGCTAACTAATTAGAGTTGATCTAATCTTACAAGAAGATGTTTTGGGCAGAACCTGAAACAAGGTACTAAGTAGAACTAATTAATACAAGGCTTGTGTTCACACCTTTACTCATTGGAGTTCAATGAGTTCACACCTCCCTTGAAGCTCTTTGGGCCAGAGAGCACTATGGGAGAAAACCCACAATTCCTCTCTTGAGCATAAATAGAGCTTCAATGGGCCAGTCGAGGAAGTTCTTCAGAGTGAAGAAGCTACAAGTCGGGATTTCAGCAGAATTACGCCAGAAGCCCTCTCTTCAAGGCAAGACAGATTCAACTTGGTACTGGCTCTGGAGGCTGAAGAAAGCAGAGGCTGAGAAGAAAAAGCTCACCACATTTTGGCGCCTGAACAGGGACCGATTCAGATCCATCTGAACTAGATCACAACACCAATACATGCCAAATATGCTGAAATACATGCCAGATCCAATATGTGTATACATATTCACACAGCCATCTGATTGTGCAAAAAAAATCAGATCAATAAGGAAGAAAAAGAAAAACAGAAAAAAAAAAATGCAAGCAAATAACAACAGAAAGAGTGAGAATGCTATGCTATATTTCCCCATCTGTTCCCACGGTTCTCTTTCTGAGTGTAGATGGTCCTATTCATCACTGCAGAAGTGGAACTGGTCAGAATCATCTCAATGTTGAAGAGAATCACGTCCATCAAAATTGATCATCTTATAGTCTTATTGTTGCCTGTATAATGATCTCTTGGTTCTACTCATTTCACTCGGCATTAGTTCATGTAAGTCTCTCTAAGCCTCTCTATATTTTTCCTGTTGGTCATTTTCTTACAGAACAATAATATTCCATAGCATTCATATACCATAACTTATTCAGCCATTCTCAAATTGATGGGCATCCACTCAGTTTCCAGTTTCTTGCCACTACAAATAAGGTTGCCATAAACATTTTTGCACATGTGGGTCCATTTCCCTCCTTTATGAGTTCTTTGGGATATAAGCCCAGTAGTAACACTGCTGGATCAAAGGGTATGTAGAGTTTGATAACTTTTTGAGCATAGTTCCAAACTGCTCTCCATAATGGTTGGATCTGTGCACAGAGAGTCCCAAGTTTCCCACATTCCCTCTAACAATTGTCATTATCTTTTCCTGTCATTTTAACCAATTTGACATGTGTAGTGGTATCTGAGAGCTGTTTTGATTTGCATTTCTTTGATCAATAGTGATTTGGAGCACCTTATCCTGTGGCTAAAAGTAGTTTGAAATTCTTCATCTGAAAATTGTCTGTTCATATCCTTTAACCATTTATCAATTGGACAATGGCCCGAAATATTATAAATTTGAGTCAACTCTATATATTTTAGAAATATGGCTGTTGCCAGATCCTTTGCATGTAAAAATGTTTTTCCATTCTAATTCCCCCTTCTTGTCTGTATTAGTTTTGTTTGTACAAAAAGTTTTTATCTTAATATAATCTAAATTATCTATTTTATGATCAATAATGATTTCTAATTCTTCTTTGGTCACAAACTTCTTCCTCCTCCACAAATCTGAGAGGTAAACTATACTATTTTCTTCTAATTTGTTTATAGTATCATTCTTTATGTCTGGATCATGAATCCATTTTGACCTTATCTTAGTGTACAGTGTTAGGTGTGTGTCTATGCCTACTTTCTGCCATACTGGTTTCCAATTTTCCCAGCAGTTTTTTTTCTCAAATAGTGAATTAGATTGTTACAATTATTGACTATTTTGTTCTGTGAGCCTAACCTATTCCACTTTTCAACTCACCTATTTCTTAGCCAGTACCAAATGGTTTTGATGACCACTGCTTTATAATATAGTTTTAGATCTGGTACAGCTAGGCCATCTTCATTTGCTTTTCTCTTCATTAATTCCTTTGAAATCCTTGACTTTTTGTTCTTTGATATAAATTTTGTGGTTATTTTTCTAAATCAGTAAAATAGTTTCTTGGGAGTTTGATATCTCACTAAACAAATAGATTACTTTAGGGAGTATTGTCGTCTTTATTATATTCACTTGACCTATCCAAAAGCACTTGATATCTTTCCAATCGTTTAGATTTGACATTATTTGTGTGGAAAGTGTTTTGCAGTTTTGCTCAAATAGTTCCTGACTTTCCCTGTTATATAGATTCCCAAATATTTTATACTATTGACATTTATTTTAAATGAAATTTCTCTTTGTATCTCTTCCTGTTAGATTTTGTTAGTGATGTATAAAAATGCTGATGATTTATGTGGATTTATATTGTATCCTGCAACTTTGTTAAAGTGTAGGTATCAGTACCATGTTTGTGTCATAAAAGGAATTTGGTAGGACTCCTTCAATCCCTATTTTTTCAAATAATTTATATAGTATTGGACTTAATCGTTCTTTAAATATTTGGGAAAATTCACATGTAAATCCATCTTCATTGGCATTTGTACTGGTTGCCCTGGCTGCCTCCCTCCCTTTTCCAATTGAAACAGACCTTTTTTATTTTTTTTTTTATTTTATTTTTTTTTTTTTTGCAATCTTTGAAATTATCTTTTGCTGATAGTTTGTTGCACTCCCAATATTTATGAGTTCTGCCCATCTAAAGCTAATTCAGAGGCTAGATTTTGCAATTATTGTGAGGGTTGTAAAGAAGGTCAGAGAAAAGTGTGTGTTGTCTCTGCCACCTTGTCTCCTCCCCTAGAAGTCTATTTTTCTTTGTAGAATTATAGTTAGTTTTGCAATTAGGTCTAGTTTGAATTTGGTTCCAAACTTCTTACTTCTGTTTTTTACTTAGACCAAACCTAGATTCTTGGCTCTTACCCATATTATTCTCCTTCAGTATCTCCTACTTAAGCTTGTCTATATAATTAAAGATTGATTTACTTATGAATATTCCATTCCCTCTCACTTAACTCCTCCTTTTTCCTTTCATATTTATAAATGCAATTCTTTATTTACTTCTCTATATGAATATATTACACTTTAATTCTTTTCCTGGTTCAAATAAGAGTGAAGCCTTAAAACCCATCTCCTTGTTTGTATAAATCTCCTTTTGCTGGGTCTTATGAAAAATAGTAAGATGTCTTCACATCATGTTTATTAATTTTTAAGCTATTCTTTCCCTACTTCCTTATTTTTTTCATATTTAAAATAATTGTTGTTGTGTCATTTTCAGGCATGTCCAACTTTTGATGATCTCATTTCTTTATAAAGATCCTAGAATGGTTTGACATTTTCTTCTCTAGCTCATTTTACAGATAAGAAAATTGAGATAAACAGGCTTAATGATTTGTTTAGGGTCATATTGCTAGGAAGTGTCTATGTACAAATTTCAAGTCAGATATTTCTGACTTCAGGCTCTGTTCTCTATCCATTGTGCCACTTTGCTTTGAAATACATGCATACTCCAAGGTTTTTGTAATTCTTTTCCCCTCTCTATCTTTGAATTTGGAAAAATTATGGAGAAACCATAATATTCCTACCCCCTCATTCATAATTGGATATAAAAAGTTGTTCACTCTTTAGCTATTTCACTTTTCTTTTTTTTTTATTTTCATAATAATTGTTATAAAAGAAAATATATACTACCACCTCTAAGAATATCCCAAGAAAAATAGAGTTTTCCCCAATATTATTTTATTTTTCACAATATATGTAAAGATAGTTTTCAACATTAATTTTTATAAGATTTTGTATTTCAATTTTTTTCTCTCCCTCCCTTACTTCCTACTTCCCCAAGACACCCAGAAATCTGAGATATGTTATATATGTACAGTCCTTTTAAATATGTTTATATATTTGTCATATTGTGGAAGAAAAATCAGACTAAAAGAAAAAAAATGCAACAAATAAAAATTGAAAATACTATACTTTTATTATTAAAGCTTTTTTTTTCAAAACATATGCACAAATAATTTTTCAACATTGATCCTTGCATAGTCTTGTGTTCCAAATTTTCCACTCCTTTCTCCCACTCCCTCCCCTAGATGGCAATTAATCCAATATATGTTATACACATTATAATATATGTTAAATCCAATGTATATATATATGTATATATATACACACACACACACACACACACACACACACACATTTGTACAATTATCTTGCTGCACAAGAAAGATCAGATCAGAAAGGAAATAAAATGAATAAGAAAACAAAATGCAAATGAACAACAACAAAAAGAGTGAAAATGTTATGTTATGATCCATACTCAGTTCCCACAGTTGTCTCCCTAGGTGTAGATGGCTCTCTTCATCACAATATCATTGGGACTGGCCTTAAGCATCTCATTGTTGGAAAGAGTCACATCCATCAGAATTGATTTTAATATAATACTATTGTCACCATGTACAATGATCTCCTGCTTCTGCTCATTTCACATAGTATCGGGTCATATAAGTCTCTCCAGACCGCTCTAAAATCATCCTGCTGATTGTTACTTATAGAACAATAATATTAATATGTCATAACTTATTCAGCCATGCTCCAAATGATGGACATTCACTCAGTTTTCAGTTTCTTGCCACAAACATTTTTGCACAAGTAGATCCCTCTTTTAAGATCTCTTTGAGATATGGGACCAATAGGAAACATAGCTGGATCAAAGGGTATGCACAATTTAATAATTTTTTTGAGCATAGTTCCAAATTGCTCTTCAGAATGGTTGGATCTGTTCCAGTTTCACCAACAATATATTAGTGTCCCAGTTTTCCCACATTCCCTCCAACATTCATCATTATCTTTTCCATCCATTCATCTTAGCCAGTCTGAGAGGTATATAGTGGTATCTCAGTTTGCAGAAAATGCTAAACTTCAATCCAAATTCAGTTTTCACAGTTTTCTCTCTGGATGTGAATGGTATTTTCCATCTCATGTCTTGGATAACTCTGTATTTAGGCACTACTAGTTCCTTGGGTGGGATAACATTTTTCATAAGTCTTTGAGAATCGTCCTGCATACTTATATTGCTGATAATAGTTAATTCATTCACAGCAGATCATCTTAAAATATTTCTGTTACTTTGTAGACAATTTATTTTGCATCAGATCATGGAAGTTTTTCCAAGTTTTTCTGAGAGCATTCTGTTCATTTTTTTTTTTATAGTACAATTGTTTTCAATCATAATTGCATACCACAATTTGTTCAGTACTCAGTTCATGGTCATCACTTCAATTCCTAATTCTTTATCCCCACAAAAGAGCTGCTATAAATATTTTTGGATATAAATAGCCTTTTCCATTTTGCTTTTTATCTTTTTGGGATACAGACCTAGTAGTGATATTGCTGAGTCAAAGGGTATGCATAGTTTTATAACCCTTTGGTCATAGTTTCAAATTATTCTAAACAATGGTTCCTTTTTCATGTTTTTTTTTTTAAACATGACTACCATGCCTTATTTCTCATTTCTTCTGATAATTATCAAATTCTAGACTTAATTCTAGACTTCTTCTCAAGAAAGGTTTTTTTTTTTATTGTTGGTGTTCGGTCATTTTTCAGTTGTCTAACTCTTTTTTGGAGTTTTCTCAATTAAGATATTGAAGTAGTTTGACATTTTCTTCCCCAGTTCATTTTTACAGATAAGGAAACTGATGCAAAAAGTATTAAATGACGTGTTCAAGGTCACAAAATTAATATTGGATTTAAGTTCAGAAAGACAAACTTCCTGATTCCAGACCTACTGCTCTATTCCATATGTGACCTTGCTGCTCCTGAAGGCTTGGATGTTATCAATTCTTTTATTCTGTTATTAGTTCAGCATTGAAGAATAAATAATATTTCCCTTTCGTTCTTTTTATATGACTCCTTGAATATCATGTTTTACACTTTTATTTTTTATATTTGCTACATAATCTTATATAAACTTGGGATTGTTCTTACTTGGTACCTGATCACTTTTTTCCTGAAGTTTTATAACATTTTTCTTTGAACTAGATATTCTGGCATCTGCAACTCATATTTTTACATGTCTTAATTTTAGCTTTTCTTTTAGGTAGCAATCTATGTATTCTGTCCATCTAACTTCAATAATTCTGAGAAGTTTTTAGGAAATTCATAGTTTTTATTCATACTTTTTAGGAAATCTTAAACTATCATTTCATCACTATTTGCATGTCAATTGTTTATTTTTTCAGATTGCTTTAGATTTAGAATATTGCTTCATAATTTTAATATTTCATATTGCATTCAATATTGCAAATATTACAATTTTTGGTTTTGTCTATCTTTTTCTACTTTTCAGAATTTATACCATTTGGGCATGTTAGTTAATTTGTGATCATTATTTTATTATTATCTCAAATTTTCTATCAAAAATTCCAATCTCATTATCTCTAAACTTCTTTCTTGATTTCTTTAATCCATTGTTGGAAACTTTGTAGTAGACTGATTCTCCTAGGTTTTTATTTGTAACTATTTGAGAATTTATTTTATTCTTCTGAAATTTTATCTGGAGATTTTCTTATCCCCTCATAGCACTTCATTTTAATATAAAATTTGTAAATTTTCTTTGCTTATATCTTCAGTGACTCCAGTAGAGATGGTTGGTTAAGAACAAAAACAAATAATAAATTAATAAGTATAGAGCTCATATTTTCTCTTATAATTACTGTTTCCTTTTATGAATGTTCATTTTTGAATTTACTCATTTTTGTATTTTTATAGGAATCAAAACCAAGTCCATTAGCTTTTTAAACTCTGTTCCTTTCCATGTTTTTTTTTTTTTAATGGATGCAAGTTTCCCTTTCCCAATCTTGTTGCACTTCTTTCATTTTCCATTATATTTTAATTATAACTGGCAATGGCATAACAATCTGTTCTTTTCACATCCAAGAATGTACTTCATTGGAGCCAGGTCACTTGAATACATTATAGAAAAGTGCTTTCTTGCTACCTTCTTGCTTATTTAGGGTATAAAATTGCTTGTTAAACATGTTTTATTCTTTTCAGGACAAACATCATTATCTTTTGCAGAGCAAATAAAAACAAAATAAGTCATTGAAAAACTTCCTTCTCTTTGTTGATAGTTATCATCTTATTGAGTCTTATCTCTTATTTTAATTTTAATTTTTGAAACTATAGCTTTTTGAAAAAGTCCTTTATGTTGACATTAGTTTCCCTCTACTGATTGTGATAGCGTTATTACACTCTGCTTAAAGAAACATGCTATACTCTACTATTCATATTCTGTTATCTTATCATTGCTTCCAACCTAAGTACTTTTTTTTCTCTTTAATCTAATTTAGTTCCTGTGTTGTCAATACATCCTTGTTCCCCACTTTAGACAACCCTCACTTTTCCTCTTAATGGAAGTGTTTTCAGACACGTTAAGAATTTAATTCTTAAGTATCACCTAGTCTTTTAGCATGGGCACACTTCCTTAGCAGAATTTAAGTCCATAAAAGCCTACTTATCTAATCTATTAACCGTTTAAAACCTGTTTCTTATAATTTAGGGTATATGTCAGACTACATTTGAATTCCTTTTCTCTTTGCCTAACAAATTCAGGAGAAAATGTCCACTTCCTCCAGAGTTCACAACTTTTCCAGTCTCATAACCACTTCCCACTTATAAGGGAGAAATTCAGAAGAGAATTTAAGCTTATGTTCATGAAGTTTTTGAAGGATAAAACTACCATGAAAACAAGAAAAAAAATTGCTATCTTTTCTGATTTTTGACCTTGAGAGAATTGCAGAAGATATCTGAATAATTGAAAGTTGCTGTCAGTACTGTATCATACTTTTGTTGATGTTGATTGTTGTCCTTCATTCTGGAAGATGACCAAAGTGACATCACTTGTTAGAGTCAAATTATCATGTGTTTGACTATGGCTAATCAGACCATTATGAGCTCAGATTATTCTACCATGGAATGGGCACAAATAATCCATGTAAACATTATGAGTGGATTATCTAAATATGTGCATCTCATGTTTCTTTTGTTTTGCTCATAGAGTACAGTGCCTTCTTTGATATAAATAAGACATCCTAGGTGAGCCTTTGACACTGTTTCCCATGTCACAAATCAATTCCAAAGTTGTTCAGAAAGACCCTGACAGTGTCTTTGTATCACTTCTTTTGATCACCATGTGAGTACTTGCCTTGCATGAGTTCTTCATAAAATAATCTTTCAGGCAGGTGTAGAGTTGCATTCTCTGCAGTAGAGTTTGAATGTTTGGCAGTTTAATTCCAGAAAAGACCTAGTGTGCCTTACTTTATTCTGTCAGTTGATCTTCAGAATCTTCATAAGACAATTCAGATGGAAGTGCATCAGTTTCTTGGAATGTTTCCAGTATAAACTGTTTAGGTTTAATGGGCATATAACAATGCTTTTGTTCAAAGTTTGTGTTACCATACCTAAAGTCAAGCTCAGCTCTTTTCCATAAACCCACTGCTGAGATAGAGTGATTAAGTATAGGACTTTCGCTTTCTGGAGCAGTCTTGAATTAGGTACTGGTTCTGGGCAGTGAAGTGAATGGGCAAATTGATGATGGGATACTATTCTTTGAAACTTTTCTTATAGTTCTTTTCTGCTTTAAAAAGGAAAGAAGGAAGATCCCTCAGGAGATGCTCAAATCCAAAGTTCATAATTATTTTTCCTTTTTTCTTCTCTCCTCTATTCTATTTTAATCTCCTATACTCTTTCTCGCTTCTCTGCTTTCCTCTCCTTGCATCTCCTTTTCTTGGATTCACTTTGATTCCCCTTGTCTTGCTGTGCATCTTTATTCTCCCTAATATGATTCTTGAGAGAGAAACTGCATCCTTTTCAAATAACATCTTTGGCAGAAGCTATGATTTTAAAATCTTTAAAAAATCTAGAAATCTAAAAGGAAAGAATATAAAGGAAGTGTCCACATTTGCAAAATACTTTGCTTAGAATCTAGTGAAAGATTACATCTAAGAGAATTAGTAACAAGCATTCTTTGATTAAAATACAGATCAGCAAACAATGGTATTCAGGAGTCAGTAAAAGACATTCCTTCAATTTCACACTTCTTTGTAACAGAATTATGCTCACTATCAAATATATAATTTTTTGTCTACATCGTGCCATGTAGTGGGTAATATTCAATTAGGAACAAAAATGGGAATGAGGAAAGAAGCAGGGTTATTTGTTTCTTTACCCACTAACAGTGGGACACCGTGTACCATTATATTTCCTATTCTACCTTCTCTAAAGACAACCTGATTCCTGGGGTACAAAATGTTTCCCTTTAAATCGCCTCACCATTTATAGTATTTATGAGGGGATTCACTACACTTAAGTCCTTCAAAGGAGATGAATTCAATACCTCAGAGCCAGGTCAGCAGCAGAGCTTCCCAAACCATCATCAGGGGCTTTTAAGAATGAACAACAGTATCCCAGGAGGTGAGATGCGAATCCGGCCCTTTAAACTCATTTACTTTAATTGCATAACGTTTTTAAATACTGCGCACCAGTAAGAGGCAGGTGGAGCAGCAGGTGCAATGTGGCATTCTGCCAATAAGAGCATCAGAAAAACACAACCCCTTACAGAGGTAAGGAGCAAAAGACAGGGCAAGAAAAACTCCTCTGTGCTGAATGTCTATTTCATCTTTTAATTAAGGTGGAGGACATATTTCAGAGGTAATCCAAATCTAAGGGGATTTATTCATTTTTAGCTACTACCATTTTTTTTTAACAAGAGGAAGGACCTCAGAAATTGACTGTCAGTCCAAATGCAGCTAAGTCTATTCCCTATTCTTACATCTGCAAAATATTTCTGTATCAAGAAGTCAGGAAAAGAACATCATGAAGAAATTGTTTTGTTTCAAGTTTTCTGCCAAGACAATAAATTAAAAGCAGACCATGTCTAGAGTCTGACAAACTACATTTTAATTTTGGATTTTGATTTCTTGATATAGGGTGAAGGCTTCATGGCAGGATGTTAAAGATAAGTTGGGGCACAAATAAACATAACTAGTGATATTTTCCCCCACATCAAAACAAGATTCCTCTTTTTTCCTTTTACTATCTGTTTTCAGCACTGGATAGAGAGCACAAAACAACAGTGGCCTATTGAAACTAAACAATCATATAGGAAATAAAGGCCACAGGGGACTTTTATGGGTGATTTTTTTAATGTGAGCACATTGAGAACAGGAAGAATATTTTCTTCTTCTTGTTGTTTGCTGTTATTGTTATTTAACCTTTATGTTCTCAGTGCTTATAACAATACAATAAACATTTAATAAATGCTTTTTGATTTGCAGGATTTAATCAAAAAGAAATAATAATACTAATGTCAAATGATTTCTCTTCCTATCTCCAAAAATACACATTGTGAATGGATCCAACCATTTTGGAGAGCAATTTGGAGTTCTAAAAGTTATCAAATTGTGCAGTTCCTTTGATCCAGCAGTGTTACTACTGGGTTTATATCCCAAAGAAATTTTAAAGGAGGGAAAGGGACCCACATGTGCAAAAATGTTTGTGGCAGCCCTCTTTGCTGTGGCAAGAAACTGGAAACTGAGTGGATACCCATCACCTGGAGAATGGCTGAATAAATTGTGGTATATGAATGTTATGGAATATTATTGTTCTATAAGAAATGACTAACAGAATGATTTCAGAGGTCTGGAGAGACTTACATGAACTATGCTAAGTGAAATGAGCAGAACCAGGAGATCATTGTACCGGGCAACAACAAGATTATATGATGATCCATTGGCTCTTCTCAACATTCAGATGCTTGAGGCCATTCCAATGATCTTGTGATGAGGAGAGCCACCTACACCCAAAGAGAAGACTCTGGGAACTGAGTATCAATCAGAACATAGCATTTTCACTTTTGTTGTTGTTTGCTTGCATTTTACTTTCTTTCTAATTTTTCTTCCTTTTTGATCAGATTTTTCTTGTGCAGCATGATAATTGTAGAAATATGCATGCCTATATTCGATTTATACATATTTTGCCACATTTAATATATATTGGATTACTTGCTATCTAGGAGAGGGAGGGGAGAGTAGAGAGTAAAATTGGACCACAAGGTTTTGCAAGAGTCAATGATGAAAAAATGATCCTTACATATGTTTTGAAAATAAAAAACTTCAATTTTTTTTTTTAAAAAAAAAGCAGACATTTACTTTGAGCATTTGAATGGATCTAAAAAATTACTAGAATGGACACTTTCTCCACCATAGAATATTAAAATGTCTCTTTACCTTATTATTTGTACTCTCTAAGTCTTATTTTCTCCTCTCTAAAGTGAGGAGGTTGGATTGTATAACCTCTGAGATCTCTTTTAGCTTTCCAGCTTTAGATCTATAATCCTACTGTTCTATTTAATTCTTGTTCTTGTCTTTCAAAAGCTTCTCCAGAGAGACTGGATCATATGTAAATGAGGTTTTCTCCCTTTTCTTTTATTATTTGTTGGGCACCAGTGAAAGACTTGGAATGTCTGCTTCTCTCAATCCCAATGCATGACTGGCTTCATTTTATTATAGCAAGTTGATACATTAATGATGGAAAAATACTTCTATTTCACTATTTTTTTTTTACTATAAATGTAACCAGAAGACTAAAAAGTTGCAAGAAATTGAAGAATGGTTTCTTCTGGTAGAAGCAAGCACCAATAATTATATCAATAGTACTGTTGCTTTATTATTTTCTTTTATCACCAATTCTTTGTGAACCCATTTGAAATTTTCTTAGCAAGAACACTGGTGGTGTTTGCTATTTTCTTCTCCAGCTCATTTTACAGATGAAGAAACTGAAACAGACAGGATTAAGTGACTTGCCCATGTTCACAGCTAGTAAGGATCTGAGGTCAAATTTGAATTCAGCAAAATGATTCCTCCTCACTGCAGGCTGAGCAAATTCTATCCATTTAACAACCTAGCTGCCTCCATATCAGTAGTAATTACTATAATAGCATTTACATATATGTATATACACATGTATAAGTATATAGATATATAACATAGCATTATTATATTAGCAATATTATATATACATATATTTTTGCATAAATATATAGAACTGTATGAGTTGATGCAAAGTAAAGTAAAAAGAATTGGAAGATCATTTGCACAGTAACAATGTTATAATAATCAACTTTAAAAGACTTGGCTATTCTGATCAAGACAGTTCCAAAAGAACCATGATGAAAAAGTACTATTCACATCCAGAGAGAGAACTGATGAACTCTTAGTGCAAACTTTATTTTATTTTTGTTTTATTTTGCAAAGGGTTAATATAGAAATATTTTTGCATTTTTGTATGGCTATATATATATATATACACACATATATATGTAGGCATACATAGACACACACACACACACACACACACACACACACACACACATATATATATATCTGTATTTAACAGATGATTAACCTGAAGTAAAGAATGATTAAGGCTTGCCTGGAGTCAATAATAGTACATAGCTGATTCTGCACTTGAACCTAATATTCCTTCTACTTTGCCAACTAATTGCTTCTACTGTATAAAAAATTTAACATCAATAGTCATTTTACCTTGTAGTACCCATGACTATCATCTATAAGTATTATTTCATATAAATGAAAAGTGATTATAGAAGATGGAAAAAATAGACAAGCTAAACATTCATTGAAAATCTGATGTAGTTCCATAAAAGGTAGTAAGAACTGAAGCTATATTATTCTACTCAGGAGATTCTCTGTGTCCATACCCTTAAAATGTGGTTCCCAAAAACTAAGCAAAATACTACAGATGTGGTTCAACCAGGAGTGGTTCAATAGTTAGTATGATAAAGGGATTAGAAATTATATTATATAAGTATGGCACTCATGGCTAATCTGAGGAATGACTACTTTTTCAAGAATGTCATAACTGAGAAAGCAATAATTGTGAAAAATAACAGGCCTTCAATTTTTCCATGAAGTGGTCTGTCTAATCACATGGGGGGGGGGGGTCTGTGAAAAAAATTCTGAGAATATAAGGAATAATAAAAGCACATGTTTTTCCTTTTTTTTTTAATTTGTTTTTACATTTTTTAACATTTTTTCAAATTTTGAGTTCCAGTTCCTCTCCTCTGTCCACTAAGACAAACAATATATCAATATGCATGTGAAATTATACAGAACACATTCCCATATTATCCCTTTAAACTACAAAGCAGAAATAAAATAAAGTAAGAAAATCATACATCAATTTGCATTCAGAGTTCTTTAATTCTCTCACTGTATGTGGATAGCATTTTTACATCATGATTCCTTTGGAATTATCTTGGACCACTGTATTAACCAAACTAGGTAAGTCTTTATTAACACATTGCTATTACAATGCACAATGATCTTCCAATTCTTTCACTTCACTTTGCATCCGTTCACACAGTTCTTGCCTAGTTTTGTTTTTTAGAAAAAGCATCTTGCTCATTATTTCTTGAAGCACAAAGCATCTTTTAGAAAAGCATCTTGCTCCTTATTTCTTGAAGCACAAAAATACTTCATCAAAATTATATTCAAAGAAAATTATATGAAACTTCTTCAGACATTTCCCAATTTATGAGCATCCCCTCAGTTTCCAATTCTTTGCCACAGAAAAAAATGGTTGCTATAAATATTTTTGTACACATAGGTCCTTTTCTTTTTTCTTTTATCTCTTTGGAAGGTAGACATTGTAGTAGTATTACTAACTCAAAGGGTATTCACAGCTTTATAGCTCTTTAAGCAGTGTCCAAAATTATTCTCTGGAATAGATGGACCAGGTTCACTTTTTCTGAATAAGTGATTCTAGGTTATAACTCTAATTCCTCTTGCTTTCATAGGGATATCATATTCCAAACTCATTGCTCCTTGAAGATACAAACTGCTAAGTTTTGTGTGATACTGACTATGGCCTCATGACATTTCAAATATTTCTTTCTGACTGTTTGCAATATTTTTCCTTGATCTGGGAATTCTGGATTATGCCATATTATTCAAGGGAGTTTTAATATTGGGAAATGGTGAGGTTTTATTTTATCCTTAGATCTAAGATATTCAAGGCAATTTTCCTTTAAAGATAGTGAATATATCATGATGTATATATGTGTGTATATATATATAATGGCTTTTAGGTAATCTGATAATTTTTAAATTATATTTTCTCCATCTATTTCCCATGTTAGGTGTTTTTTACAATAAGATTTTTCACATTTTTTCTATATTTTGCTTTTGTTTATTGTTTCTTAGACACTAGCCCAATTATAATTTTCTTTTCTTTTCTTTTCTTTTCTTTCTTTCTTTTTTTTTTTCTTTTTTTTTTTTTTTTGGTGAAGTAATTGGGGTTAAGTGACTTGCCCAGGGCAACATAGCCAGGAAGTGTTAAGAGTCTGAGGCCAGATTTGAACACAGGTACTCCTGACTTTAGGTCTGGTGCTCTATCCACTGCATCACCTAGCTGCCCCCCAGTTATAATTTTCAAGGAATTATTTTTAAGTGAACTGTTGTACTTCTTCGTCCGTTCAATCAAATCTACTTTTTGTTGCTAAGGCAATTGGGGTTAAGTGATTTGCCCAGGGTCACATAGCCAAGAAGTGTTAAGTGTCTGAGGCCAGATTTGAACTCAGGTCCTCCTGATTTCAGGGATGGTGTTCTATCCACACTCAAGTCTATTTTTAAGGAGTTTTTTTTTTTTTTCTTTATAAATATTTTGCCACTTTTACTATTAGGTCAATTATGATTTTTACAATTTGTTTTCAGTATTTAAACCTCTTTTTACTGTCATTTCTTTTCCCACTTTTTTTACTACTTTTATCTCTTTCCTTAACTTGTTTAGGAAATTCTTACTGGCCTTGTGCTCAATTAGCATTTTTCTTTCAATCTTTGCTTGTAACTTTTGCATTGTTGTCTTCTTCTAAGTTTATGTATTGTTCTTCCCTGCCACCATAGTAGCTTTTTATAGTCAAAATTATTGTTTCTGTTGTTATTTGCTCATTAATTTCCAGTATATTTCTCAGCTTCAAACTTTATGTCAGAGTCAAGTCTGCCAGGGTGGAAATATCCTGATTCATTTAACAGATAGTTCTGAGGTGTGTAACGCTTTTGGTGTTTCCAATATAGTGTTATCTTGGAAGAGCTGTGGTCACTGCTCTCCTAGTTTGTGATGTGATCTTTACTCAGGAAGGATCTTTCCTCCCTTGCAGCCTCAAGTGCTAATTGATCCTAAAATTGTAACTGGGCCCCTGCTTCCTTGTGACTTATCATAAGCATTGCTGTCTGACATGGTACTATGACCCAGAACTGCTTAGTTCAAAGGTAGCTCTGAAAAATCTTTTCTGATACAAATCTTCAGCAGAAGTCTTAACAGGTAGGCATTGGGCTTGATAGAAAATTGTGTTCTCCATTCCCAGACCATGTTGAATCAGTGATAGATACCCACACTTTTTTGTTCAGTCCTTGTTTTGTTCAGTCCTAAAAAGTAATTTACAAATAATGATTAAAGATGAAATAATAATAATACCAAGAAAACTGTCTTAATTTCTCTTCTCTTTTTTATTGTGTATCTTTTATTATAACTTTTTTATTGACAGAACATATGCCTGGGTAATTGTTTACAACATCATCCCTTGCACTTACTTCTGTTCCAACTTTTCCCTTCCCCCCCCTACCTCCTCCCCTAGATGGCAAGCAGTCTTATACATGTTAAATATGTTATAGTATATCCTAGATACAATATATGTGTGCAGAACCAAACAGTTCTCTTGTTGCACAAGGAGAATTGGATTCAGAATGTAAAAATAAACTGGGAAGAAAAACAAAAATGCAAACAATTTTCATTCATTTCCCAGTGTTCTTTCTCTGGGTATAGCTGCTTCTGTCCATCATTGATCAGATCTTCTCTTTGTCGAAGAGATCTACTTCCATCAGAATACATCCTCGTACAGTATCGTTGTTGAAGTATATAATGATCTCCTGGTCCTGCTCATTTCAGCATCAATTCATATAAGTCTTTCCAAGCCTCTCTATATTCATCCTGCTGGTCATTCCTTACGGAACAATAATATTCCATAACAATCACATACCACAATTTACCCAACCATTCTCCAATTGATGGGCATCCATTCATTATCCAGCTTCTAGCCACTACAAACAGGGCTGCCACAAACATTTTGGCACATACAGGTCCCTTTCCCTTCTTTAGTATCTCTTTGGGGTATAAGCCCAGTAGTAGCACTGCTAGATCAAAGGGTATGCACTTTTATTTGATACTGTTTGGGCATAATTCCAGATTACTCTCCAGAATTAATTTCTCTTTTCAATAAAATAATTAGAAAGAAACAATTGAAAGACATCCTATCAATGTACAGGAAAGAAGACACAATGGTTTCTGGGAAGCATCCTACAAGTCAATTCTATTCATGATGGCCATAAACATAGCAAGGGCCCTCAAATAAAAAAATAAAAAACTATCACCAGACCTGCTTGATCATTTTTACTGATATCTATTGCTACTGTGAAATGAAATAAATAAATTGGTATAAAATACCAAAAGCTTTATTCACCAGAGACTCACTTTTGATTGCTTCTGCATTACTCTGATCAGACGAGCCACAGCTAAAGACAGAAAAGCATTTTCCAAGTTTTTTTTTGTTTTTTTTGTTTTTTTTTTCCCTAAAGTTGATCTAAATCAGAGATTTGATAGTCCAACTGAGAGAAATTGAATTGTATTCCCTCAAGTATCAAGGAAAGCCTGGAGTACTTAACTAGATAAAATGAAATGTTTAGATATGGGCAATCTATTGATTTTGGCGGGCATTTTAAAGAGTGTTTTGTCCCTTCCAAAAAGTAAACTGAATACTTTTGTAAGGAACTGGCACAAAAATGTTTTTGAGATTTAGGATGGCTTTTTCAGTGTGTGAAAACTATGAAATGGGTAGCAGAGATTAAAAACTTTACCCTTTGGTTCATTTGTCTTTGTGTCTCATTCTCAATATATTTATCCAAATAAGCAAGGAAAAAAGACTGAGAACTGGGGAATGCTGAATCCCAAAAGCAAATAACTATAGTAGAGTTCATTGGTCACTCATATTTCTTTATATTATTACTTTAGAGTCATCTTATTAAAGCATTGCATTTGTGGTAGAAAATAGATGTACTAAGTCTAATATATACTATTTGTATGGTGAGTTTCCTTCTAGAAGATTTTTAGACAAATGAAGATGGCCTAGCACGAGACCTAAAACTATATTATAAAGCAACAGTCATCAAAACCATTTGGCTAAGAAATAGAGTAGTCAATCAGTAGAACAGTTTAAGTTTACAAAACACAAAAGTTTTTGTTGTTGTCTACTAGCATTTTGTTTTCCTTTTCATTGTTTTTTTTTTCCCTTTTTGATCTGATTTTTCTCATGCTGCATGATTATTGTGGAAATATATATGGAAGAATTGCACATGTTTAACGTATATTGGATTACTTGTTGTCTAGGGTAAGAAATGGGGGAAAGGGAAGAAATTTGGAATACAAGATTTTGCAAGGGTGAATGTTGAAAATTATCTATGCATATGTTTTAAAAAATCCTCAATAAATAAAAAATATTTTCCCCCTGAATTTCTAATTCTGTACTGAAAGGAAATAGTCATTAAATACGGAATATAATAAATAGATTAAATTTCCTCTTTTAAATTATATTTCACCAAGATTGACTCTGGTCTGTTTGATTTTAGAGGTGGAATTCTTTTGTGAGAACAGGCAAATTTGTGGCTATGAAATGCCATTTTGAGGTTTCACCTGAAATGTGATCGATGGGTTGATTCTCATTAACTTCAAGTTTTATTACCACTTTTGGAAGACTTCCCCATGCTTTGGGTAGATCAGAGTCACTTTGATCTAACCTCCTTATCTTGTCAGGATTGTTCAGACCTCTATTTGAATACCTTGTATATAGCAGGAATTCAATGCAGAAAAACAGGATGCCTATATATTGCAATGACCTCAGCAGGGATTTATCATTGAGAAGGACTGGTGGGAGAATTGCCCCATATTGTTGCCCCATATTGAGTAGTTTCCTCAATCTATAAAGAAAAGTTTTTAGTTTCTCTGAGAGCTCATTTGAGACTACTAGATTTTCCTTTTTAAAAAGGGAAATATTAGACTTCCGGTTAAGATGGCGGAGAGGAGGCTCACAGCTGCATAAGCTCCACGCTTTCTCTCACTATCCACTTCATTACAAGCCTCTGAATCAATGCTTGACTGAAAAAAAACCACATATAGTTACCAAGAGAAGCCATCCTTGAGATCCGCCAAGAAAGGTCTGTTTTTACTGGAGGGATGGGACGGTTTTAGATCGGGCCCAGGCTGAGGGCAACGGCAGTGAGAGCACGGGAGCAGACTGGAGAGGGGGTGGGGAGTGATCGTAGCCATCTCTGCGGGGAGAACTTCGGTACAGGTTTGGATACTTTGCTCCGGCAGCAAGTCAGCAGCCCAGCAGAGAAGCTAAAAACACCGGGGCTAAAGAATACAACCCCAAACAGCTGAAGACTCTTGGGACCTGGCCACCCCACTACAGTGACTCAGCACGCTCTGGGATCTCAGAGCACAGGCACAACACAGTCCTGCTAGTGCCTCACTGCTGCCCCCCGCAGTCTGGAGAGGAAGCTCGGTAACATACCCAGGCCCTCCCCCAAAGAAAGACTCCAGTTTTTTTCTATTTTTCTTTGCTAGTTTGTCTCTGATTATTAGACAGAATGAGCAAGAAGCTGAAGAGGACTTTAACCCTTGACAGCTTCTATACAGATAGAGAGCAGACTCTAAATCCTGAGGAGACTAAAAACAGACAGTCTCCAGGTGAATCCCCAAAGGAGGAGATCATCTGTTCCTCAGCACAGATGAACCTCATAGAAGTAATTAAAAAAGCTCTCACAAGGGAGCTAGAAGAAAAATGGGAAAAGCAGAGTGAGGCTTGGCAAAAGAGCCTGGAGAAGTCAGTTAAAGAGAGAGTGGATAAAGAAGTAAAATCCTTGAAAAATAGGATTGGTGAACTGGAAACAGAAAATAGCTCTCTAAAAAACAAAATTGGCGAAATGGAAAAAAATTCCACAGAACAAAAGAACTCAATTGGACAATTAGAAAAAGATCTTTAAAAAGTGAGCAAAGAAAATACTTCACTGAAAATCAGGGTCGAACAAATGGAATTGAATGACTCGAGGAGACAAGAAAAATCAGTCAAGCAAATCCAAAAAATCAAACAATGGAAAAGAATGTGAAATACCTTCTGGGGAAGACAACAGACCTGGAAAACAGATCCAGGAGAGACAATCTGAGAATCATTGGACTCCCAGAAAAGAATGATGAAAAAAAGAGCCTGGACACTATTTTCCAGGAAATTATCAAAGAGAACTGCTCAGAAGTCATAGGAACAGAGGAAAAAATAAACATTGAAAGGATTCATCGATCACCCACTGAAAGGGATCCTAAAATCAAAACACCAAGGAATATAGTGGCCAAATGCCAGAACCCTCAGACGAAGGAAAAAATATTGCAAGCAGCTAGAAAAACCCAATTCAAGTATCAAGGAGCCACAATAAGGATCACCCAGGATCTGGCAGCATCCACATTAAAAGATCGAAGGGCCTGGAATATGATATTCCGAAAGGCTAAGGAACTTGGTATGCAACCAAAAATAACTTACCCAGCGACAATGAGCATCTTTTTCCAGGGAAGAAGATGGACATTCAAAGAAGTAAGCGAATTTCATCTATTTCTGATGAAAAAACCAGAACTTAACAAAAAGTTTGATCTACAAATATAGAACTCAAGAGAAATCTAAAAAGGTAAAGATTAATCTTGGGAACTATATTTTGACTATATAGATGTATGAAGAATACATGTATACCTTGTTCTAGAAATTGATGTGGAAAGGACATTGTACCAGAAAAAGGGTAAAGTGGGGATAGTACATCTCATGAAGAGGCATAGGAAACCTATTATATCTGAGAGAAAGAAGGGAGGGGGATGAATAGAGTGGGTATCTTACTGCCTTCAGAATTGGCTTTAAGTGAAAAATCTTAAGACATATTCAATCTATGGTGAAACTTCTCCCACCTCATTGAAAAGTGAGAAGGGAAAAGTGAAAAGGGAAGGAATAAGCTAAGCGGAAGGGAATACGGGAACTGGGAAGGAAAGGGGTAAGATAGGGGGAGGAACTCTAAGGCGGGGGGAGGGATACTAAAAAGGGAAGGCTGTGACAAGCAAATGGTGCTCACAAGCTTAATACTGGGAAGGGGGGGAAAGGGGAAAGAAGGGAGAAAAGCATAAACTGGGGTTAACAAGATGGCAAGTAATACAGAATTGGTTATTCTAACCATAAACGTGAACGGGGTAAACTCCCCCATAAAGAGGAAGCAGTTAGCAGAATGGATTAAAAGCCAGAATCCTACAATATGTTGTTTACAGGAAACACACCTGAAGCAGGGAGATACATGCAGGTTAAAGGTAAAAGGTTGGAGCAAAATCTACTATGCTTCAGGTGAAGTCAAAAAAGCAGGGGTAGCCATCCTGATCTCAGATCAAGCTAAAGCAAAAATTGATCTAATTAAAAGAGATAAGGAAGGGCACTATATCTTGCTAAAGGGTAGCATGGATAATGAAGCACTATCTATATTAAACATATATGCACCAAGTGGGGTAGCATCTAAATTCTTAAAAGAGAAATTAAGAGAGCTGCAAGAAGAAATAGACAGTAAAACTATAATAGTGGGAGATCTTAACCTTGCACTCTCAGAATTAGATAAATCAAACCACAAAATAAATAAGAAAGAAGTCAAAGAGGTAAACAGAATACTAGAAAAGTTAGATATGATAGATCTCTGGAGAAAATGTAATGGAGACAGAAAGGAATACACTTTCTTTTCAGCAGTTCATGGAACCTATACAAAAATTGACCATATATTAGGACATAAAAACCTCAAACTCAAATGCAGTAAGGCAGAAATAGTAAATGCATCCTTTTCAGACCACGATGCAATGAAAATTACATTCAACAACAAACCAGGGGGAAGTAGACCAACAAATAATTGGAAACTAAATAATCTCATACTAAAGAATGATTGGGTGAAACAGCAAATCATAGACATAATTAATAACTTCACCCAAGAAAACGATAATAATGAGACATCATACCAAAATGTATGGGATGCAGCCAAAGCGGTAATAAGGGGAAATTTCATATCTCTAGAGGCCTATTTGTATAAAATAGAGAAAGAGAAGATCAATGAATTGGGTTTGCAACTAAAAATGCTAGAAAAGGAACAAATTAAAAACCCCCAATCAAACTCTAAACTTGAAATTCTAAAAATAAAAGGAGAGATCAATAAAATTGAAAGTAAAAAAAACTATTGAATTGATTAATAAAACTAAGAGTTGATTCTATGAAAAAACCAACAAAATAGACAAACCCTTAGTAAATCTGATTAAAAAAAATGAAAGAGGAAAATCAAATTGTTAGTCTTAAAAATGAAAAGGGAGAACTCACCAGTAACGAAGAGGAAATTAGAGCAATAATTAGGAGTTACTTTGCTCAACTTTATGCCAATAAATTCGACAACTTAAATGAAATAGAAAAATACCTCCAAAAATATAGCTTGCCCAAACTAACAGAGGAAGAAGTAAATATCCTAAACAGTCCCATCTCAGAAAAAGAAATAGAACAAACTATCAATCAACTCCCTAAGAAAAAATCCCCAGGACCAGATGGATTTACATGTGAATTCTACTAAACATTTAAAGAACAATTAACTCCAATGCTAAATAAACTATTTGAAAAAATAGGGATTGAAGGAGTCCTACCAAACTCCTTTTATGACACAGACATGGTACTGATACCTAAACCAGGTAGGCTGAAAACAGAGAAAGAAAATTATAGACCAATCTCCCTAATGAATATTGATGCTAAAATCTTAAATAAAATATTAGCAAAAAGATTACAGAAAATCATCCCCAGGATAATACACTATGACCAAGTAGGATTTATACCAG
Source organism: Antechinus flavipes (assembly GCF_016432865.1). NCBI lineage: Eukaryota > Metazoa > Chordata > Mammalia > Dasyuromorphia > Dasyuridae > Antechinus > Antechinus flavipes. The sequence goes on along the minus strand of NC_067399.1, from coordinate 286,855,709 downwards.
GAATGCAGGGCTGGTTCAATATTAGGAAAACTATTAGCATAATTGACTATATCAATAACCAAACAAACAAAAACCATATGATCATCTCAATAGATGCAGAAAAAGCATTTGATAAAATCCAACATCCATTCCTAATAAAAACACTTGAGAGCATAGGAATAAATGGACTTTTCCTTAAAATAGTCAGGAGCATATATTTAAAACCATCAGTAAGCATCATATGCAATGCAGAAAAACTGGAACCTTTCCCAATAAGATCTGGAGTGAAGCAAGGTTGCCCACTATCACCATTATTATTTAATATCGTATTAGAAACACTAGCCTCGGCAATAAGAGTCGAGAAAGATATTAAAGGAATTAGAGTAGGCAATGAAGAAACCAAACTATCACTCTTTGCAGATGATATGATGGTATACCTAGAGAACCCCAGAGATTCTACTAAAAAGCTATTAGAAATAATTCATAATTTTAGCAAAGTAGCTGGCTACAAAATAAATCCCCATAAATCCTCAGCATTTTTATACATCTCCAACAAAACTCAACAGCAAGAGATACAAAGAGAAATTCCATTCAGAATAACTGTTGATACCATAAAATATTTGGGAATCTATCTACCAAAGAAAAGTCAGGAATTATATGAGCAAAATTATAAAAAAGTCTCCACACAAATAAAGTCAGACTTAAATAATTGGAAAAATATTAAGTGCTCTTGGATCGGCCGAGCGAACATAATAACGATGACAATACTCCCTAAACTAATCTATTTATTTAGTGCTATACCAATCAGACTTCCAAGAAAATATTTTAATGATCTAGAAAAAATAACAACAAAATTCATATGGAACAATAAAAAGTCGAGAATCTCAAGGGAATTAATGAAAAAAAATCAAATGAAGGTGGCCTAGCTGTACCTGATCTAAAATTATATTATAAAGCAGCAGTCACCAAAACCATTTGGTATTGCCTAAGAAATAGATTAGTGGATCAGTGGGAAAGGCTAGGTTCACAAGACAGAATAGTCAACTATAGCAATCTAGTGTTTGACAAACCTAAAGCCCCTAACTTCTGGGAAAAGAATTCATTATTTGATAAAAACTGCTGGGATAATTGGAAATTAGTATGGCAGAAATTAGGCATGGACCCACACTTAACACCATATACCAAGATAAGATCAAAATGGGTCCATGACCTAGGCATAAAGAACGAGATAATAAATAAATTAGAGGAACATAGAATAGTTTATCTCTCAGACTTGTGGAGGAGAAAGAAATTTGTAACTAAAGATGAACTAGAGACCATTACTGATCACAAAATAGAAAATTTTGATTACATCAAATTAAAAAGCCTTTGTACAAATAAAACTAATGCAAACAAGATTAGAAGGGAAGCAACAAACTGGGAAAACATCTTCACAGTTAAAGGTTCTGATAAAGGCCTCATTTCTAAAATATATAGAGAACTGACTCAAATTTATAAGAAATCAAGCCATTCTCCAATTGATAAATGGTCAAAGGATATGAACAGACAATTTTCAGAGGATGAATTTGAAACTATTACTACTCATATGAAAGAGTGTTCCAAATCATTATTGATCAGAGAAATGCAAATTAAGACAACTCTGAGATACCACTACACACCTGTCAGATTGGCTAAGATGACAGGAAAAAATAAGGATGAATGTTGGAGGGGATGCGGGAAAACTGGGACACTAATGCATTGTTGGTGGAGCTGTGAACGAATCCAACCATTCTGGAGAGCAATCTGGAATTATGCCCAAAAAATTATCAAATTGTGCATACCCTTTGATCCAGCAGTGTTTCTATTGGGCTTATATCCCAAAGAAATACTAAAGAAGGGAAAGGGACCTGTATGTGCCAAAATGTTTGTAGCAGCCCTGTTTGTAGTGGCTAGAAACTGGAAAATGAATGGATGCCCATCAATTGGAGAATGGCTGGGTAAATTGTGGTATATGAATGTTATGGAATATTATTGTTCTGTAAGAAATGACCAGCAGGATGAATACAGAGAGGACTGGCGAGACTTACATGAACTGATGCTAAGTGAAATGAGCAGAACCAGGAGATCATTATACACTTCGACAACGATATTGTATGAGGACATATTTTGATGGAAGTGGATTTCTTTGACAAAGAGACCTGAGTTTCAATTGATAAATGATGGACAAAAGCAGCTACACCCAAAGAAAGAACACTGGGAAACGAATGTGAACTATATGCATTTTTGTTTTTCTTCCCTGGTTATTTATACCTTCTGAATCCAATTCTCCCTATGCAACAAGAGAACTGTTCGCTTCTGCAAACATATATTGTATCTAGGATATACTGCAACATATCCAACATATAAAGGACTGCTTGCCATCTAGGGGAGGGGGTGGAGGGAGGGAGGGAAAAAAATTGGAAAAGAAACGAGTGCAAGGAATAATGTTGTCAATATAAAGTAATCATTAAATAAAAAAAATTTTAAAAAAGGGAAATATTTTTATTTCCTTTTTTAAAACTTTAGTCAGTTTAATTTAATTTTTAAAAATTTTCCTATGGGGAAGTGATTGAAGAGAGGGAAAGTTAAGACAGATTCTTTTAAATATCAGACAAGTAATCTATGAGGACATTACAAAATGCTATTTGTTTGCTGAATTCATATAACTTTGTTGACCTGCAAGCCTGTCAGGTATGATAGGTCTGGGTCCCCAGAGTATTGATTGTCTAAGGACTGCATTGAATAGACTGCTGGGATAGCAGTATCATTAACAATTGTGATATGTCAATTAGGTTAAAACTCTATAATTCAAAACATTGGAGAAAACACTTGAAAGAAAATTGTTTCCCCATATCCCTAGAGAGCTAACAAGAAATCGATAGTATAGAGAAATATGCCTAAAGCTTCCCTGTTGATATACTAAGAAACACAAACATTTAAATAGTATGAGATTATTATGGAAAACTGAACTTGAGCATCTTCTATGAAGCTAGCTAGTTATGCATGTTTTGACTTCATATGGATGGACACGTATTATAATCCCTTGCAAAAGTTTATACATAATAAAAGCCTCTTTTGGTTCTCTAGGTCTCCCCCCATGTCACAAGGCTCTGTTTATGATAATTGATGATTACATTTGTTAGAAAAATACAGATTAAAACAACTCTTAGGCACCATCTCATATCTATCAAATTTGCTAAAATGACCAGATAAGATAAGGATAAATGTTGGAGGGGATGTGGAAGAACTGGAGCACTATAGTTGTCATTGATAGAGTTGAGAGCTGATCCAGCTATTAAAACAAAAAATTTGTAACTGTGTTCAAAAGTCTATAAAATTTTGTATACCCTTTGATCCAGAACTGCTACTACTGAGTCTGTATCCCAAAGAGATCATAAAAGAGGGGAAAAGATCCACATATGCAAAAATGTTTCTAGCAGCTATTTTTGTGATGATATGGAATTGGAAATTGACTGGATATCTATCAACTGGGGAATGGCTGAACAAGTTATGATATATGAATGTGATGGGATATTGTTGTAATCTGATCCTAAAGAATGAGTGGGTAAAACAACAAATCATAGACACAATCAATAATTTCATCCAACAGAATGCCAATAATTGGACAACATATCAAAATTTATGGGATGCAGCCAAAGCAGTTCTAAGGGGAAGCTTTATATCTCTAAATAAATACTTGCATATTATAGAGAAAGAGATCAATGAATTGGGCATGAAACTAAAAAAGCTAGAAAAGGAACAAATTAACAATCCCCAAGTAACTACCAAATTTGAAAGTCTGAAAATAAAAAGGGAAATTAATAAAATTGAAAGTAATAAAAACTACTGAACTAATAAGCAGAACTAAGAGCTGCTTTTATTTTAAAAAATACAATGCCATTATTTCATTTGATTAGAAAAAAGAAAGAAGAAAATCAAATTACTATAAAAAATAAAAAGGGTAAACTTTCCACCAATGAAGAAGAAATTAGAACAATAATTATGAGTTATTTTGCCCAAATATGCAAGTAAATATGTATGCAAAATAAATATCATAATCTAATTGAAAAGGATGAATATTTACAAAAATATAGATTGCCCAGATTAAGAGAAAAGGAAAGAAATTGCTTAGTCCCATTTTAGAAAGAGAAATGGAACAAGCTATTAACAAACTCCCTATGTAAAAATCTCCAGGGCCTGATGGATTTACATGTGTGCAAGAAGAACAATTTAGTTAAAGAACAATTAATTCAAATACTAAGCAAATTATTTGGAAAAAGAGGGAAAGAAGCAATCCTACCGACTTCCTTTTATGACACAGAAATGGTACTGGTATCTAAATCAAGTAGTGTCAAAACAGAGAAAGAAAATTATGAATCAATTATTATAGATGCAATATTAATGCAAAAATCTTAAATAAAATATTCATAAAGAGACTATAACAAGTTATTCCCAGGATAATACACCATGACTAAGTAGGATTTATAACAGGAATACAGGGTTGGTTCAATAGAAAGCTATTAGCATAATTGACTATATCAATAACCAAACAAACAGAAATCATATGATTATCTCAAGAGATGCAGAAAAAGCATTTGTCAAAATCCAACACATATTCCTATTAAAAAAAAAAAACTAGAGAGTATAGGAATAAATAGATATTTCTTTAAAATTACCAGAAGTATTTATTGAAAGCCATCAGCAATAATCATATTTAATGGGTATAAATTAAGACTAGCAAAAAATAAAAAAAGAACTCTGACTATAGATAGTATTTATGGAGAAAGAGAAGAACAGACTTCAAACCCTGAAGATACTAAAAGCAAATCATCTCCAGATGAAGCTCCAAAAGGTGATATGAGTTGGTTCCCATCTCACAAGGATCTCTTGGAAAAATTCAAAAAGGAGCCTAAAAGACAATTAGAAGAAAAATGGGGAAAGAAAATGAGAACATTTCAGGAGAATTTGAAAGAGGAAACACAGAAATTGTCTGAAGAATTTTGTAATGAGTTACAAAATAGAATTAGTGAAATGGAAAAAGCATATAACTCCTTATATAACAGATTTTTTACAAAATGGAAAAAGGAAACAACTCCTTGGAAAACTGGATTTGTGCAAAGTCATACAAGTGCAACCACTATTGATCTGAGAAATGCAAATTAAGACAACTCTGAGATACACTATATACCTCTTGGATTGGCTAAGATACCAGGAAAAGATAATGGTGAATGTTGGAGGGGATGTGGGAAAACTGGGACACTAATGCCTTGTTGATGGAATTGTGAACAGATCCAACCATTCTAGAGAGCAATTTGGAAATATGCTCAAAAAGTTATCAAACTGTGCATACCCTTTGATCTAGCAGTGTTTCTATGGGGCTTATGTCCCAAAAGGATCTTAAAGGAAGGACCCCGTATATATAAAAATGTTTGTAGTAGCCCTTTTTGTAGTAGTGAGAAACTGGAAACTGAGTGGATGCTCATCAGTTGGAGAATTGCTGAATAAGTTATGGTATATGAATGTTATGGAATATTGTTCTATAAGAAATAATCAACAGGATGATTTCAGAGTCCTGGAGAGACTTGCAGGAACTGATGATAAGTGAAATGAGTAGAACCAAGTGATTATTGTACATGGAAACAGCAAGATTATTTGATGATCAATTCTAATGAACATGACTCTTTTCCACAATGAGATGACTTAGGGCAGTACCAATTGTCTTGTGATGAAGAGAGCCATCTGCACCCAAAGAGATGATTGTAGAGACTCACAAAAGAGATTGTAGAGATCACAACATTGTATTTTCACTTTTTAGTCTGCTTGCATTTTATTTTTTTCTTCATTTTTTTCCATTTTTGATCTATTTTTTTTTGTATGTAGTATAACTGTGTATATATGTATAGAAGAATTCCACATGTTTAACATATATTGCATTACTTGTCATCTGGGGAAGGTTGGGGGAAGGGAGGGAAAAATTTGGAACACAACATTTTGCAAGATTGAATATTGAAAATTATCTGTGCATATGGTTTGAAAATATAGAGCTTTAATAAAAAAATAAGAAATGATGCACAGACTGATTTTGGAACAACCTAAAAAACTTACATGAACTGATGCTGAGTGAATTGAGCAGAACCAGGATAACAATATATACACAATACCAGCAAGATTATGTGATGGTCAACTATTATAGACATAGCTCTTCTCAGCAATACAATGATATAAGATAATTCCAATGGCCTTGGGATAAAACATGCCATCCACATCCAGAGAGAGAGAGCTATGAAAAAAAGAATGAAGATTGAAACATAATATTTTTACCTTTTTTGTTGGTGGGTTTTCCTCATGGTTTTTCTGTTTCATTCTGCTTTTATTTTTCTTTCACAAAATGACTAATAAGGAAACAAGTTAAAATTAATATACATATATAATCTATATCAGATTGCTTTTTAACTTGAGGAAAGGGTAAGGGAGGGAGCAAGGGAGAAAAAATTGGAACTCAAAATCTTATAAAAATAAATATTGAAAACTATCTTTAAATGAAATCATAAAAATAAAATACTACTGATTTTTTTAAAAAGATAATTGATAAGTGAGCCAGGAAATGACTCAATAAGAACTGATGAAAAGGGGTTTATAAATTTGACTCAGTTCTGTAATATTTTTACCTTAGTTTTCTAACTAACTTTTAACTTTCTAATTTTTAAAAATTTAATGTAGTCACAATTATCCATTTTGTAGTCCATAATGTTCTCTGCTTTTTGTTTTATCATTAATTCTTCCCTTCTCCATAGATCTGACAAGTAAATTATTCCATGATCCCCCAATTTGCCAACAATCATACACTTTTGTCTAATTCATGTGCTCATTTTAATTTTATCTTGCTATAAAATGTAAGATATTGATCTATAGCTAATTTCTACTGAATTGTTTCCACATTTTTAAGCAATTGTTGTAAAATAATGAGTCCTTATTACAAAAGTTTGGAACTTTGGTTTTATCAAATACTAGAGTACTATGTTCATTTACAACTTTGCATTGTGTATTTAATTTATTCCATTGATCTATTTCTTAATACTCTATTTCTTAGTACCACACTGTTTTGACAATTATCTCTTTGTGATAAAGTTGGAAATCTGGTACTTCTAGGCTACCTCTTTCACATCATTCTTTCACTGATTTCTGTGATATTATTAACCTTTTATTGTTATAAGTGAACTTTGTACTATTTTTTCTAGCTCATTTAATAATTTTTGGTAATTTGTTTTGCTATGGTTCTGAATAAACAAATTAATTTAGGCAGAATTGACAGTATTATTACATTTTTACACAAAGTGAGATCTAAACAATTATAAAAAGATTGATTGTTCTTGGGTTGACACTTCACTATGTTCATGTAGTTCCTGAGTTTTTCTTAGCAGGTAGACTCCCAAATTATGTATATTATCTGTGGTTATTTTAAATGGTATTTCTCTTTCTATTTCTTGCTGCTAGACTTTGTTGGTAAATATATATTTATGTGTGTCTATTTTATTTCCTGCAACTTTGCTAAAGTTAATTATCTCAACAACTTTTTTAGTTTCTCCAGAATTCTGTACGCCATTATATCATCCACAAAAAATGGCAGTTTTGTTTTTTTGCATTGTCTATTCAAATTCCTTTCATTTTTTGTTCTTCTCTTATACTACAGCTAGCATTTCTAATATAATATTGAATTATAATGGTGAGAATGGGCACCTTTGGTTCAAACCTGATCTTACTGGGAATGCTTCTCACTTATTCCCATTACAAACAATGTTTTCTGGTTGTTTTAGATATATTTTACTACCTGCTTTCAAAGAGCTCACATTCAAATGGAGAAGAATTAAATACATAGAAAATTACAGTTAAAAATCAACTTTCATGGTATTGTTTCATCTGGTACATATTAGGGTGCTTAAGGAATAATTACTGACTGACTCATTCCAGTTTCAAAGAAGATGTTAACGTTTGATCTTTATTGTTATTTCCATATAAAGAGTGATGATTTTCTGATGTTGGCCCATGTTCCAAATCAAGTACTTTGGTATCAGGAACATTCAAAAATAAAAAGAAATAATGAATATTTCTTTTCTTTTCCACTTACTTATACTTCATTTAAAAATAAAGACCAGTAACCTTTGTAACAAATATGCATTATCTATTTATGGGCCAGAACTCTGAACTTAAAAAAAAAAGAATTCTTACAAGATACTATAACTAAGTGGAACTGATGAGACAATGGTTATCTAGTTCAGCATGGTGCTTAATAGTTCTCTAAGTTCAGTGTGACTGATTTAATCTTACAACAAATAATGGTTTCCTAGTGATATAATGACTGGTTGGTTTATCCTCAGTGTGGAGCATCTAAGCTGGGAGCCTCAGCTAGGTTCATTTAGAGAGCCAGAGAAGACAAGTGGACTGGGGGCTGAAGCAAAGCCTTTGGACTCAGATTCATTCATCCCATCTCACACCACCTTGGTGGCAGGCTCTCATCCTTAATTTTTCCACTGAAACCAGGATTCCAGAAGGCCTTTAAGAAAGCTAACTGGGCCCCAGGAAAGGAGACAAGGCTTTGAAGGAGATAATAAAGGATTTGGACCTTAACACCTGGCTGTTCTCATGGTGATTACTGAACTGAAAAGAAGGCTGCCCCAGAGACCCCAAGAAAACCACAGAGAACATTACAATTATCAAGAAAAACAAATTTCCACAAAAGCAATATTGAAAGATGTGTCTCATTCTGCCTATTTAATCCATCACCTGTCAGACGATAAATAACATCCTTAATTATCTTTCCTGTGAAGTAATAGATATTCATTTTGTTTATCAGTGCTGAGTCTTTCAGAATAGTTTGTTTTATACTGCACTGACTTTCTTCTCTAGAGCCACCTAGGTCCAATGGTCAGATATATATCAAGATGATTAGAGATGGGGTTGGCTGTTTTAAGCTTAAGTCATTAACAAGTTTTGATTTGACTGAGGTGATACCCTCAGTGATTCAGTGATTAAGGCTAGTAAGAACTGAGGTAAAGAATTATCTTTTTTACCTGGTCAAAATATGTACATCAATCTGGAAAGGAAAGACCCTCAAGGTTATTGGCCAAAACAGAAATATCTAATATTACATTCACTTTGAGTCAATCTGGGCCCAAACAAAGACTAAGTAAGGCTTGGCCTGGAACCTAAATACTTTTTCTAAGGTGATAATGTAAAGACACTTTTTCCTCTTATGTACTAGAGTTTTTCAGAAAGTAATCACTGTAAGAAATGTAAGAGAGAAAGGATTGTCAGTAAACTGTGCTAGAGGTGCTGAGGAGACCTCAGGAAGCAGATCGTGTTTTTCTAAGTATTACTCTATATCCAAATCAGTTAACCGCCTGCTACTGATTTGTTTGTAGAACTTTGCTTAAGATAGATCAGGTACCTCACTTACTACTAACTTAGTACTAGAGCAAGGTTCAGTCCCACAGCACTTTTTGCCAGGACCACTATGATAGTCTCCTCATTGTTCTCCCTGCTCCTAGTCTCTTTTCTAATTCATCTTCTCCAGAGTTGCAATGTGATATTCCTGAATCATAGCTCTGTAAATGTTACTAACCTGCCCAGTAAGTTCCTAAGAATATAGGATCAAATATGAAAATTTCTATTTGGAATTTACACTCATCACTTTTCCAGAACTACATGTTTCATTATACTTTACTCCTCTTTCCATGCTTTTGCACAAGCTTGTCTTGCTTCTCCATCTCTGGAATGCAATTCCACTTCAACTCCATTTCTTAGAATCTCTAGCTTCCTTTAATACTCAATTCAAGTTCCACTTCCTCCATGAGGTCTTTTCTGATTTCCCTCTTCTCTAGACCCATCTGCTAGTTCTTCCCCATTAAGAAAGTGATTTTGTATTATGGAATATTATTGTTCTGTAAGAAATGACCAGCAGGATGAATACAGAGAGGCTTGAAGAGACTTACATGAACTGATGCTAAGTGAAATGAGCAGAACCAGGAGATCATTATACACTTCAACAACGATATTGTATGAGGATGTATTCTGATGGAAGTGGACTTCTTTGACAAAGAGACTTAACGGAGTTTCAATTGATAAATGATGGACAGAAGCAGCTACACCCAAAGAAAGAACACTGGGAAATGAATGTGAACTATCTGCATCTTTGTTTTTCTTCCTGGGTTATTTTTACCTTCTGAATCCAATTCTCCCTGTGCAACAAGAGAACTGTTTGGTTCTGCACACATATATTGTATCTAGGCTATACTGCAACATATCCAACATATATAGGACTGCTTGCCATCTAGGGGAGGGGTTGGAGGGAGGGAGGGGAAAAATCGGAACAGAAACGAGTGCAAGGGATAATGTTGTAAAAAAATTACCCTGGCATGGATTCTGTCAATATAAAGTTATTATTAAATAAAATAAAATAAAAAAATAAGAAAGTGATTTTGTATTTAATTTGTATATTTAAAAAATATATATACTTATGTCTATGTGTTGTCGCTCCTCTCTACCCTTTTCTATACTAGGCATTTAATAAATTCTTTTTAATTAAGTCTCTTAAAGCTTATTTTTCACAAGTAGGATGATACAGGATAGAATTGCATCAAATTAGGAAATTTAGGTTAAAATACCAGCTTCGTAATCCTGGGAAAATAATTTTTTTCACAAATCAAATAAAATGTACATATATTTCAAAAATATGAAGTACTACAAAAATTATGAATTTTGTCCCTATATGAGCATTTTGAAAAGGAAAAGAGGTAGCAAAAGAGAAACAGCACAAATAGCAGTATGGTGCAAAACATCTAAATATCCTTCCTTCTCTTTTGCTATTTCTTCCATTTCTAGCTATGTTACTCAAATATATAATCACATGACTATAGTTATACTCTCCTCATTATTGAGTATTGCTAACAAAATGTTGAGGGAACAAGCCAGAAAAAGCTGTTTTCTGGTTCTCCTAATCTAAAGACTTTCAGGCTTTTCTAAAATGGCTGGGGAAAAGCCCATAGGTTTTAAGTGAGCTAAAAGAGCATAGTTGTATACATTTTTCCCTGTTGTGAGAAATGATTATTAAAAAAAATCTTTTGAAAATTTAGAGACTCTTTTTTCTAAATTCCTCATTTTAAAAAGTCGAATTTTTCTTCAGAAGGATATTGCTGATGATGTAGTTCAAAGCCCCTAGTGGAAACTCCTGTGTTCTGCTCAGACTTAGGTGCAGAATACAGTCTTTGAATTGATAGTTTAAAGCTATGGATGGTCTGCTTTACAGATACTCTATTCAAAAGATTCTCAGCCTTTATTTTTAATATAGTTTACCTTTAATCACATTAACCAATTAGATGAGATTTAATTGCTGTTTGATGGACCACTTATTGTTTTGAAAAGTATATAAACTGTGATTCTGCCATTATGATTGTCTTTGGTCTCAGAAAGAAAACACAAACTAGTCTCCCAAACTTTTTTAAAGTCACACTGACATTTAATAGCTAAACGAGGATATTCCCCGAGTTTGCTTTCTGCAGCAGAGATGATGAGTCCATGAGGCAAGTTTTGAGTAGTAGAGCAGTGTCCAATGGAGGCCACAAAACCTATAGGGATTTAGAAATTAACACAAGTCTTCTACAATTAAAGACTTATGTTGCCCTTTCAAACAATGTGTCATACTTACAAATATTCAATAAATGTGTGTCCTGAATATAGGCAGCTCTGAATATGTATGCATTAACCAAATATATTCCTTTTGTGTGTGTCTCTCCAAGTGTGTTCATTATATGTTTGCTTTTTCCTATAATGTTATGTATTTGTGAGAAACAATAATATAGAAATTGGGGAAAATACGTCATTCTTGTGTTGGCCATTTACTAAATGCTTTGAACTAACCATGTCCTCTGCTTTACTCTTAAAGTAGTTGGGACTCCTGAGCTATGGTTTTAGGAAATGTGGACAAATAGCATTCTTTGAATTATTTCATATGAGATTCTTCTTGTCAGCATAGGAGTGCTCCTAAGTGATGCATTCAAGGTTACATCATACTTTCAGCCACTCAAGCTCACAACTCAGATGACATCCTTGATTTCTCACTAGTTCTCCACCTTTCCTCCTTCCATATCTACTCAATTACCATGTCCATTGGATTCTATACTCTCCAAATATTCTTGTTTCTCTCTTCTGACATCACCAACACCGTGATGCAGGTCTACATCACCTCAACCTGGACTTTTACAAAAGCCTTCCAGTTAAACATTTCTCAGCCAAAAGTCTCTCCATACTCCATCCTGTCCTCTACCCAGCTATTGCACTGATCTTCCACATCTGAACAGACACAGATCCAACCATGTAACTTCTTTAATAAGCTCATTTAATAATAAACCCTATTTAATAAATCCCTTAACTTCCCCATTACTTCTAGGATCAAATACAAAATCCCATTTTACTTTTAAAGTCCTTCATTACAATAATCCAAAGTTCATCATTTTGTCATAGGAAAAACAAAACAAATCAAAATAGTAGTTTGGAGACATTAAGCTTTCCTGTAGTGGCTTCCAGTTTCATGACATCACTAAATGAATGAGTTTTGTATCCTATGTGCCCTAGAGATTAAATCATGTTCTTTGGAATATAATAAAAGTCAACTTTTACTCTTCACTCTCATAAACATGAAGTTACTAATAATTTAATTCATTTTAAACTTTTTTTATAGTAAGTAGTTGGAGCAACTAAGTAATGTTGTGGATAGAGCACTTGTAGTCAAGAAGCCTCTTCTTTCTGAGTTCATATCTGACTTCTAACACTTACTAATCGTGTGATCCTGGTCAAGTAGCTCAGCGCTATTTGCTTTAGTTTCCTCATATGTAAAATGTGCAGGAGAAGAAAATGGTAAACCATTTTATTATCTTTGTCAAGAAAACTTTAAATGGGTTACAGAGAGTAAGATAACTGGAATAATTAATAATAATTAAACAATCAGAAAAATAAAGAGTTTCTAGGAAGCTCTTTTTTTCATGATCTTAATAAAAAATGGAAAGAATTGAATAACACTTAGGGTGGACTAACATTCCTTTTCTATGTCTGATACACCAAAAATATTGATATATGACCCATTTCATCATATTAAATTATTTATTGATGAGAACTTTTAGTGTTTAATGAATAATGTATTAGCTAACATTTTAAAATGTCATAAGTGACCATTTGTCACAGAGTGACCACATTCTCAAATCTCTACAAATATTTTACATAATCCAGTACTTTAGAGAACCATGATTTTGCTGTTGTGTTCAGCAATTAATCAGTAAGCATTTTTCAGTGCCTATTATATCCCAGATACTGTGCTTAGAACAAGGGATGCAAACAGAAAAAATGAAACATTTGCCCTTGAAGAGCTTGTATTCAGTGGTGATACTAAAATGATATGTTTATAAGTATGCACAAAACATACATAAAATACATTCAAAATCATTTCTGGGAAGGTGAGGCATTATTAACTCAGTCAATCAGAAAAATTCTTATGGAGAAGGTGATGCTGAAGCTGAGTTTTGAGAACAGATAAGAATTCTAAGAAGGAGAGGTAAGAAAGAAGTATATATTAGATATGGCAGAGCAGCCCAAGAATACAGCTTGAAGACTGGAGACATAGTGTTTTTTTGGTGTAGGAAAGCAAATAGAACATTTGGGCTTTAAAAAATCCCAACTAACATATATGAAGGGTAGAAATGTGTAGTAGAGAAGTTTGTATAGGATACTAGAATCATCTTGGGAAATATTGAAGCTTCTTAAGCAAGATAATAGCATAGGCACACCCATGATTTACAAGTATCACTTTGGCAGCTGGGTGAAGGATGAATTGGAGAAGAAAGAGAACTGAGGCAAGAATAAAAAATAGAGGCTTATTAAATTAAGCTGGACCAGATATAATGTGGTTCTGGTATAAATCAGTGACTGTGTGAATAGAAGCAACAGATGCAAAATTTTCTAAGAACAGAAGTTTGTAAACTGGATTTCTTGAATTGCTAGGTATATAAGCTTAAGTGTACATATCCATGTATATATATATAGATAAATACAAATATAAGTGGGTATATAGACATGTTATGTCTGAATAGATGACAGATAGATGGATAGACACACAGACAGATAGATAGATAGATAGATATGAAGCTTTTCTTGTTTAGTAGGACTAATTAAGCAGATGTCTTGGTAAGACAATATCAAGAAAGAACATCAATATGAGTCTTTAGGATAGGTTTAGCTGCAATGTTAAAGCTAATTTGAAAAAAATAGCATGACTTTTAATTTGACCCATGGTAACGATTCCAAGGACAGCTCCCTTAATAGTTTGGGGAAGGGTTTGGAGGATAAAGAACAAGCAAAAGTATGCTTTTAACAACAAATATTGATTCATGGAACTGGGTCTATAAAAACACAGCCACACTATTGGGAACAATATGACTTTATATATAAGAGGTGGTATAAAAAGATATATGTGACTTTCTTGGGGAGGAGTAAAGATCATGAAATAAAAAAGAAAAAAGTGACAAATTTTAATTTATTTTTAAAAGTAGCTTCGATTCCTATACTGATAATTTTAGCATTCTGATTGTAATAAAAATGACTTTTTTCTGCCTATTCTATAATAAAATGCTAAGACACTCTTTATTTATTTATTTAGCTGTAACAATACTTATGTCACTAAGCCTTTAGGCAAAAACCATGAGTGTATATGAGTGTGTGTATGTGTTTGTTTTATAAATAAGTAATCATCCATTTCAAGATGATGCACAGTGAAATGGAATGCATTTTTCTCAACAGTGACACAAGAAAGCAAAGGAAAACTTGAAAGTCTTTTTTTTTTTCCAAATGGAAAGTAACTAAGAAGCTAGCACAGCTACAGACATAGATACTAAATCATTCTCATAAGAGATCATTTCCATTTCATCATTTAGTTTGTAGTTCATTGTAAGACCTCTTCTTTTCTTCCCAAATAGATATCCCAGATTTCCTCAGAATGGACATTTTGAGACATCTGTCATCATCACATCAGGGAGAAGCATAACAATGTTGCATTTCAATATCTGTACAGTAAATGTTTTGGGGAGAAACTATGTCACTCAGAGAAAATGGATATGCCATCTCTCAATTTGAAGCATTTGTGTTTAAGGAACTGGGAGTAGGGGTGACAGAGACAGAGAGAGAAACAATGAGTGAATGAGTTGTTGCTTGAAATTAATAAAATTATACAAAACCAATAACTATCTCCTCCACTCAAAAAAGTTTATAAAAATATTTAATATATTTGAAGGGTTTTTGATAATCTTATGTACCTTATATATTCAAAATCTTCAAAGAAGTGAACCATAAGTTTCATCAAACTGACAAAGGTGTCCATAAAAGAAAATAGGTTAAGAACTCCTGGTTATTGGTACTTACTTAGTGACAAGAAACTGGAAATTGAGTGTATGCCTAACAGTTGGATAATGGCTGAATAAGTTATGGTATATGTATGTTATAGAATATTATTGTTCTGTAAGAAACAATCAGCAGGATGATTTCAAAAAGGCTTGGAGAGAGTTACATGAACTGATGCTAAGTGAAATGAGCAGAACCAAGAGAACATTGTATATAACAACAAGATGATTATATGATAATCAATTCTTATATGACTCCCTTCAACAATGAGATAATTCAGACCAGTTCCAATGGTCTTGTGATGAAGAGAGCCATTTACACCCAGAGAGAGGACTGTGGGAACTGAGTATGATTCATAACATAGCATTTGCACTCCTTTTGTTATTGTTTGTTTGCATTTTATTTTCTTTCTTGTTTTTCCCTTTTTGATATGATTTTTTTTTGTGCAGCAAGATAATTGTATAAATATGTATGCATATATTGCATTTAACATAGATTTCTACAATGTTTAACCTAAAAAAACAACTCCTGCTTACAATAAGAATACAGATAACAGTACCATGGGCCACAACAGCAACTTTGGTCAAGAAAGTCCCAAGGTTAGATCCCTAGTTAGAGTGAATGTTATGGGATGATGAGAAGAGAAAAAAGAGCCTTGTCATGTGTTCATAGAAATTAGATTCATTTCTCACAAAAGGACCTTTGTTCTTGGCCAGAGGATTCTGATCTAGCATTCTTTCACTTAAGTATTCTCCTTAGTGGTTAGATTAATAGTAATGTAAGACAATATGGTGTTTGTGGATAGAGAACTGACCTTCAAGTCAGAAAGACATAGATTCAAATTGTGCTTCTGATATTCATTGCCTATATGACCATGATTAAGTTGCCTGAATTTGGCAAAGCCTCAGAAAATTACTGCAGTCTGCATTGTGCATCAATAGAAGAAGCTTCCCTAAGTTTGAAATAACAAGTCCCTGATGAAGTGATAGAATTCTCCCAAAGTCCTGAGATTGCTTTTCCAAACCACAATACAGAGGCAGATTTATTTGTCAGAAAAACTACTTCTCCCATGAGCATTCCTAATCCTAAGGAGTTTTCTAAGAATTCTTACTCACTGGCCTCCATAAAATGAGTTCTCTTCCAATATCAAGCAACTAATTAATGTCTATCTAATAATCAGCTAGTCAATTAATATATTAGTTTTTACAAAGGGAACTTTACAGAGAAGGTAAATAAAGGACTGAAGTACAACAAATCTCCCTAAATAAGGACTATAATTTCCCCTCAGTAACGAGGGTCAATTACATCAAATAGCTATAGTGAATAATTAAATATATTACATTTGTAAGTAATGTGTTTTCCATCACTGGAGGGAAAAAAGTAGGACCTGAATAATCAACACTTAAAAATGCTAAGGAATGTTTTCTTTCAGAGTTTTAGTTGACAAATACTAAGACTTTATGTTTTTGAAAGAGACAGTCAGGAATTTTTTTTTTTTTCAGTGAGATCACACATGATGAATAACAGACAGACTGAAATGTTTGAGGTAATGCATTTTTGCCTTTGAAATGTATGTATTACGGCAGTTACATGGGCCAGTGGATAGAGCACAGACTTTGGAGTCAGGAAAACCTGAGTTCAAATCCAATCACACACACACTTAATACTTACTATTTGTGTGACCCTAAGCAAGTCACTTTGATGTCTAAACAAAAAGCAAAAAAGAAAAGACATATATGTATTATTCTGATTATAATTATGTAGTAGGGAGACTGATCAATGGAGAATACACATTGTACTCTTGTCTACTGTCAATTTACTTGGAGGTTTTATTTGCCTGCTGCCAAAAATGTGTGATTAAGGTGCCCCTTCTATTTCAGGTTTAACTCAGTAAACTTTTGAATAGATGAGGTTTTTTTGGTTGTTGTTGTTGTTGTTTTCCCCAGAACAGTAAGCAAGGCAAGAATAGCTACAATCTTCCTCCTTTTCAGGTAGTAAAGAGGCATTGGACTTTCCCACATTTTGGAAGTGTGACCACCAAATTATAGCATCTTCATTTTACTTTATTTTTACAATTCTTACTTAATCTTAGGTAAGTATCAGATTAGGAACCAAGCCCATTTCAATTTTCTGAGCCTTGAAAGGTTAGAAGAACCATATGAGCTTCAGCAACTTAAGCTGTTAATGGAGTCTGCTTATAGTTGAAACAACTTATCTCTATGAGAAGTTTGGCTAGGTGATTTTGAATAGTCAGCATTTTATTTGACCTGTCCCAGCATGAAGAAAGCAGAAATCGCTGTTAATTTTCCTAATGTGGCCTGATCTTGATGTGAGAAAAGTGAATAGCCTTGTATAATCTAATCCATTAATTTCATTCAACAAATGTTTATGATTTTGTTGTGTGATTTTATAAATATGTAAAGCTACAATCTCTGTGCTCATGTAACTTTAAGGCTGATGGGATTTCAGCCATTCTGGAGAGCAATCTGGAATTATGCCCAAAAAGTTATCAAACTGTGCATACCCTTTGATCCAGCAGTGTTTCTATTGGGCTCATACCCCAAAGAGATACTAAAAAAGGGAAAGGGACCTGTATGTGCCAAAATGTTTGTGGCAGCCCTGTTTGTAGTGGCTAGAAACTGGAAAATGAATGGATGCCCATCAATTGGAGAATGGCTGGGTAAATTGTGGTATATGAATGTTATGGAATATTATTGCTCTGTAAGGAATGACCAGCAGGATGAATAGAGAGAGGCTTGGAGAGACCTACATGGACTGATGCTAAGTGAGATGAGCAGAACCAGGAGATCATTATACACTTCGACAACGATATTGTATGAGGATGTATTCTGATGGAAATGGATTTCTCTGACAAAGAGACTTAACTGAGTTTCATTGGATAAATGATGGACAGAAACAGCTACACCCAAAGAAGGAATACTGGGAAATGAATGTGAACTATTTGATTTTTGATTTTCTTCCTGAGTTATTTTTACCTTCTGAATCCAATTCTCCCTGTGCAGCGGGAGAACTGTTCAGTTCTGCAAATGTGTATTGTATCTAGGATATACTGCAACATATTTAACATATATAGGACTGCTTGCCATCTTGGGGGGGGAGAAGGGAGAGAGGGGAAAAAACAAAACATAAGTGATTGCAAGGGATAATGCTGTGTAAAAATTATCCTGGCATGGATTCTGTCAATACAAAGTTATTATTAAATAAAATTAAATTTAAAAAAAAAAAGGCTGATGGGATTTTAAAAAACAAAGAAAAAAAAGAGCTATAATATAGAGATAGCATTTAATCTGAGCCTAAAAAAAAGTAAAAATAATTTTAGATAAGCAGTGATTTTAGGACAAAAAGAGGCAATAAATGCAGACAGAAAAGCATCCAGGAGCTTGGGAATGATAAGTAGTACAGTTTTCCTGGACCATAGAATTCCAGAGAAACAACACAATTTCATAGAAAGTACAATGGATTTAACTTTGAGAAATCCTACATTTGAATCCTATCTTGGCTACTCAATGCCTGTTTCTTCATCTGTATAATGAGGGAATTGGATAAAGTATTATCCAGTTTCCTTTCAGTTATAGGCCACATGGTTCTTTCCAGGGTAGTATTGAAGATAAGGCTGAAAATTGAGATTGGGACAAAACCAAGTAGTGCCTTAAATGTTGTGTTATGTGGTTTTTATTATGTAAGTAATGGAAATTCATTAATGTTCATTAACATAACAGTTTCCCAGGTACAAAGTATTAAAAGTGGCTGAAATGTATCCACAACGGAAGTTTATTCAGAACAAGAAGGATAGCATTTTTAAAAAATGTAAACCAATCTGATCTCCAATTTCTTTAATACTTTGACAAATTGGTCAACTATGACTTGGAAGGATGGAAGTGAGCAAAACTCACCTGAGATACAGAAAGACCTCAGGTTCTCTCCTTCATTGTAGTTTGGTTTTTACCTTCATTTGAGCATAGATATTTACTTTTAGTTGGGTATATTGACATTGTAGAAGTAGTGGTTTATCCTTCAGGGAATTTAACTGTTGTTCTCGTCTATAATGCAGACAGTGGACCGCAATCCTACACACATACACACACACACACACACACACACACAAATCTGTGCACACCTGCAATTTTCCTTTAACCATGGGATAGATTTGGAACATGTACTAACTCCAGAGGGTGCCAGATCATCATAATGAAAAGTAAACCCACTTTGAAAAGTATGACACAGACAGGCTTGATATTGGGCAGATGAAGAAAGGATCAGTTGTTGTTTATTTGAGATCATAAGCAAAAGGAAGTTGAAGGGCTTTCAGGATTTACTGTTATATAATATGTGTCAGTTCTCAATCTCTCTGTACTCCAGTACAGAATACTGTGTTGCACTACAAATACATAGCTTACTGTTAGATATGTGCCCTCAGTACTCAACTTCTCTGTATTCCAGTACAGTATACTATGTTGCACTACAAATACCTCTGGGACTAATTACAACTTATTCTGAAGTTTATCTTTTTTTCTTAAAGCTTTTTTTTGAAAATAAAAACACATTGTACTCTGTCTTTTTATTTTCAAAACTTATGCATGGATAATTTTCAATATTCACTCTTGCAAAATCTTGTATTTGAAAAATTTTCCCTCCATTCTCTCTACCTCCTCCTTTAGATGGCAAGTAATCCAATATATATTAAACACGTACAATTCATACACACACACACACACACACACACACACACACACACAAACACACACACACATTCGGTTCCCACAATCCTCTCTCTTGGTACATACAGATGGCTTTCTTCATCACAAGACCACTGGAAATGTCCTAAATCAACTCACTATTGAAAAGAGTCATGTCCATCAGAATTGAATATTATATAATCTTGTTGTTGTTGTATACAATGATCTCCTTTTCAAACTATTATTTAAATTCTCCCCTCTTTCCATGAACCTTAGGACTTGAGTGGATGGAAGGATTTCATCCATCTATGTATCTATGGATGTATCAATCTATCTATTCATGTATTTATATATTCCATCACTTATTTATTTATTCATCTACATATCTACTCTTATTTACTTTGTCTATATGTTCATATAGAAGAGACACCTGTGCTTTGCCTCTGGGATTAGTATGAGGCAAATCAAAGGGTATCTTAAATTGATGGTGTGCATACCATAGAAGGATCTGTTTGTCTGGCTTTTATTTAACATGCAAAGAGTTATCTGATATAAATAATTCAGTTATAAACTAAATATCATAATCATTAGAGGAGTTAATTTGCAATATAGACTCCAGTTACTATTCTAACTTGAACTTGTAGAACTTTTAATTCACAAAAATGATTTGTTGTAAGATTTGTGTATAAATAGTAAGCAGCGGTTTTTTTTTATTATTATTTTTTTTGGGGGGGGGGAAGATTTGTTGAAAGAGTAGAGAAAATCATCTCAAATGTATTTAAGGCAGAAGAAATGAGAGCAAAACTAGAAAAGTCTCAGTCAACATTTTGCAAGTGTTTTGAGAAAAAAAAAAAAAAAAAAAAGACTCTGACCTTGGTGTCCACTTTACTTAAAACTTATGTCAATAGTTAAATTGTCTGTTATTCTGTTAAGAGAAAGAGATTTGCACTTCTCTAAATTTCAACACCTAGTAAAAGCCAAATTCAATATCCTAGTTCCATCTCTGCTTCTTGGATACTTTTTATCCAGCCAGAAAAAAGGACAAAGAAACCCTTCAAGTGCTGATGGAAATTTAAGTATCCAGTGGTGAAGGAGGTCATGTCAGAAACAAAATCTTTCCAAGTCCCTATTACATTCAAGGATGGAATTAGGAAGAATAGCACAATAGAGGGATTCTGTATGAGGAAATGTGGAGAGAGTAACATAATAATTGTGCTTTGAGAAGCTTATTTCGGCAGATCGATTGGATAGGAGAGAATAACTAGAAAAAAGTCTCATTTAAAATAGATATAGTTGATTATTTTGAAATGAGAGAGAACAAAATTTTATTAAAAATGCCTTTTCAGGAAAATGATTACCTATGAAATAAAAGCCTAAGTAGCCTTTTTTTCTAAGTCTGTAGGTTAATACATAAAGTAAAAACAATGGACACAGGACCATCTTTCTCTTTTAATGCTAGGCTACTTATGACAATTTGGGATGAAACAGACACAGTACTGGACTCATGTCAGGAGAGACCTGGGTTTGCAACCCAGCTCTGAAATTCACTTGTAATGTCATATAACTTTTTTGAGGTCTCATTCTTTTCATCTTTAAAAAATAGACACTAATAATAATATGGAGAAAAAGCAGCATATAGTGGATACAAGACTTTTTTTTGCATCAAGAAGACTCATCATCTGTAAATCCTTTTAACCTCTATGTTCTTTCAGACAGCTTTCTAAGACTAAAAGTTATAGCCAATGGACTTGAAGGTCTTCTGATAGTTTTTACCCTGTAATTCCCCATACTGAAATCACAAGTACAGAAATTCTCCCACTCCTACCTCAAGCAAATAGTCAGAACATTTACCTCATAGGTATGATAGATTTATTAAATAGGGTTATTTCTTGACTATGCTTAAGTATTTGTTGTGCAAACATTACATTTTACAAAACATTAATAATAACAATCATAATTAACATTTACATAGTGCTCTAAGGTTTGCAAAGTGCTTAATAGTTATTGTCTCCCTTTCTCCTTTCCATTTTATACTTGAGGAAACTGAAGAATAAAGTGATTTGCAAAGAATCATAAAGCTGAAAAGTATCTGAGGGCAGATTTAAAGTCAGGTTTTCATTTTCATGACTCCAATTTCAGTGTATTATTAACTGGTAGTTGTCATTTATTAGGAACCAGAATGGTTCAGTGGAATGAGCACCAGTACCACAGTCAGGGGACCTGGGTTCACATTGTATTCCTAACACAATTCCCTGTGTAACTTTTTGTAAATAAAAAAAAATCTCCCTATGCTGCCTTTTCCATTAGATAGATGTACATGAAGGTAATACCCCAGGTGGCTATGTATGTATGATCCTATAGCTTGATGACAGAAAAGAATAGTCTTTTCCATAGCTGGAATATTAATTGCTTAAGAGGTGGCTAGAATTCAACTTAAAATAGTGAATGAAATTTATACTAACTACTATATTAATTGAAGAATTATTTAAAGACTGGTATATAAATAGCCATCAATTTATTTTGAGATAAAAGAAAAAAAAAGACTTCCTTGGGGAAAGTTGTTAATATTTTATAATGAAAATAGGGAGATTAATATAGAGTCACATTAGAAGATACTGAAAATCTATAGTACAGTAACCTAGGGTTTCCATTTTAAAATGTTGATTGTAATGTTATGCATCTAGTGCCTAAGCAAACAGATATGGCTTCCCCAGAGTGTGCATGTATAGTGCTGCTCAAGTCACTGTTTTATTTGAATGGACAGTCTGTATGAAATTTCTGTCAGAACCCATGCTGTTCTGTTCAGTATGATTGGACAACACCTGAAAATAATCTTTGGAGACAGTACTGCATATCCAAATAGCATCTACCTACCAATCACATGACCTGGTACAGGCCTTCTGCTTTGATTGGGAGATGCAATTGTGTTCAATTTGAGATAGCACATATTGAAAAGGGAGAGAACATAATAATGACAAGGGAGTTTTGTGTTTTTTTTCTCTCCATTAGAAAGAATACAAAAGAAGACATTTTATATATAATTTTCCTTCCAAAGTGAGACTGAAAGAGATTTTATACATAATGGTATTTCACAATCATTATGTTCTTTGTGGGGGATGAGGTTTCTCTGTCTGAAGATAGTATAGGTGAGAAGCAGAAGTTTTACAGATGTACAGACAGTCAATATTAAATCTGTTATTGTTCTCATTTTTCAGGGCTATATTTAGGCTCTTCAATCTGTTATGTTGACCAGGTAGTTCTAAACTTTATCTTACATGTTTCAAAGAGAGAGGGATTCCTCAGACATACATTCGTAAAATAAGCATTTCAAAACCTTTAAATTTCCTATGTTTTGATATCCATATATATATATGTTATATATGTATATTTGTACATATATAATATATAGAGTATAATATATATACATATATACGTATATATGTATATATATATATATATATATAATATATATATATATATCCAGCATTTGCAGTAAATTTCAATACACAATTAACTTTACTTTGATGTGAGTAGTTTTAAGGTTATAGCTATTGAAAGGAAATCACAAATAGTCTTTATCCATATCCAATGGATGACCATTAGCATCTCCAACAAATGATCATTCATGATTTTCTTCTGTTCTAAATAGTCTTAGGATCTTCCCTGGTTTGGTTTTACTGTTCTTTACTGTGGGATAACAAGAATCAAGATCACAAAAGTTTTTGACAAATTGGAATTATAGGCCAAATCTAAATAAGGGAAATTTTTTAAAAAGATAAATGTGAAGTCCTAGGTTCAAAAAATCAATTTATATAAACACATTATTGGGCAAAAAGAAATAAACCAATTTTTACCAGACTTCAAGCTCAAAATGAGTGAACTTTGTGTGACATAGATGCCAAAAAAAGAAAATGAAAAAGAAAGTAAAAGCTAAGGTAATCTTATTCTATATTAAATGTAAAAATATACTGGATAGTATAAAAAGATAAAATTAATTTTTAAACATAAAAAATTAGGACTATTGATTCTATAGTTGAAGACCCTCAAAAGAATATTGTATTATTGTCTTGGATTTTTTTTTTTTGGTGTGTGGAGCAGTGGAATTTTAATGGTGGTGATGGAGTATGAAACTATAATTTTTTTTTCCATTTTGTTGATGTGAGAAATGCCCCAGACATTGAGAGGTAGTAAATTGTTAATGGTTATATTAAAGTAGAACTTGAGCCTTGCAAAAAGTCTTCACAATTCCAAAGTTGGTCCTCTCTCAAGCTATCTCTCTTGGCATGAGATTAAATATTAATAATTCCTTTCAAAGTTCTTATATCTTCATTGTCCATTTCCTTTTAAGACCCTCTTTATTCTCAATATTTGGTGCAAGGTCTCAATTTCTGGAGGAATTCAATTTATTGTTTTCTCTAGCCCAGATATACTTTTTAAATATTGGTCAAAAAACAAAACAAAACAAAACAAAAACCACTGTTTTCTTCATGGGCACATCCCTTCCAAATTTACAAATATTGATTCCTTGATTCTGTTCTAAGTTTTCAGCTGATAATGGGATTTTTAAAATTTTATTTAGCATTCCTGAGCTTATCTTGATTATCATATTCTGTATTCCATTTTCCCAACCTTGAATTTGAATTTCCTCTATTTTTTTTTCTATCTTGTCTTCATCTCAAGAACTTGATTGGACTCTTCTTATAGACTCATATAAAAATACATATATTTACATATTATATATAGAATGTGTGTATACATGCAAATGTACATATATTTATATATTATAAATATGTGCATGTATTGGTAGATAGGTGTAAATAAACATACTCATAAAGTAGATCACAGAGTTTTACATGATTGAAAATTGTATTTGGAATGTATGCCATTACTAATAAAATTAATTCCAAATCTATCTTCTGGGGAAAGCAAATGTCAAGACTTAATTCTTTGAAATGAGATGCCAGAGAGCAATTGACAAAATTTCACAGGTCTACCAGTGTGAAGACTAAGTCTTGGCACTCAGTCTTAATGCCATTTATCACTTTCTGCCAGATATTGCTGACTACAAGAAGGAGAAACTCAGTTTTTCCTTTTAAAAAAGTTTTATGTAGAATTTCCACTTTCAGTAAGGAAGCTATGTGTAAAATATAAAATAGGGAGGTCAGTGATAAGTTGGAATCACTTCTATAGGAGAGCTATTGTAGTGATGTAAGCAATGGAGATCAAATCATAGTTACATTGATTGAAAAAAAAGGGCTGCTTATACTGAAATATATAATATTCAAGTAGAATATGATAATAATCTCTAAGTGTTTTAAAAGGCTGCCCATTGAAGCAGCTGGGACTCATTTTGTTTGCCCCACCAAGGCAAAAGTGAGATCAATGAATGATAGGTAAACATAGTAGACAAAAAAATTTCCTCTTGAAAAACATTGATTATAGTAGCAAGAAATAGAAAGGGAAATCTCATTTAAAATAGCTGTAGACAATATAACATATTGGGAGTCTACCTTCTAGAACAAATCCAGGAACTATCTAGACACAAATACAAAACACGTTTCACATAAAGTCAAATTTAAACAACTGGTAAAATGTTATTGGCCCATGAAGTTAGGCTAATGAAAATAACAACTCTATCTAAATTAATCTACTTATTCAGTATTATTCCAATCCAAGCTCCAAAAAATTATTTTATAGAGCAAGAAAAACAAATAACAAAATTCACCTGAAAGAACAAAAGTTGAAGACTATCAAAATAATTAATGAAAAATACAAAGGAAAGTGTTCTAGCTATACCATATCTAAAACTATATTTTAAAGTGACAATCACCAAAATTGTTTGGTACTGGCTAAGAAATAGAGTAGTGAATCAGAGGAATATATTAGGTACACAAGATATAATATATTGTTATTAGTAATGGCATACATTCCAAATACAATTTTCAATCATGCAAAACTCTGTGATCTACTTTATGAGTATGTTTATTTACGCCTATCTACCAATACATGCACATATTATACATATATAAATATACATACATTTGTGTGTACATATACATTCTATATATAATATGTAAATATATGTATTTTTCTATGAGTCTACAAGAAGAGTCCAATCAAGTTCCTGAGATGAAGACAAGATAGAAAAAAAATAGAGGAAATTCAAATTCAAGGTTGGGAAAATGGAATACAGAATATGATAATTAAGATAGGCTCAGGAATGCTAAATAAAATAAAAAAATCCCATTATCAGCTGAAAACTTAGAACAGAATCAAGGAATCAAAATTTGTAATTTTTTGTAATACCAAGAGCACCTGACTGTGACTGCTGGAGATCTAACCCAGACCTGCAGAATGGATCCCCTTGTGTGAGAGGATGATACAAGGAGACTGAGAAGCAGTTGCTGTTCTCTGACCTTTCTGACTGAGAGGCCATTGGATTGTCTGACCTCTCTACTCTTCCCTCTGCCTCCAATTTATCTCATTCCCAGTTCACAACACCTGTGACAGCAAAGACTGCTCTGCAACTCCTTCAGATGCTATGATCCACAGAGGCTCTCTGGAGCTCTCGGAGATTGACCTGCCCCTTAACAATAGTAGTCAGTGGTTATAGTAGTAAGAGGTAAGAATTCATTTCTTGACTAAAAAAACAAAATTGCTAAGAGAATTGGAAAATAATAGAGCATAAATTAAGTATTGATCAACACTACACACGTTACACTAAGATAAGGTCAAAACGGATACTTGATTTAGACATAAAGGGTGATACTAAAAGGAATTCACGAGAGCAAGTAAGAGTTTCCCTGTCAGATCTTTGAAGAAGGGATTAATTTGTGGCCAAACAAGAAATAGAAAACATTATAAAATGCAAAATTAATAATTGCACTTACATTAAATTAAAAAGGATTTGCATAAATAAAATCAGTGCAACCAAGACTAGAAAGAAAGCAGAAAGCTAAAAAACAATTTTACAGCCAGTGTTTCTGATGGTCACAATTCTCAAACATATAGATAATTGAATCAAATTTATAAGAATAAGAAACTGATAAACTGTCAAAGGACATGAATAGATATTTTTTAGATAAAGAAATTTAAATGACCTATAGTCTTATTAAAAAAAAAAAAACTCTAAATCACTATTGATTAGAGAAATACAAATTAAAACAATTCTGAGCTACCATCTCACACATATTAGATTGGCTAATATGACAGAAAAGTAAAATGATAAATGTTGTATAGGATGAGATAAAATTGGCATACTGTTGGTTGTACTATAAACTGATCCAGTCATTCTAAAGATAAATTTAGAGCTATTTTCAAAGGCCTATAAACTGTGCTTAGCCTTTGGTCCAGCAATTCCTTCTACTAGTTATATATCTCAAAGAAATCATAAAAAGGGAAAGGTATACACATATACAAAAATATTTATGGCAGCTCTTTTTGTGGTGGCAAAGAATTGGAAATCATGGGGATGCCTATCAATTGAGGAATGGCCAAACAAGTTATGGTTTATGAATATAATGAAATACCATTGCTAGAGAAGAAATATTTGGGGCAGATTTCAATAACCTGGAAAGATTCACATGAACTGATGCTGAGTGAAGTGAAGAAAACCAGGAGGAGATTGTACTAATAGCACAACATGGTGAAATGATCAACTCTAATTGATTTAACTTTTCTCAGCAATACAATGATCCATGACAATTCCAAAAGAATTGTGATGGAAAAATGCCATCTATTTCCAAAGAAAGAACTAGGGAATCTTAATATAGATCAAAGATTTTTTTTCTTTTTTCTCTTGTGTTTTCCCCTATTGTAAATAATGATTCTTCTCTCATATCATGACTAATGTGAAAACATGTTTAACATGATTGTACATGCATTACCTATATCAGAGTTCTTGTTGTCTTTGGTCAGGTAGAGAGAAGGGAGGGAAATAGAAAAATTTGTTACTCAAAAATCTCATAAAATTGAATATTGAAAGCCATATTTAAATGTAATTGGGGGAAAATACTATTAAGTACAAAAAAAGGAAAAAATTACTACTAATTAGAGCTTTTAAAAAAAATGAAATGTGCAGACTCAGCAGGGAGTCTGTTATTTCATCTTTAAGGGCATTCAAATGGGAGTTGAATGATCATTTCTCAGGTATGTTATAAGAGAGGAAATTCTCTCTTTCTGATGTTATTTAAGCTATTTTTTTGTATTTAGTGAGCACTTTTAACTCCAACATTCAGTAATAGTGAAAAAGGGATAAAGCAAAATCATCTTGAGTTTAAGTAATTACTTCTAGAACAAGAGATAAAGCAAGGTAGATAATTGTTCCATTATATTTTGCTTTAGTTACATAAATCTGAAGTTTTATAAGTCTGTATGTGTCTCCAACTCTCAATATCACATTTTAGAAGAAACTGGCATGCTGAAATAGATACAAAAACTATTATTTAGAACAGTAAGGGAATTTGAAATGCAAATTTGAAAGAATGACTTGAATGAATTGAGATTGTGTAGCTAGAGTAGAAAAGATTTATGAGAGACATGATAGAAACATCCAAATCTTGAGGTGTACCATGGGAGAGCAGAATTAAACTTATTCTGCTTAATCACAGAAGGAAGAACTAGAACAAAGGGGTCAAAGTCAGAGGAAAACAATTTGATGTAATAGTGTTGGACTTGGAATTGCGAAGGTCTGAATTTAAATGACTCCTCAATCATTTACTGCAGGAACTTGGGTAAAACCCTTGATTTAGTTTCTTATCTGTAAAATAGGGAGGATAAATTTGTACATACCTCAAAAGTTTGTGACATTTATCAAATCAGGAAATATGTTTAAGATGCTTTGCAAACCTTAAAGTGCTATATAAATATTAACTATCAAAATTAATTATTATTTCAGTTATTTACACAAAAGAAAAATCTTGTTAATAATTTAAACTACTCAAAAATAAAAATGGCTACTGGGAAAAGTAGGAGTAAAAAAATCTTTCAGCAAAGATTTGATTACTACTTACTGAAAATATAGAAAGGATTCATGATTCTGGAATGGCATCAGATTGAATGATCTTAGCTCTCTCTTCTAATTCTGCTAAGTATTTCATTTCTACTTTAAAACAGAATTCCTTTCATTTCAAATTATGTTTGCTTTGTAGAGCTAAAATACTTAAGTATTTTATTGACTAATTTTTTAGATTAGTATGGAAATTTTTTTAAGCACTAAAAAAAGGTTAATTGATTGTTCAGAAGTAAAATCTATTCTGTCTTCCAAATTGATTACTTGTCTTACTTTTATCCAAGAGATTGGAATGATGAATAGTCTTTACTTGAGTGGCAAAAATCCTAATTCTAACAACCTTTCTTTGCCTATAATGCAAGATTCAGGATCTCTAATCTTTTGACTTCAAATCCCACAATCTGTAAAAGAATTCTAGGTTACAGATTCCAAAGAAAATTGTCAGGAGAACATTTTGAGTATCTGCACTTTGAAAATACCTTATTACAAGACCACACCAGAGACTTATTTTAGGTCCTGAAATTTCTAATAACATAATCTCCTTAGATGAAAACTGAAAGGGATTCCTTGTATTTTGGGCCAATCTTAGCTGAAACCAGTCAGAATGGAGAAAAGACCCCCCAAAATTGAAGGACCAAAAAAAATCTCCTTTCCACTCATGATTCTCTGCACAATTTTTTCTAACTGACTTCATTCCAAACTCCAGGGGACAAATAAAACTGGAAGCCTTATATTCTTTCTTTGTCAGTAACAAAACCTTAATATAAGTGAACATGTTTATATTTGAACATTGTATTTCTGGCAATAATCAGGGTATGGATATAGTTATAACCAAATATAAAGTAAAAGGCAAAAAGTATATTTTACATTATAAATCAACACATACAAACTAGCTCCAAAAACTATAAGACAAATACTTATTTAAGAAATATTCTTCTTGTTGTAGTTCTGTGGAAAGAAAAATGTTTTTCCACTCAGAGAAAAACTGAATTTAATTTCTAGTTCTTCATCTATATAATAAATTAGTCTCTCTGAGTCTCAGTTTCCTTATCTATATATAAAATGAGGAGGGTAAACTAAGTGACCTTCAAGGTTCTTTCTAGATATAACTCTATGATCCATAAAATATTCTTAACCATGCAAATTAGGTGAATATTCTGTTTTGAAATCCTCTGGAGAAGAATGTTCCAACCTCCCTCAGGAGCCTATTACAAAGTTCTTCCCCATACTTAATTTAAATTCATTTCCCCTTGTCCTGTCTTTAGTCTCCTGGCATTGTCTTTTTTTCTGATTGGGAAAACTGCATTCCCTGTTCTTGAGGTTATTTTTCATTTAAATTATTCTCAATATGAAGTTTCTAATAAAAAATGTCTTGATTTAAGTAACCTTTCTTTTTTCTTCTCGATAAGAAAAAAAATCAAAATATGAGTTAAAATATCATTTCTCATTTTTTATAACCAAAGATTCTTAATGCTTCTTTCAAATTAAATTTCACTTATTAATCTACGTTTTCGATTTTCTCTATAACTGGAAGTAGTTGTTTAAGTTCAAACCACTTACTTGAATATTTCAATTATGATTCAAGACTAATGGGCACGAAATGTGCTTGCCTTGGTGAATTTCAAAATAAATATCTCGAGGAATATTTTATATGCAGAACAGAAGTATTAATTTGATCATAGGAACACTGCCACATTGTATTAAAATAAAATGCTAAACTGTCTGCCAGAAAAAGATGCCAGCTAGATATTTACTGAAAACTTAAATTTAAATTAAGATTAAGTAATTTTAATATTTATAGTCCTGTATTTCTAATTCTGTGTTGTGACGAGGGAGGTTTTGGGGTTTTTTGGTAAATAAAAGTCCTTCTGTACAACAGAACATTACTCTGAGTCACTGGAGGAAACTGATTATTATTTCTCCTATGGAAACTGAAAATAGTTTGAGGTAGTGTTCATATCTCCAAACTGACAAGCTATTTCTGAATGACATATGTATAAACATGATTAATGACTGATATTTATATGTCATTTAGAAGTTTGTAAATTTCTTTATATACAATTCTCACAACAGTCTCATTAAGTAGGTATTCTTGGTATTATTCTCTCCATTTTACAGGTGAAGATAGTACCATTAGAGAATAATGTTTTGTCCATGCTCATAGAGATGCTAAGGAGCATAGATAGGATTTGGAATTGTGTTGGAATCCTTACTAACTGCTAACTAATTAGAGTTGATCTAATCTTACAAGAAGATTTTGGCCAGAACCTGAAAAAAGGTACTAAGTAGAACTAATTAATACAAGGCTTGTGTTCACACCTTTACTCATTGGAGTCCACAAGTATGCCAGCTTCACAAAGTACACTTTCTAACTTCAAGGGAGTCCACACCTCCCTTAAAGCTCGTTGGGCCAGAGAGCACTATGGGAGAAAACCCATAATCCCATTCTCTCAGAAGAGTCAGATAAAAGGCCAGCGATGAGGGATCTATGGCAGAATACATTTTTTCCTCTTGGCTGGCTGGTCTTGCTGGACTCGAGAGGAGCAACTCTGGTGCAGAGAACACTTTGACAGATTTCAGTGGAGCTATGCCAAAAGCCCTCTCTCCGCGGCAAGTTGGTGGCTGGGCTCCCCAGAAGGAGACAAGAGAGACCTTCCATCTCTGTGTTGGTTGGAGGCTGAAGAAAGCAGAGGCAGAGGCTGAAGGACAGAACCTTTGGATTTGGAGATATTCGGAGGGCTCTAAGCCTCTAAGCCCTGTGTTTTGAGAAGAACAAGAACTCCAACATTTGAACTCATAACAGAATTGCATAGGCAAAACTAATATTTCTACTTGGAACATGTCTTTAGATTCAGAATACTTTAATGATTAGAATAATCAAACTCTTGTCAAAGAAACTTTAAAATTGGCTGAATGTCTATGGAGCTAAAGGTGGTGGATTGCTTGAGTTCAGGAGTTCTGAGCACATCAATGATAAAAACAGATTATTGTTCATGGCAAGACTGTAACAGACGGGAGAGGGAGAACACCAGGCTGTGAAATGGCCCAGATTGGAAAAAAATGGAGCTAGTTAACATTTCTATGCTGACCAGCTGTGAGATTGAGCAAGAGACAGAGACCTAATCAAAAAAAAAAAAAAAAAAAAAAAAGCTGGATGGATTAGTTTTCACTTCTCAAAAGATCCTCCTATCATCCTTAACCTCTCTTTTTTTCACTTATTTATTATTAATATAAACTGAGATAGTGTAGCTACATGACCATCTTGTCTAATTTCCCTTAATATTAAGAGTATTCTCATAGTTGTCATATTCTACTTTGAGGTATATTCATCTGCATACCCATTTTATCTTCCTCTAAAAGAATATAAGCTTTAAGAGGTAAGGATAACTTCTTTTTTTATTCTTTTCTCTTCTCTAGTTCCTGACACATGGGTAAGACAGCCCCACTCTTTCTTTGTAGTTTGGATAAATTTTGTTTGGGCATGTTCATTCTGTGTCAAAAATAAATAATAGATAAAGTGACAAAGTATACTATTCAACTGAATGTGATTCTGGCCAAAGTAAGAAATGATAGAACTTTCATAAAACCTGACATTTTAATGATTATATGTAATTACATGATACATACATTTAAAATGAGTGCACATTTACATGTAGGCATGTTTATATGCACATATATGTTTATGTACACATATACATGCAGATACATATTTATTTTTCTCTCTTAATCTGTCTGTGCTTCCTTCATCAATGCAATGAAGTCACTTATCTTTAACTTCCTGGGCATGGAGAGCTGCCACTGAAGTTAAATTGACTTGCAGTTGTCATACACATAGTATGTGATAGAGCTAGGACATGAACCCAGATCTTCTTCGCTAAAGATTAACCTCTTATGCACTATGCCTAGACTTCTTTTTTTTTTTTTAATATATCTTTACATTTGTGGTAGAAGCAAAGATTCAAGCATTTTCAGTTATGTAAGAAACTATTTTAAAAGAATAATATTAATTTATATTATATATACATATGTACATATATAAGTATTATGTATGCACTTATGTAATACCCTGTAGTTTATAAAACATTTTCTCTATAGGAATCATATATAGTAGTTAGCATCATTTTCACTAATTTCTCAGTCTCCCTATTCTTAAAAGAGTATTATAAATACTACAAATTCTATCTCAATTCTTTTCTTTTTGTTGTGGAACCAAAGTGAAATGATTCAGTTCAGGTTGATGGTTTTGTATGGGTATTAGAATGAAATGAGATTCTGAGATACATGAAAAGTTGAGACACTGCTAGATCACACCAATCAGTTAATGAAAAGAGGTTTATTCAATCAAAGCATGGGAAGGATATTCAGCAAGAAGATAACAGTGATTCAGTTGTCAATATGAATCATGTCCCTAATCTGAGGAAAGACCCTTTTGTTCTTTATGAAATAATTTTGAGAATTGAATTTGATTTTAAAAAACTAGGAAGTGACATTGATGGTGGAAATATTAGCCTTTGAACGAAGTGCTGAAGATGTTTTTAATATGTAATATAAAACTATAATAAAAACAACAGTAACTAGTATAAAATTTATATGTACATATACATATGTATGTGCGTATATACAAATACACATACACACGCATACCCAAACTCATTCAACACGTAATGTTAAAGTAGATCCTAAGCCTTCTACAGTTTCTGGAGCTGGAGATCATTATCACTCCCAAATGTAAAGATTATGCAAGTCTAACAAATGACAGTTTACAATATTTAATTTTATGGCACTGTTCTTAAAGATATAGATCATACTAATATCTGTCAATAGTTGTGAAATGATCATAAACAATTTGATTTCTAATTCCATTAATTCAGAAAGGGACTGAGGTTGTGATATTTTTTTTCCAAAGTCACAACCCAAAGCACAGGATCACAACTATAGGACTTCTATATCAGGGCTTCTCTTTTTCCTCCACGTTGCTCTTCAAAGATCATTATTACCAGTGGTTCAGGTTTTGAATGAATTAGAACGAAATGGACCAAAAGGATTCTGATAAAATGGTGGAGTAAGTGAGAAAATCCCAATTTCTACTGATTTCTCCCACAAACAAGACACATTTGCATCTCAGGATAAATGTAGAGCAATTAAAAACAAATAAGTGTTGGGACAGAACAGTGATCCTCCTGGGATGATCTGAGAATATCTGAAGGTTTGGCCCTTGTGAAGTGTAAAGATTTTTATGGTAGTCCCACTTAAACAGCAAGCAGCAAGCCCACCCACAAGAACTTTCATCTCCAAACAGTGTGGGAAGTCAGGCATTTTAGTTGTGGAAGACTGAGGGAAATCTTTGTTGATAAGGAATGTCTAGCCTAGCTATGCAACCAAGATACATCCTAGGCAAAAAGCAACCAGTGCATTCCTAATAATTGCAGAAGTAGGGCAGAGATGTTGCTGTCTATGGGCACTTACAGGAGAGTAGTTCTTAGTTTAGGGTACTAGGCCAGAGTGGAAAACTGGAGGACCTAAGGTGAAAGATAGAATCTTCCCCACCCCAGAACTAGAAATCATTATATTTAAATAAGCTCTTATCAAAAACAAACAAATAAATAAATAAATAAAAAATCAGGCAAAGGACAAAAAACCCAATCACAGAAAGTTACTATGGAAATAGGGAAGACCAAGATTCATTTTCAGAGGAGGATTGTGAAATAATGAACAGACTTTCCTAATCCAAAGGGTAAAGTTAAATGATCACCTGCCCAAAAATGAACTAACAGAATCAAAAAAGACTTTTAAAATCAAATGAAAGAGATTGAGCACAAATAAATAAGAAAAAATA
Source organism: Antechinus flavipes (assembly GCF_016432865.1). Lineage (NCBI taxonomy): Eukaryota > Metazoa > Chordata > Mammalia > Dasyuromorphia > Dasyuridae > Antechinus > Antechinus flavipes. Next base: position 286,820,731 of record NC_067399.1, on the reverse strand, counting down.
TAATTTAAAAACTAGATGATTATGAAAAGAAAGCTAATCAAATAGAAAAAAGATGTCTTAAAGAAGAAAATGACTCCTTGAAAACTAGAATTGGACAGAAGGAAGTGAGTGAAGTTATGACACCAAGAAATAATAAAACAAAATATAAAAATTGAAAAGATAGAAGAGATTTAAGACATCTTATAAGATAAACAACAGATCTGGAGGACAGGCCAGCAAGAGAAAACAAAAGAATAATTGGACCATCTGAAAACTATGCCCCTCCCTCCAAAAAAAGAAATTTGATATGATAATATAAGAAATAATTAAAGAAAATTGCTTTGAAGTATTAGAACAAGGGGGGGGGAGTAGAAATAGAAAGAGTATGCCAATCATCACCTGAACGAGATTCTATGAGAAAAAACCCACAGGAACATTATTGCCAAATTAGGAAACCACCCCTGATCAAAGAGAAAATTGTAGGAGTAACAAGATAAAAAAATTTCGAATATACCAGAACTACAATTAGAAACACACTACACCTAGCAGCAGTTACACTAAAAGATCACATTGCTTAGAGCTTAGTTATCAAAGAGTAAGAGCAAAAGAACCAGAACTATGGATGAAAAGATCACACCCAACAAAGTTAAGATAATTCTGAACAAACAAAAGCATTTTCAATGAATTGCCAAACTTCCAGCTTTTTCTTACAAAAAGACCTGAACTTAAAAGAAAATTTGACATACAAGATCTAAAAGAAATAGATAAACATTAAAAATTAAATCGATGTACTCAATAAAGATAGGCTGTTTATATTTTATACATTGACATGTAAACCATAGGTCTAAGATTGTGATTAATTATTGGATAGTTCAAAAGAAAGATTGGGATGGAACTGAGTATGATGCAATTTTAATAAACAAAACTGTTGGAAATGGTAAAAAAAAAAGCATAATTATGTTATACAAAGAGGTATAAGAGGAAGAACTTACACAAAGGAATTAGATATGGGAAAAAGGCTGGTAGTTCTGGAATCCTACTCACATGGGGAACGGGTTAAAGAGGGAACAATGAATAAATATCTAGAAGGGTAGAAAAGTTTTCTAAATTTATAGAGGAAAAAAGGGGGAAAGAATAGGATAAGGGTATATAGGATATAGAAGGGTATGTAGATTGGCAGAAATGGGGTAAGGAAAGTAAATTAATGAGAGGATAAGGAAGGTATCCTGACTGGGGGCAGGGGTTTGGGGTTGGTTAAATAATACAAGGCAAAGTAGCTAGTAGAAGTAAAGCAGAGGAGTCAATAGGGATAGGAAATAAGAGAAAGACACAAATATAATAACAACAATCAGTAATAGAATTTATTAGGAAAAAAAGAGAAAGACTAGTAATCATTGATCTCAAAGTTAAAACTAAAATTGATTAAATAAATAAAATAAACTACACTGTCAGCCATATTAATTAATATTATTTTAGACTATTTAAAATAAGGTGGAAATATAGCTGTGATGTAGAAAATGATGAGTTGGCACAATTAGAGAAAATATGAAAAAACTTAGAACTATGAAGGATGAAAGTCTCTACTTTCAGAGAAGCAGGGGATAAACAAACATAAACATAGTCTTACATAGAAATAAAGGTTAATGCATATATATGATATATACATGCATACACACAAACACATACATATGTACAACTATACATACATGATTACAAATGTCTCTATGTGTGTATGTATGTTTGTTTATATATGTATAAATATATACATACACATACATACACATATATATCTGTACTTAATTGGAGCCTTCTTGCAGGCTATACTTAGGGGAAGAAAAAGGGAAAAAAGTAAAAGTAAAAACTGCACAGCAGGGAACCAAAAAAACCTACAAGGAAGCAAAGATGGACAGCTCTGAATGCAATATGTAGTATGTATTTTATAGGCTTTCTATAAAATTAACATCTTATAGTTTGAATTCCCTCATGTTCTGCTACACACATAGCAATTTTTTTTATTCTTTTTTCTTTTTTTGTCTTCTATGTTGGTTTTCTATTTTGAAATAAATAAAAAAGTTTTTTTTTTTTTTTTAAAGAAGGAAATGATACATCCATATACAATCTTTCCATTAATAAAAATTCTATTTCACAATTGCATGGAAAGTCAAATCAGCATACACACACACACACACACACACACACACACAAAACATTGATCCAACTGGGCAGTTCTCTGTCTCTGCATTTGTACTACTTCAGAAGTATATGTATCAGGATTGAGTAAGGATTCTCCATCATATCTATGTAGATAGTTCTCATGTTTGCAAAGCCAGCCAAGGTCTCTTTCCGAATTTCTAGTATCAATTCCTCATTTCAAAAGGGTATGCTATAGGTTGCTTAAACTCAAAATATCCTAAATTAAGTGCATTTCTATCTCCTCTTGTCCACCTTTCTTCTGAACTTGTTTATTTTTGTCCAAGAGACCACCATCCTTCCAGCATCCAGACTTGCCACTTTAGATTGATATTCCACTCTTCATCCTTTTTTGTTCCACATGCCAATCAATTGCTGAGTTGAGTTCATAATGTCTCAACGAAATTTCTTCTATCTGTCCTCTTGTATATTCACTTGAGTACTTCCTTTTATGTTCCTCACAGAAGGCACTGCATCTCCCAACTTTGTGGCTTTGCATTGCTTCTCCTGCTTGCCTGGAATGCATTCTTTTCATCATCACCTCCTAGGTTTCATAGTATCCTTTAAAGCTTAGCATAAAAATTACCATTGACATGAAGTCTTGCCTAAATTTCTAAAAAGAGTCTACTATCTCAAAATTACTTAGTAAAATGTATTTTCTGCATGTTTTCTATAAATTTTGATTTGTGGATTAATTGATAAATATAGACTTGGTGACTGATCAATAATTCATATGAAAGAACAGAGATTTGTCCAGTGATGTCATTTGGACAACACCACAAATCTAGTGTCAGAGTCAGAAGAGCTATTTCTCCTTTCTCCATCCATGATGTTCTTAACCCTACATCATGCTGCCTGTCAATTTAACATGGCCCCTTTATTGCATGAAGTATATTTGGCAGAAAGAAAGTATCCTGCTGAATCTAAATAGCATTGCTGTGATTTCTGTCAAAATATAGATTGCCAACCTGTTTTTGAATTTTCTGTGGGATCAATTTGGACAGTAAACCAACCTGCCTGATAGACTACTGATGGGTGCTCAGTGTTTTTGCATGTTTTTTGACAATGTTCTAAGAATATTTAGGGATTTATTATTAGAAAGCGATTTCTCATTTGATGCTTATAATACTATGAGAAAGGTGGTGGGAATATAACATCACCATGTAACAGAGAAGAAAAATGGAGCTCATATAATTTAAATGAATTGTCCAAAATTACATGCCTATTAAGTAGTAGATTTGGGAACTTGTGCATGTAATATAAAAGTTTTCTACTTTAATTTCAGAGACAATAACAGAGCTATAGTGAGTTAGAATTTTTTTTTGCCTATAGACTGTGTACCAGTCACTTTATAAGGAGTGATTTTTATCATCATATGACTATAATTTTTCACAAGTACTAAGAGGTATTTGGAGTCACCTCTAGGTAACTGCTCTTGGAGATAATCTGATCAGCAGCTTTATAAATGATTTTGAAGAAAAGAATAAATAGAAAGTTTATAAAAATTTTGGACTACATGAAGTGGGGAGATAGAATTATAACACTGAATGAAATAATTAGAATAAAAAGAAGTTCTTGATGGGAAAAATTGGCCAAATCTAGTGAGATGAATTATTTTCAAGATCTATTCAATAATCAAGCATTTATGAACTATATACTTATAGTTATAGTTATAGGCAGTGTGATAACTGTTGGGAATATAAAGAGAAAAAACAACATAGCTTCTGCTCTTCAAGAGCATTATGTTAGGAAAGAAAATAGATACATATATAAATATATACAGTATATGTGTGTATAGTATTTCTAGGACTCTTATCCCAATTCTTACTCACATTGGCAAGTTGGATTCCTAGATCCAACTACTATTCCCCTTTGAGGTTCTAGGAGTAATCTTGTGAGGTTCTATCTATCAATAAAACGATACAGATGTATGCAATGAAGTAAGATGTAAGAAAACTGGAAAGACAGAATGGATCAGATGGTGAAGAATTTTAAATGGTAGAAAATTTTATATCAGAAGTTAAAGGAAATAAAAAGCCACTAACGTTTAGCGGGGACAAGGGATAACATGGTCAGACTAGAGCATTAAGAAAATAATTTTGAAAATTACTAAATTGGAGGAATTAAGGGATGAAACAAGTATTTTTAATATATCTTGGTACCAAGCAATATGCTAAATCCTTGAAGGCATGTACTATTTTATTCATTTTATAATTGAGGAAACTGAGGCAGGGTAAGGCAAATTAGTTGCTCAGTATCATATACTTTATTAAATATCTAAGACCAAATTGAGCTCAGGTCTTCCTGTCTTCAAGCTAGTCCTCTATACTTCGTAGTTGCCTGCTGATAGGGTTAGAGACCTGGAGTAGAAAAACCAAATAGGAGACTATTGTAATAATTTAATTGAAAGGAAATGGGAATCTGAGTCAGAATTGCAGAGAGAAAGGAACATATTCCAAAAATGTCATTAAAATAGAATCTGTTTGACTTGGCAACTGAATAGAAATGTGGGGTGGTGAAAAAGAGGAAGTTCCCAAGAAATAACTTTAATTTTCTTGATAAAGTATCAGTTGAGTTATTCAATTTAGAGGGTGGGGGATGTATAAGATATTTAAAGAGATTAATAAAGGTTTGGTAAATAATATAAAGAATTAATTAGGGAGGGATAAAATAATTGTCTTTATTTTGGTATGGAGACTGGAGTGGATGGCATAAAAAATTGAATAACATTGATATTGGATGGTATAAAATGTAGAAAACCCAGTCAAGAGGTTTGTGTGACTTCCTCCAGCTCCATTTGGATAGTCTCCCTTATGGAATGGTTTCTAGATGTTGCCATATGGTTATTAAAAATGCTATGATCATTTGTAGAACTCTTTCTCATGTAATATATCTTTACTGAATCATCTAACTTGGTTTAAAAAAAACAAAAAATAGTGCTATTTATTAAAATATATGAAAAAATTATAAATTTCTCAATTTTAATTTTAATAATTACTTGAATAGTTGGTGACAACTTCTCTACAATGAATTATACGTATAGATGCCCAAGCTTCTTATTTATAATGACCATATTGAACTCTTTATTGTGAACTATTTATTCATCTGCAGTGTCATGACACTTTACACTTTGTATCTCTTTTATTTATCTTCCTCACTATCCCCAAGTTATGGTTATCTACCTACATGTGAAACTTGTCTTTTGTGCCACTGTGGATGTAGTCTTGAGGCAGGAGATGAAGCTGAAAGGGGGAAAAAAACACACACACACACACACACACTCACTCCCTCCTTTGGCAACTATCTTAGGAATGTGGCCATTCCAGAGATGTGCAACCATACCCTTTCTCTCTTACTGGGCAGTTCCTATTTCCCTGATCACAAATCTCAACTGTGGGTCTTCAGTTATTTCAATTATGTCTGAATCTTCATGAGCCCATTTTGTGTTTTCTTGACAAGAGTAGTGGAGTGGTTTTCCATTTCCTTCTTCAGCTCATTTTACAGTTGAAGAAACTGAGGCAAACAGAGTGAAGTGAATTGCCCAGGGTGACCCAGCTACTTTCTAAGGATATATTTAAATTCAAAAAAAGAAATATTCCTGACTCTAGACCCAACAGTCTATCCATTGGGCCATCTTGCTGCAAAAAGCTTTCTCAATGTGCACCAGAGAACAGGGAAGGATGAAAAAATGAGGTTTGTGTGACTCAGATAGCTGTCATAAAAAAGATAGCATTCTGATTTGTTTGCAAAAATACTGCAACGAATTCCATTTTACATTTTGTGAAGTTTAAAAAATAACTGTTAATCATTAAAACCATAAAATTTGGCCGGCTCCGAATTAGGAGAAAGCCTGGTACATTTAAACCAGTATTTAAAATCTTATTCTTTCTGTGTTTGTGTATTCCAATCCCTGAAGACTATTTCTCTGCTGTAGTCACTTTTTTTTTTCAAATAAGGCAAGAAACTAATCAGTGGTAAATAGATTTATCAGGCTTGTCTAGCCTATAGAAGGAATCTATATTACTTAAACAGAAATTAGAAATTCAATTTTACAGAAGAGAATAAGCTTTGGAATTAGTTTCTGCTTACTTGTGCAGATGACAGGGAAGGAAGAGGGAAACTATACTTTAGCTTGTTCTAGCCCAAATAGAAAGGCAGCCTTGTAAAATCAGCCCAAATGGAAAATACCACACCATTCTGGTGGTACTGTCTGGGAGGATGACAAGGAGAAAAGAGAAGGGAGTAAGTATTTATATTGCACCTACTATGTGAGAAGAATTGTATTGTAATGGCTATAAGATTATGAAGAAGCCTGATGCAGGTGTTGTGGAGTACATAGAGCTTGATCAGATCTAGAAGGCAACCAAGATCATCCATTGCATCCCCACTCATCACCAATTGTCTTGACTTATGTCTGGCCACCGGATATCAATGACTGAAATGGAGAGTGAGGATGAGGACTTTGCATAACTCTCTTAAATCATATTCCTGCACAAGTCAAGACATAGTTCAATAGTCATTACTTTACCCACCTTGAAGTTCCGTGGTGATAAGCCACTAGCCAGTATGGCGACACTGGCCACAGCCCTGCACACAGGTGGTCAGTGCATGTCTTTTCACCAAAGCAGAACTGGGGTTAGGTAGCCTCAAAGGTGCCTGAGCAAGCCTTTTAAAGCTGCCTTCTCACCTTCTGGAGGGAGGAAAGAACTAGAAATTTGCCCTAAAAATTGTCTTTCTCCCAACTTTTCCCTGCTTACCATGGTAATGCTCATCTGCTATTTTACTGTGCTTGAGCTGCTGCTCTATCTCCTCACCCAACCCTATTGTCTCTGCTAGTGCCATGCTCAGATAAAAAAAAAAAAAAATTGAGGGCGAAAGTCCTTTTCTCTGCTCAAATTTCCTTATGTTCACCTTGTTCAGGGCTCAAGCTAGTCTCAATGCCTCCTAGAACAAGGGAAAAAAAAAAAAAAAACCTATCTGTCTGAGACAACATCTCCCAGAATTCTATATAGACAAATTTCAAACACTTCTCCCTTTAGAATATATCTATTTCAAAATCAGATTATCCATTTTTTTCTCTCCACTAATATGGATTTAGATCCAGGCAATGTGAAATCTGAAAGGAGAGGCTATTACTAAATCAGGAGATGAATAAAGCCTTTTGGAATAGGAAGGCCACTGTGATAGATGGCATATTAGATGGGTAAAAATTTAATAGCTGAAAAAACAAACAAATGTTTGTTTCTATATCCAAATGATATGGAGGCCTGTGAGATTCAATGAATATTTATTAGTAGACAGATCCCACTTTGGTATAGAGCAACAATATTTGTGGGGACTTCCGGCCAAGATGGCGGAGAGGAAATACACTTCTGTGTAATCTCCGTGTTTTTCTCTCACTATTCATTTCATTTCATGCCTCTGAATTAATGCTCGACTGAAAAAAAACCATACAATTACTTACCAAGAGAAACCATCCTTGAGACTCGTCAAGAAAGGTCTGTTTTTGCGCGAGGGCGGGGACGGTATTTGGAAGCAGTCTGCGGGCAGCAGCGGCAACCAAAGCACAGATAGCAGCTCAGAACCGGGTGGAGCGGAGTGGGGGTAGGACGCGATCGCAGCCGTGAGCTCTGCGGTGAGAGCTTTGCTATAGGAGCAAGTCAGCAGCCCAGCAGAGAAGCTAAAAACACCGGGGGTGAAGAATACAATCCCAAGCAGCTGGAGTTTCTCGGGACCTGGCCACCCCTCCCCCACAGTGTCTTAGCCCGCTCGGATCTCAGAGCGCTCGGATCTCAGTGCGCAGGCGCCATAGCACAGTAGGACCTGTGCCTCACGAATACCCTGCCCCTCCCCCAAAGAAAGCAGCCTCCATTCAAGGGGTTTTTTTTTCCTTCTGTTTCTTTGATAGTTTGTCTTTGATAAATAGACAGAATGAGCAAGAAACTGAAAAAGAATTTAACCTGGACAGCTTTTATACAGATAAAGAGCAGACTCCAAACCCTGAGGAGACTAAAAACAAACAGTCCCCAGGTGAATCCCCGAAGGAAGAGACCTTATGTCCCTCAGCACAGATAAATCTCATGGAGGAAATTAAAAAGGCTCTCACAAGGGAGCTAGAAGAAAAATGGGAAAAGGAGAGGGAGGCTCTGAAAAAGGAGAGGGAGGCTTGGCAAAAGAGCCTGGAGAAGTCAGTTAAAGAGAGAGTGGATAAAGAAACCAAATCCTTGAAAAATAGGATTAGTGAACTGGAAACAGAAAACAGCTCTCTAAAAAACAAAATTGGCGAAATGGAAAAAAATTCCACAGAACAAAAGAACTCAATTGGACAATTAGAAAAAGATCTTAAAAAAGTGAGTGAAGAAAATACCTCACTGAAAATCAGGGTCGAACAATTGGAATTGAATGACTCGAGGAGACAAGAAGATTCAGTCAAGCAAATCCAAAAAAATCAAACAATGGAAAAGGATGTGAAATACCTTCTGGGGAAGACAACAGACCTGGAAAACAGATCCAGGAGAGACAACCTGAGAATCATCGGACTTCCAGAAAAGTATGATGAAAAAAAAAGCCTGAACACTATCTTCCAGGAAATTATCAAAGAGAACTGCCCAGAAGTCATAGAAACAGAAGGTAAAATAGACATTGAAAGAATTCATCGATCCCCTACTGAAAGGGATCCTAAAATCAAAACACCAAGGAATATAGTGGCCAAATGCCAGAACCCTCAGGCAAAGGAAAAAATACTGCAAGCGGCTAGAAAAACCCAATTCAAGTATCAAGGAGCCACAATAAGGATCACCCAGGATCTGGCAGCATCCACATTAAAGGATCGAAGGGCCTGGAATATGATATTCCGAAAGGCTAAGGAACTTGGTATGCAACCAAAAATAACTTACCCAGCGAGATTGAGCATCTTTTTCCAGGGAAGAAGATGGACATTCAACGAAATAAGCGAATTTCATCTATTTCTGATGAAAAAGCCAGAACTTAACAAAAAATTTGATCTACAAGCACAGAACTCAAGAGAAATCTAAAAAGGTAAAGATTAATCTTGGGAACTATATTTCGGCTGTAAAGATGTATAAAGAATACATGTATACCTTGTTCTAGAAACTAGTTGTGGAAAGGACATTGTACTAGAAAAAAGGGAAAGTGGGGGTACTACATTTCAGGAAGAGGCAAAGAAAACCTAGTAAATCTGAGAGAAAGAATGGAGAGGAATGAAAATAGTGAGTATTTTACTGCTTTCAGAATTGGCAGTAAGAGAAGAATTTTAGACATATTCATTCTATGGTGAAACTTCTCCCACCTCATTGAAAAGTGAGAAGGGAAAAGTGAAAAAGGAAGGAATAAGCTAAGTGGAAGGGAATACGGTAACTGGGAGGGAAAGGGGTAAGTTGGGGGGGGGAACTCTAAGGGGGGGGAGGGATACTGAAAAAGGGAGGGCTGTGAGAAGCAAGGGGAGCTCACAAGCTTAATACTGGGAAGGGGGGTAAGGGAGGGGGTAAGGGAGTAAGAAGGGAGAAAAGCATAAACCGGGGTTAACAAGATGGCAAGTAATACAGAATTGGTCATTTTAACCATAAATGTGAACGGGGTAAACTCCTCTATAAAGAGGAAGCGGTTAGCAGAATGGATTAAAAGCCAGAATCCTACAATATGTTGTATACAGGAAACACACCTGAAGCGGGGTGATACATGCAGGTTAAAGGTAAAAGGTTGGAGCAAAATCTACTATGCTTCAGGTGAAGCCAAAAAAGCAGGGGTAGCCATCCTGATCTCAGATCAAGCTAAAGCAAAAATTGATCTAATCAAAAGAGATAAGGAAGGGCACTATATCTTGCTAAAGGGTAGAATGAATAATGAAGAACTATCTATATTAAATATATATGCACCAAGTAGTGTAGCATCTAAATTCCTAAAAGAGAAATTAAGAGAGCTGCAAGAAGAAATAGACAGTAAAACTTTAATAGTGGGAGATCTCAACCTTGCACTCTCAGAATTAGATAAATCAAACCACAAAATAAATAAGAAAGAAGTCAAAGAGATAAATAGAATACTAGAAAAATTAGATATGATAGATCTCTGGAGAAAATGTAATGGGGACAGAAAGGAGTACACCTTCTTTTCAGCAGTTCATGGAACTTATACAAAAATTGATCATATATTAGGACATAAAAACCTCAAACTCAAATGCAGTAAGGCAGAAATAGTGAATGCATCCTTTTCAGACCATGATGCATTGAAAATTACATTCAATAAAAAGCCACAGGAAAGTAGACCAAAAAATAATTGGAAACTAAATAATCTCATACTAAAGAATGATTGGGTGAAACAGCAAATTATAGACATAATTAATAACTTCATCCAAGAAAATGATAATAATGAGACATCATACCAAAATGTATGGGATGCAGCCAAAGCGGTAATAAGGGGAAATCTCATATCTCTAGAGGCCTATTTGTATAAAATAGAGAAAGAGAAGGTCAATGAATTGGGCTTGCAACTAAAAATGCTAGAAAAGGAACAAATTAAAAACCCCCAATCAAACACTAAACTTGAAATTCAAAAAATAAAAGGAGAGATCAATAAAATTGAAAGTAAAAAAACTATTGAATTGATTAATAAAACTAAGAGTTGGTTCTATGAAAAAACCAACAAAATAGACAAACCCTTAGTAAATCTGATTAAAAAAAGGAAAGAGGAAAATCAAATTGTTAGTCTTAAAAATGAAAAGGGAGAACTCACCACTAACGAAGAGGAAATTAGAGCAATAATTAGGAGTTACTTTGCCCAACTTTACGCCAATAAATTCGACAACTTAAATGAAATAGAAGAATACCTCCAAAAATATAGCTTACCTAAACTAACAGAGGAAGAAGTAAATATCCTAAACACTCCTATCTCAGAAAAAGAAATAGAACAAACTATCAATCAACTCCCTAAGAAAAAAACCCCAGGACCAGATGGATTTACATCTGAATTCTATCAAACATTTAAAGATCAATTAACTCCAATGCTAAATAAACTATTTGAAGAAGTAGGGATTGAAGGAGTCCTACCAAACTCCTTTTATGACACAGACATGGTACTGATACCTAAACCAGGTAGGCTGAAAACAGAGAAAGAAAATTATAGACCAATCTCCCTAATGAATATTGATGCTAAAATCTTAAATAAAATATTAGCAAAAAGATTACAGAAAATCATCCCCAGGATAATACACTATGACCAAGCAGGATTTATACCAGGAATGCAGGGCTGGTTCAATATTAGGAAAACTATTAACATAATTGACTATATTAACAACCAACCAAACAAAAACCATATGATCATTTCAATAGATGCAGAAAAAGCATTTGATAAAATCCAACAGCCATTCCTAATAAAAACACTTGAGAGCATAGGAATAAAAGGACTTTTCCTTAAAATAGTTAGGAGCATATATTTTAAACCTTCAGTAAGCATCATATGCAATGGGGAAAAACTGGAACCTTTCCCGTAAGATCTGGAGTGAAGCAAGGTTGCCCACTATCACCATTATTATTCAATATTGTATTAGAAACACTGGCCTCTGCAATAAGAGTCGAGAAAGAGATTAAAGGAATTAGAGTAGGCAATGAGGAAACCAAACTATCACTCTTTGCAGATGATATGATGGTATACCTAGAAAACCCCAGAGATTCTACTAAAAAGCTATTAGAAATAATTCATAATTTTAGCAAAGTAGCAGGATACAAAATAAATCCCCATAAATCCTCAGCATTCTTATACACCACCAACAAAATCCAAGAACAAGAGATACAAAGAGAAATTCCATTCAAAATAACTGTTGATAGCATAAAATATTTGGGAATCTACCTACCAAAGGAAAGTCAGGAATTATATGAGCAAAATTACAAAAAAGTTTTCACACAAATAAAGTCAGACTTAAATAATTGGAAAAATATTAAGTGCTCTTGGATAGGCCGAGCAAATATAATAAAGATGACAATACTCCCTAAACTAATCTATTTATTTAGTGCTATACCAATCAGACTTCCAAGAAAATATTTTAATGATTTAGAAAAAATAACAACAAAATTCATATGGAACAATAAAAAGTCGAGAATCTCAAGGGAATTAATGAAAAAAAAATCAAATGAAGGTGGTCTAGCTGTACCTGATCTAAAATTATATTATAAAGCAGCAGTCACCAAAACCATCTGGTATTGGCTTAGAAATAGATTAGTTGATCAGTGGAAAAGGTTAGGTTCACAAGACAGAATAGTCAACTATAGCAATCTAGTGTTTGACAAACCCAAAGATTCTAAATTTTGGGATAAGATTTCATTATTTGATAAAAACTGCTGGGATAACTGGAAATTAGTATGGCAGAAATTAGGCAAGGACCCACACTTAACACCACATACCAAGATAAGATCAAAATGGGTCCATGACCTAGGCATAAAGAACGAGATTATAAATAAATTAGAGGAACATAGGATAGTTTATCTCTCAGACTTGTGGAGGAGAAAGAAATTTGTGACCAAAGATGAACTAGAGACCATTACCAATCACAAAATAGAAAATTTTGATTATATCAAATTAAAAAGCCTTTGTACAAACAGAACGAATGCAAACAAGATTAGTAGGGAAGTAACTAACTGGGAAAACATCTTTACAATTAAAGGTTCTGATAAAGGCCTCATTTCCAAAATATATAGAGAACTGACTCAAATTTATAAAAAATCAAGCCATTCTCCAATTGATAAATGGTCAAAGGATATGAACAGACAATTTTCAGATGAAGAAATTGAAACTATTACCACTCACATGAAAGAGTGTTCCAAATCACTATTGATCAGAGAAATGCAAATTAAGACAACTCTGAGATATCACTACACTCCTGTCAGATTGGCTAAGATGACAGGAAAAAACAATGATGAATGTTGGAGGGGATGCGGGAAAACGGGGACATTGATGCATTGTTGGTGGAGTTGTGAACGAATCCAGCCATTCTGGAGAGCGATCTGGAATTATGCCCAAAAAGTTATCAAACTGTGCATACCCTTTGATCCAACAGTGTTTCTATTGGGCTTATACCCCAAAGAGATACTAAAAAAGGGAAGGGGACCTGTATGTGCCAAAATGTTTGTAGCAGCCCTGTTTGTAGTGGCTAGAAACTGGAAGATGAATGGATGCCCATCAATTGGAGAATGGCTGGGTAAATTGTGGTATATGAATGTTATGGAATATTATTGCTCTGTAAGGAATGACCAGCAGGATGAATACAGAGAGGCTTGGAGAGACCTACATGGACTGATGCTAAGTGAGATGAGCAGAACCAGGAGATCATTATACACTTCGACAACGATATTGTATGAGGATGTATTCTGATGGAAGTGGATTTCTCTGACAAAGAGACTTAACTGAGTTTCATTGGAGAAATGATGGACAGAAACAGCTACACTCAAAGAAGGAATACTGGGAAATGAATGTGAACTATTTGCATTTTTGATTTTCTTCCCGAGTTATTTTTACCTTCTGAATCCAACTCTCCCTGTGCAACAAGAGAACTGTTTGGTTCTGCAAATATGTATTGTATCTAGGATATATACTGCAACATGTTTAGCATATATAGGACTGCCTGCCATCCTGGGGGGGGGGGAGGAGGGAGGGAGGGGGAAAAAAACGAAACATAAGTGATTGCAAGGGATAATGTCGTGTAGAAATTATCCTGGCATGGATTCTGTCAATGCGAAGTTATTATTAAATAAAATAAAATTTAAAAAAAAAAAAAAAAAAAAAAAAAAAAACAATATTTGTACATAGTAGTAGTTTGGCATAGACTAGTAATAGAAGATCACGATGAAAAGTCCAGTTTGAGGAAAAACTGATTTTATTCGATAAGAAATAGGAGACCATTAAGCATTTTAAACTTAAATTCAGTTTAGGAATTATTCTGGAAGTGATATGAAAGCTGGATTTTTAGAAGGTGGAAGATTACTCTTAAGAGGACCTATTTGTTCCCTAAAATTGTTCAAGAAATTAATAATGAAGGTATTTACTATGATAATTATTAGGAGAGTAGAAAGAAAGAGATGAATTTAAGAGATATAGAAAGGAAGGAATACTTAGGAAGGAAATTAGTAACTTTGTTACTAATAGCATATGAAAATCAAAGGAGAAAAAAGAAACAATGGAAGGGAATGGAACCCAAAGATTATAAATATGAGTATCTGGGGGAATGACTGCCACGTAGAGAAATGGCAGAAGGAGTAGGTTTAGCATAAATGATAATTAATTTAAAATTCTGGTAATTATTTTTAATATACTGGATTTAGGACACTAGTTGGATATTCAGATAAAAATATCTTGTAGATTGATAGGGATGTAGTTTTAGACCTGGGAAATGATGTTGGGATGGAGCTGGAGGTTTTGGAGCCATATACAAACAAGTGGTAATAGAAGTCATAGTATTTAATGAGAGTACTGAGGGAAAAAAAGGATAGACAAAGATTAGGATCAAGAACAAATACATGGAGAATACTTACAATCAGAAATCAGGAAAAGGATACAGAAATAACAAAGGAGAAAAAGAAAAAGAGAAACAGGAGGGTCATAATTCTAGCATTAAAGAAGGCCTCTGATGCCTTGTTGTATAATTCCATCATTTTACAAGTGAAGAGACTGAGAGTCAGAGATGTCAAGTTATTATTTTCTCAAAGTCAGAGAGGTAGCAAGTGCCACAGGCAAGAATTAAACCTAGATCATATGACTATATCAGCTCCCATTTATTACTTCTAAGATCAAATGCAATCTCCTTTGTTTAGCATTTAGAGCCATCTTCAATTCATCTCCAACCTTGTTTTCTAGTGTTATTTTACATTTTTCTCCTTTATGCAATTGAATGAATTTCAAGAATTATTAAATAAAACGAGTATTAGACCAATCAAAAAAATCATTGCCATGATATTTTTTAGGGGGGATAAGCATTGAACACTAATATACATGAACATTTGTAAATGTCTCCTGAAGAAGTTGGTACTTATTCTGAGCTTTGAAGAAAACTAAACATAAGTGGTAAGAATGAGGAGGGGCTACATTTTAAATTGGGTAAAAAGCAGTTCAAAAGAACAGATTTGGAAGATGGGGGTGGGAATGGGCATCATGCATGAGAAGCTTTCAAGAAGCAGGCAAAGGAAACAGAAAATTGTCTTCTCTTTTTTTCCTTACATGAGCTTTAGAAAGCATCCAAAAACTAGGATGTATGTGTGTGTGTGTGTGTGTGTGTGTGTGTGTAAGTATAATAATTTTTAAGGAAGCAATTATAATGACAAAGCATTAATATTCGGAACTATATGAGATTAAGTAGTTATATAAATCGTCAGGATTGATGGTTGCTCATTTTTAGATTGTTAATTTGCTTTTATAATTGTAATATGGCATTCTTTTATAATATTGAAAAACATGAGTTTATAGGGAAGTACTCATATAGTTTGAGACTCAATAAGAAAATCCCTCAAATATAATTGTGTCCTTTGTGTTATGAGATAGTGTCTGACATAAAGTTTATAGAGTCACATAGGTAAATAATTAATTCATACAAACTGTTCTAAGACAATTTGCAGAGGAGCAGTTTAGTCTTTGAGCAAGGATATTGTTTAGTATTAGACTACAGTAATATAATTGAAACCAGGAAGTCATGGTTTCAAATCTTTCCCTTAACACTTAATAACAGTATAACTGTGTCAAGAAATTTAAACTCTGTAGGCTCACTTTCTTCATCTGTAAAGTGGGGGTAATAATATAACACCCACCTCACATGGCTTTGGTGAGACTCACATTTGAAACTTGACAAAACTATATTGTAAAAATATACACCATTATTCTCAGCATTTTATAGTGGGGCTGCCTTGGGAAATCTTGCATGCAGGCAATGTTCCAGACAATGTCTGGAAGTTTTAGGTAGTAATCATCCATCAAGTGGAGAAAAATACTTTTTCTCTCATTTTGTGTCAGGTAGGATTTTTTTCAGGGGAGGAAGGGGTCATTGCCCATTTGTCAGGCAATTTGAAGAAAGGATTAAACCAGGAAAATCTACACATTTCTTCCTTTTAACAGTTGAGAGTTAATGAGTCCCTAATTTTAAGATGGTAGCAGTCTAAATGCAGCAGTTGGGTGGCATAGTGGATAGAGACTTAGCATGAAGACAGGAAATCTCATCTTCCTGAGTTCAAATCCAGCCTCAGGTACTTTCTGGCTGTTTCATCCTGGACAAGTTTCTTATCTATAAAATGAGCTAGAGAAGGAAATGACAAAGCGCTATACTATCTTTGCCAAGAAAACTACAAAAAGGAGTCATTGAAGAGTAAGACATAACTGGAAAACTATTATACAACCGCAGCAATCTAAGTAAAAAAAAAAGATGAACACTGTGAAGAAGAAATTAACAGATGCTAATAATTGATGAGACAGGAGATAAAAGAAATGGAAGAATCAAAGATGACAATGCATAGAGAAATTATCTACCTACAAGTTGGAAACTTCCAAATGTATCTTGAAGTTATCTCAAAATCAATATGTCCTCAGTGGAATTTAATTTATTCTACACTAAAACATCTCTTTCAAATTTCCCTGTGTTTATTGAAGGTAATGTGATATGTAAATAGCTTTTGGGTCATCCCTGATTCTTTGACAAATGATATCCATTCTATGTCCACAAGATCCCCTTTATCCTTACCTTTCTTTTCACTTACATATTGACCACTATGGTGCAGGTCCCATCTTCTCTTACCTTGATTAGTACAACTACTTCCTAATTGGACTTCCAAATAAATCTCTGGCCTTTCAATCCCTTCTCCAGTCAGGAGTTAAAATAATCTTGAACCACAAAACTGACTACCATTGTCTGCTCAAGAATCATTCATGTTTTCCTATTAACTTTAGGATAAAACTCAACTCAGTTTTATATTAACGCTTTTCACAAATTAGCAACAATCTAGCTTTAATTTATCACATATCATTTTATGTATCTTACCTTTCATTCAAAAGGGCTTAATTGTTATATTTTAAAATCAAGACATCATCTTTCATCTGTATCCCTTCATACAGGCTCTCTCTGTGCCCAGAATGTAATCCCTCCCCCTCATTCCTTTAAGAATTTCCTCCCAGTATCTCTATTTTAAGAATGTTCCAGGTCAATCATCCCTCATTCTTCTCCAGGCTCTGCTTCTGGCTTCCTAAACTTTGTTACCAGGCTCTTCTTTTTTCAGCTCTCTTTTTTGTATTATGTTCTCCTATTAGAAAATAAGTTCCTAGAGCACAGGGACTATCTGTCTTCTTTTGTTTGTATCCCCAGGGTGTAGCAAAGTGTCTGACACATGGTAAGTGCTTAATACATCCTTGTACTAGATTAATATACCCTTGACTAGATTCTTCACATTTCTGCCTCTGAGAATCCATCATTTCCTTCTAGGCTCAGTTCATGTGTCACTCCTTATGGGAAGCTTTTCCTAATCTCTTAATCCTTCCCCTCTTCTCAAATTATCCTATTTTGGTTTCTTTCTTTCTTTTTTTCTTTATTTGTTTGTTTTGTGATTTTTGATGGACCTGATCAGTATGAGTTCTACAAAATCAGGGAAATCAAAGAATCACAATTTATAGAACCACTGAAACTTTAGATGTGATATATCTGAATCTTCTCTTTTATTGATTGAGACTATCACTTGCTTGTTGCAGGTCAAATAGTGACATAGCAAAACAAAGAAACAAACAAAAAAGTATATCTAATTTTGTATAGTTATAGTAATAAGACCAGGATTCAAATTCAGGTCCATGACATGTTGTTTCAAGTTATTCTAGCAATGCCTTATAACTCCAAAATAAGCGAGGAGAAGGAAGATGGAGATTGTGCAAAGTTGGAGATTAATAAGAAACAGCAGAAGGAAAGGGCAGCAAACCATTCAAAGATTGAACAAAATGTTTTGTTGAAGTAACTGTAGAATTGACTTTAAAGATAGAATAATTAGAAATGATATAAAGGCAGTATTTTATAGTGGGAAGAAAAGGGAAAAGATATTTATTAAGTACTTGGCATATGCCAGGAAATGCTAAGTACTATACAAATATTGTCTCATTTGATTTTCACAAAAACTCTTTTTTTTTTTCTTTTTCCTTTTTATTTTATTTATTTTTTTTTTGGCTATCTGGCTATCATTTGATAGATGAGGAAACTGAAGTAAAGTGAGGTTAAGCAACTTGCCTGGAGTCATACATCCAATAAGTGTCTAAATCTGATTTTGAAGTCAGTTTATCCACACTCAAGGGCCCTGTACTCTATATATATGGTGGCCTCTAGGGAAGAGAGTCATGAATTTGAATTGTCTGCCCTTGCTAGTTACACATTTTAACCTTTAGCAGAAGAATCTTTAATTAAAAGTATTATCCACAACTCCCCATTCCCTAAAAAAAGGTGGTGAGAGAGCCTGGTAGCTTTTGGGAATCTGGCAGTCTTTCATTCAGTTTAAAATTCAAAGTCTGACAAGGTAATTTGCTCAAGTACACAAATTTGTTTAACAAAAAGAAATGCTGAGGTCATGGGATATCTTATATAAACAAATGGAATTAGTTACCAGACATACCAAACTAGGAATCCTTGGATCTGGTCAACTTGGTTTTCTTATCTACCTACCTCATTTAGGAATAGTCATTTTGAAAGCAAAAGTCAATTCGTGATATATGTGGTTCACAAGATGTAGCTTTCTGCTTGGGGCTTTTTATCACTAAAAAACTATTCCTATCTTTCTTACTCTTTTTAACTTTTTTTTTTTCCTTTTGTTTTAGAGAGCCTCAAAAGATGATTTTTTGAATTTAGGTGGATGATATTTTTTTCTATATTTCTATCATAGATGACTTCTCACCAATCAAGAGAGTTTTCTGTTTGACATCAATGGGTCTTCTTTGCATTGTTCTATGATAGGTGTGATGGCAGCTATACATTTGTGAAGGGGCTTTGATTGGAGTATAGTGAAATCTTGAAGTAGTACTATTCTCTTGATTTCGAAGTGTTATTTCACCTCTCAAACACTATGGTCTTAACTTCATTATCAGGGCTAAAGTGATGAATCCCATATTGCTTCACTAACTTCTATATAGCAATATTTTTTAGTCCTTTTCTGACCCATCCTTACCTTTGACATTGCTATAAAAAGGAAACTTCAAGCAACTTGTGATCTAGTAAATTGTTCAAATGTATCTTGCACATTATTTGACTAGAGTCACTTCCAGCCCTTAAGCCCTAGCATGGAAAAAGATAAAAAGGAGGGGAGAGGGAAGAGAGACAGGCAGATAGACAGAGTCAGAGACAGACAGAGACAGAGACAGAGAAATAATAGTTATAGTCAATAGATAAACAGAATAAATAGGGTTAGGTAAATAGTAAATTATAGACAGTAAATAATAAAGTAAAATTGTTTTATTGTTGCCTGGCCTCCCAGTGAGAAAATGTCTTCTACCAAAGTATTTCAGTATATATTTAGCAACGTAGAATCTTAGAGTTGCCTAGAATCCTGGGAAGTAGTTTTCCCAGGATTATATGACAACTATATGTCAATGGTAAAGTGCTGGTACCAGAGATAACTATATAGCAGTTAATTACTACACTGGACAAAGAATTGGGTCTAGAATCAATAAGACCTGAGTTCAAATCCCACATCAGACACTTACTACTTGTATGACCCTAGATATGTCACCTAAGTGCTATCTTTCTTTTCTCAAATGTAAAATGAGGATAAAAATACTTCCTATCTTTCAGGGATTTGTGAGAATCAGATGATATAAAATTGTAAAGCATTTAGCAAACAGTGTCTAGTGTACAGTAGAAGTCATTGTAAATGTTAGCTATTATTATCATTACTATAATGGATTAAGAGCTGGAGTTTTAGGTCAAGAAGTCCAGGATTCAACTCAGATCTCTGAATCCTCATAAGTAAATATTCATGTCACAATCACATAAAAACACTTTTATAGTATATCACAATTAATAGGATCTATTTCTAATTTATGTTGACTAGTCTCCAATCTGTTTCTACATATTACAGCCCTCTGAATTTTCACTCATACTTTTCTATATATTTTCAATTGACTTTCTCTCTTTTTTTTTTTTTTTTTTTTTTTTTAACCAAGAAGTCCTATGTGTACAAAACTTAGTTTACATGTCATTTGATGAAGTCTTCTCGGCCCCTGTTTACTCCCTTCTGACATTATTTTTCTGATGTCTGTGGTTTTTTTTTTTTTTGTTTGTTTGTTTGTTTTTGTTTTTGTTTTTGTTTTTATTTTTCTTTGTTTTTAAATATCTTAGTCACTTCCCAATACTACTGCTCCAACCCCAAACATCTCTTGTAACAAAGAAATAGTTTATCAAGAAAAACAACATGATTCATTGATCACATCTAACATACTCTATATTTCTATTAAGCCTACTATCTCTATAAGAAGATGGATTTTCATCATTACTTATTTTATATTTATTTTTGTTGTTCTTATTCCTTAGCTAACATTTAATACATGTCAGACACCATTCCAAGCACTTCATAATCATTTTTTTTGGTCTGAATTTTGAAAGGTAGGTGCTATTATTATCCTCATTTTACAGTGAGAAAACTGAGATAGACATAGATTAAATGATTTAACCAGGATCACACAGCTAATAACTGGCTAAGGCCCAATCTGAATTCAGGTATTCCTGACTCCAGGTCTAGCACTTTATTCACTGAGTCATTTCATATCTTATTCAATTGGTATTTACATTAACATGAAATTTGTTTTTTTTCTTTTTTTTTTTTGATACATTATTGTGATCATTATGTATGTTCTGGTTTTATTTACTTTGAATCTAAACTAATTCAAAAAAGCTTTCTCAAATTTCTCTGAAATCTTCATACACATTATTTTTATCATATTCATAAAACAGTTTTTGAGTCATTCTCTAATTACTTGGACATTCAGTTTTATAGATAGTTCTTTACTACCATTATTTTGAGATATATGGGGCTTTTTGCTCAGTCTTTGACTTCTTTCTGATATTATGGGTCAAAGTACATGAAAAATTAAGTAATTTTCTTAAGATAATTAGAAACCATTTTCCAGAATTAATGAAGTAATTGACAACTCCACTAAAAATTATATATGTGGCCCTATCTTTATATAACCTCTCAATCATTCACTATTTGGTCAATTTGCCAATTTATTTAGTCTTATAAATGTTTGTGATCTTTTTTTTTTTTTTTTTTTTTTTTCACATGGCCTTTAACATTTAGAAATTCTTTTTATTTTTTTTTTTTGAGTACTATTTTTTTTCCATTTCCTTTTAATACTGTTGTGAATGGGCCTCGGCCTTATATATTTGTGTTGATTCCTTTTTGATACTTTACCTTAGAGCTTTATTAGAGCCCATTGACACAAATATTAGCTTTGTAGAATCTGAATAATCCATAGGTTTTGTTTTAGATTTTATGATCTCTACTATCTCTTGTTTGGTCGCCAATTTGTCCCAAAACCATTTTTTTTCCCCTGAAAGATATATATCTCTGATCTCTAGATTTTTTAAATGATGCATCCCTTTATAATAAGATTTTATTCATTTTGATCTTATTTTGGTATAACTTTTAAGATGTAGATCTAAATGTAATTTCTGGCAAACTGCTTTACAGTTTTCTCCAGGGTTGCTATTTGATAATTTCTAAAAAGCATTTTTTTTGTTCTTATATAATATAATACACTGTTTTATAGTTAATTGCTTTTACTTATTAGTTTGTTCCATTGCCTATTTTGATATTTCTTTTAACCCATAGCAAAAAAGTTTTGAGGTACACTGAATTATATCATATGCTTAGATTAAATAGTGAAGTCTTGATTAGTTCTACTTTTTTTTCCATTATTCCACTTTAACTTATTTTAAGTAAATTATAATCATTTTGCCTAGTGTAAATTGATATCTTTGATAGGTTTTGCTGTTGTTATTGTTGTTTGTTTGTTTGTTTCTGTCAAGAAACAAAAGAAGTTTTCCAATACAATACAATAAAATTTCCCATGTTTCTTTACTTTAAATAGATAAGTCTTGGTCTTAGATAGATACTGTCTGTCACATTAAGGAATGCTTTTAAAAATGTTCGTGCCCTCTACATTCATAAAAGAATTATGGATACTGAATCTGGATGGAAGCATGGTATTTTTATCTTTTTTGTTTGTTTGTTTTTCTTCTCGGTTTTTTTTTTCTTTTTACCTGATTTTTCTTGCACAACATGAAAAATGTTGAAATATGATTAAGAGCATTACACATATTATTAAGAGCATTACAATCATATCAGATTGCTTCCTATCTTGGGAAGGGGGAAGATAAGGGAAAGAGAGAGGAAAATTTAGAACAACAAGTCTTAAAAAAATGTATGTTGAATTTTGTTTTACATGTTTAAAAAAAAGTCATTGAAATTCAAAAAAAAGTGCCTTATAGTAGTTTAACATAAATAAATTTTGTAATTTGTTAAAATTTTCTTTTTCTATTTATATTATCATGATTTTTTAATTTTTCTTATTAATAGTGATTTATTACTTAGGTATTCAAATGTGTATGCAATCAAATGTGAGTAGATAATTTCTTTAATAATAAGATTGACCCATCCATGCCACTTTTTCAGATTCTCTAATAGGTTCCCCAAATGGTTTCATTCCAATATTCTTGGGGTTGTCTTCACTTTATTTAAACATCATAAAGATGTCTATTGAATATAGTTATTCATCACTTAATCTTGCCATATGAATAGTTAATTTGTATTCTTTTTTAAAAAAACATATGTTTTCAATGTTCCTAGTATTAAATTCTTCATATGTTCTTGGGATAAATCTAATATCATAATTCTAACAAATTTGTCTACTAAATTTTTACTTTGGTGTCTCTTCTTTACATGAAACTGACCCTATGTTAATTAACTCTAAAATATCCTAATAAGAGGCATTATCTTTAAATATGGACTAGTTAGAATTAGAAGGAACTGAGTTCAAATTCTGTTTTGCATGCTTTGTCACAGATTGAAGACATTCAATTGTTCAGAACTTTCACATTCTCATATATAAAAATGAAAAAAAATATTATGTATATAAGCCTTCTTACAGGTTGTTCTGTTTTATTTTGTTTTGAGGCATGGGTGAGATAACTAAAATGAAGAACTTTGGAAACTTTAAAATGTTTTGTGACATATTGATCAATTGACTGACTTTTCAAGGGCATCTAGTAAGTCTGGGATAATCAGCAAAGAGAAGTGGTAACCATCAAGGAAAGATATTTGTTTGTTTGTTTTTGCTTTTTATTTATTTTGTCCATAGCAATTCATTAAACTATATACTAAGTTAAAGAAAGATGACAATTTGTTTTAATTATATATTAGTGAAATCACAAATCTTTGAAATATTGAAGGAGTAATTTGTATTAGGTAAGTAAGTGATACAGCACATAGAGCACAAAACCTGGAGACAAGGAGGTATAAACTCAAATCTCAGTCTCAAACAATTGCAGATTATGTGACTCAGACAGGTCCCTTAACGTGTCTCAGCTTCTTTATATATAAAATGGGGATAATAATAGCACTTAATTCCCAGGATTGCAGTGAAGAAAAAAAAAAAAGTGAAGTATTTGTGAAATGCTTAGTATTCCTTAAAATATTATATAAACACATTACATATAATTATCATCAATCATATCACCACTACCCCCAAAAGTTTATTGTCCTATATGTTGTATCCTGAGTCTTCTCTTCTCCCTCTATACTTTTTCTCTATATCTATCTTTATTACTTACCATGGGTTGTTGGAATCAGCAATGGATTTAAATATTTTCTTTGCATATATGACACGGATGTAGATATATAGCCACAGTATTACTCCTTGAACTTCAGTCACATATGACCAATGGCTTAGTAGGTATTTCAAACTATTGTTTTGTTTTGTTTTTTTCAGAAACACCTTAAACCCAACATATATAAAATGAAACTAATTATTCTTCATGCTCTCTTTCAAACCACTAATTTGATTGAATAGAACATCATCTTTCATCTTTATCAATTTCTAATTTTAGCATAATCCTAGACCCCTCTTTCTCTCTTATCCCATATTTAATCAATTTCTAAGTATTGCTACCTTCACAAAATCTCTTAAATATGACCCCATCTTTTCATTCACAGTTACCATCTTAATTCAGGTCCACCTAACCTCTCACTTATATTATCACAACTGTCTGTACCTAATGAATTTCCTTCTCTCAAGACTTTCACCATTCCAACTTATCCTGTATAATTTTGCAACTTTTTCTTAAGTTGACATATGACCATGTGGTTCATACTCAACCAATTTGTGAATTCCTGTTGATTGTAGAACAAAATAAAATCTTCCATTTAGCTGTTGAACCCTATAGAACATGACTCTAAACAATTGTTTCAACTTCACTTGGCATTTCTCCCACTCATGCACTCTGTGATCTTGCAATAATAACCTCCTTTCTGTTCTTCTCCTATGACACTCCGTGTCTGATCTTTTATACTTGTCATCCTCTATTATCAGAATTCATTGTTTCCTATCTCTGCCTCATTGAATCCCTCTTTTTCTTTAAGTATGGCTATGTCACCATCTTCTGAAGTAAGTTCTCCTGACTCTCTTTCCCCACCCAACAGCTCTAAGTGCACTCTCTCTCTTCATTCTCTCTTTCTCTCTCTCGCTTGATATATATATATATATATATATATATATGTGAATATACATGTAATTATCTTTGAACACACATATTTTAAAAGCTTATAACTACAAAAGACTATTGGAAGACTGTGTATATAAAATAAATAAAGCACCTAGTATGTGTCAGGCATCGTGCTATAAACATATACATTTAAAACATAAATATACATTTTATATATATATATATATATATATGCATATATATACACACACACACACATATATATATATATATATATATATATACAGAGAAATATACATACCCATATGTATGCATGCATATATGTGCATATATATTTATATACATATAAATATATATAATGTAAGTATAACTGCTTATATATCTATATATAAAGAGATATATATGACTAAAAGTATGTGCTTTATGTGTATATATGAACAGACTTGTCTATATATCTGAGTATGTGAGTATTTATACACACACACACACACACACACACACATATATATATATATATATATAATATATATACACACACATACATACATATATGTATTTTTTAAGCTTTTCTCCCATTAGAGTATAGTAAGCTCATTGAGAGTAAGACTCATTTCATGTTTCATATCTATATTCCCCAATACCTAGCATAATGTCTAACTGATAACAGATAATTAATACTTGGTGAATGATTAACAATTCATAGTATTTGTGTATATATTACATCATCTCTATGATTATTTAAATTATTTGAAAGCGGGCATGATTTTATTTTTCATACTTGTAGCCTCAGTGCCAAGCACAGTACCTTACAGTTAGTAGATATTTACTAAGCGTCTGTTTATTTATTTTGTAGATGTTGCTGCTGTTTGTGATCATTGATATAGAATTGCTGATTTTTTTGGCTAAATAGTATTTTCTAATATTATTATACACTGTTTTAGATGCATAAATATAATCATTAACAATATCTTGTGACACCCTGAGGTGAAAATTCCACCTATAACAGCTGCCATTACCTTGAATATATCAAGCAGTAAGTATGAAGTCATCTTATATGCCACACAAATGATAATATTTAGTACTCACTGATGATCTTGTGATTTTGGAATAGATAATATAGATTTCTGCATCAAATTTATCATCTGACCATTTTAAACAAGTTAGCCATTTGTTCATTAAACATGTAGCTATCATAACATTTAGGAAAATAAGAACTTGGAGATCATCAATTCATTTTTAAGATAGTACTTATATTAAAATCTTGAAATCATCAAAAGCACTATCATAATTTCTCAATTGTTTTGAAAAATAGACCATGTGGTCAATGTTTTGATATTTGCAATATATAGTATATATATTTTTTTACTATGGGTCTGTCACTGTCGAAGAAACTCCTGATGGGACACTTCTGAAATCATTCCTGGTCCAACACATATACACATGTTCTCAATCACATACACATATGAAGCCATTTCCTTTGAATTCCCTCTTTCCCTTTCTTTAAATCTCTTAACCTCTTGACTCAACCCTCATTCATTTCTCCTATATTCCATCTCCACAGTTATGTTGGTCTGCACTATGTCAGTAGCCTCCTAATTGATCCTCATGACAATTATTGTTGAAGTGAAGTCAGAAAGTTGGTCTCTATGCACATTTCAAGGGCCATTTTACTGTAATGGCTTTCACCTATTTATCCACTAACTGACAAAGAATCCCAATTATCGATCCCATTAATTCTCCTTTGACACTATGATGACTATTGAACTCATCTGATGCTCTCAGCAACTAGTGTTAAGTATCATACTTAGTCTGAATTCCATATAGACACTTTCTACAGCATGTAACTATAATTCTTGTAGGCTAACTTAGAAGAAAGGTAACAAAAAAGGAAGATTCTAGCATAGATGAGACCATAACAAAATTCCTATCTTTATAAACAGATGCAATATAACATTTTATTGAGTGACTGAAAATGATCAAACAGTATTTATCATATAGTACATTCTGCCATGAAATATTTTCCTAAGGCTCTTCAATTTCATAGAAGTGAAGATATCCTTGATTTTTTTTTGGTAATATTGCTACTATTTAACTATTCTTTTGGCCTCATGCTTATTTTACAGACTTTCTTATTTTTAAAACTTTTCATTTTCAAAACATATGCACAGATAAATTTTTCAACATTAACCCTTGTGTAGCCTTGTGTTCAGATTTTCCCCTTCTTCCCCCCATTCTCTCCCCTAAATGGCAAGCAATCCAATATATAGCATACAAGTTAAAATATGTTAAATCTAATATGTATAAAACATTTATACAATTATCTTGCTACACAAGAAAAATTCTATCAAAACAGAAAATAAATGACTAAGAAAAAAATGCAAGAGAACCACAAAAAAAAAGAGTGAGAATGCTTTGTTGTGATTCACACTCAGCTCTCAAGGTCCTATCTCTGGGTGTACCTGGCTCTCTTCACAAAGTCAATGGAACTGGTTTGAATCATCTCATTGTTGAAGAGGGCCATGTCCATCAAAATTGATTATCACATAATCTTGTTGCTGCTGTGTATAATGGTCTCCTGGCTCTGCTCATTTTGCTTTGCATTAGTTCATGTAGATCTCTCCAAACCTCTCTAAAATCATCCTTCTGATCGTTTCTTTTAGAACAATAATAATCCATAACATTCATATACTCTAATTTATTCAGCCATTCTCCAATTGATGGGCATCCACTCAGAGGCCAGATTCAAACTCAAGGAGAAGAGTCTTTCTGATTCCAGACCCCAAGTTCTAGTGACTATTCACTTATCCAGCCTCTCAAACTATTGGCTTATTTCTTATTATTTATTCTTTCATTCATCATTGTCTTATTTCTCAACTATTTCTTAATTAAGTCATTGAAAACATTTTCTGCATTCAGTATTTCTTATCTTCTCATTCACTCCTCAACTCTGCAGTGAGATTTTCAATAAAATCACGCAACCTAAGTTGATCTTTAGTTAATAATATTCTTTTTAAAAACTAAACGTTAGTAAGATTTTCATTCTTACTCTACTTAAATTTCTCCTCTGTATTTTTTTCCCCTGAGAAAACTGGGGTTAAGTGACTTGCTCAGGGTTACACAGATAGGAAGTGTTAAATGTTTGAGGTCACATTTGAACTCAGGTCCTCCTGATTTCAGGGCTTGTGCTTTACCCACTGCACTATTTACCTGCCCTTTTCTCTGCATTTTTCAAAAGGCCATTTTACTAGATTGTCTTCCCTATTTTTTCCTTCTAAAAGACCTGCCTCATGTCACATGTTTAATTGTCAAATCTGATGGTATTTTCTCAGTTTTCTTGATGCATCTATTTCATTTTCATTGTTGCTACTCTCTCCTCCTAGGTGCTCTTTTGTCTCTTGATTTTTATGACACTTCTCTTGCATTATCTCCTACATGCCTCACTACTCCTTTTCAGTCTTTTTGGTTGTCTGATAAACACACCACATTCTTTGTTTGTGATAATTATCTAAAATTCAAGCCTAGGACCTCCTATATTTTTCCTCTTGTCTCTATCTTCTTTATACATATGGATCCTAGAGCTTCATATGTCGTACCAGTCTTTCCATGCGCTTCAGATCCCTAACACTAATTGCTTATTGGGTATTTCAGATTTTCTAGAAACATCTTCAATTTAACATATCTAAAATTTAACTCATTATCTTTGCCTCACCCTTCCAAACTTCCCTATTTCTTTTTGAAAGAATCATTATCCTTCCAGAGTCTCTGGTTCATAACCTTAGCATTATTTTGTATGTCTTACTCTTCCTTGTCCCACATCAATTGCCAAAGCTTGTCATTGCCTGTGTTTCCAAAATCTTTCTTTACTGATCCCTTCTTTCCCCTCACATGTGTGCCATATTATTTCTAGCTTTTATGATATCTCACTTAACATTTTTAATTTTTAATTTAGCTAATTCTTAATTTATGAAATAAAACATACATTTTTACAACAAAGTATAATAAGAAAGATGAATTCACATGAAACTACAAATCCATTATGTACAGCTTGCTATTTAATATATATATAAGAATTATCATGCAATTTTTTTTCCTCTTCTTGCCTGCCTTACATATGCATATAGATTTCTAAATAAATAAATAAAATCATTTTCATACTTCAATTTGTTAGTTCTTTCTCTGGACACAACTAGCATTTTCTTATATATGTATTTTTGACATGATTTTCTGACCCCTGAAATTCATTTAAAATTGACACTAAAATAATTTTCTTTAGGAGCAGATCTGATCATGTGACTTCCTTACTTAATCACATCCAGTGACTTCTTATTGCTTCCACAATAAAATAGCTTTTAAAACTCTATGCAAAAAAAAGTTTGTGGCATCCATTTTTGTGGTGGCAAGAAACTGAAAACTGAGTGGATGCCCATCAATTGGAGAATGGCTTGAAAAAGTTATGGTATATGAATGCTATAGAATATTATTGTTCTATAAGAGACAATCAGGATGATGATTTTAGAAAGGTCTGGAGAGACTTATATGAACTAATGCTAAGTGAAATTAGCTGGTGGCAGAAGAGAGTTCAGCTAGATTGGAGAGGAGCACTCTGGTGCAGACACAGAGCACTTTGGGAGATTGAGAGCCAGAAGCCCTCTCTTGGAGGTAAGACAAATTCAACTTGGAGCTGGATTGAAGGCTGAAGAAGGCAGAGGCAGAGGCTGAAGGACAAAACCTTTGGATTTGGAGACATTCGGAGGGCTCTAAGCTAACCGGCCTATATTAGAGACAATAAAAGATCTGAACTTTTATCACCTGGCTGCGTTTTGAGGTGATTATTACTTTCAACTGACACTAAGGCTGCCTCCAAGAAAACCTCCCCCGAGAAACCTACCCTCTCCCCCAGAGAGAACTATTCTACTTATTTTAAAAGAAGAAAAAGAAACACAACATTGTACATGGCAACATCAATATTATATGATGATGCATTCTGATGAACATGACTCTTTCCAACAATGAGATAATTGATGCCAGTTCCAATGATCTTGTGATGAAGAGAGCCATCAACACCCAGAGAAAACTCTGTAGCAAGTGAATGTGGATCATAACATAACATTCTCATTCTTTTTCTTGTTGTTCACTTGCATTTTGTTTTCTTACTCATTTATTTTCCCTTTTGCCCTTATTTTTCTTGTGAAGCAAGAGAATTAAATAAATATGCTTACATATATTGGATTTATCATATATTTTAACATGTGTGACATATATTGTATTGCTTGCCATCTAGGGGAGGGAGTAGGGGAAAGGAGGGGAAAATCGGAAACACAAGGCTATGCAAGGATCAATGTTGAAAAATTTATCTGTGCATATATTTTGAAAATAAAAAGCTTTAAAAAACAAAACCCTATGCAATTTTTCCCCTATCTATCATTTTAGCCTCTTTGTTTATTAGACAGGCAAGGAACAAATAATTCAAAAATGAAAATATCTAGCAGCCTCTCTTACCTTATTCATTATTGTAAAGGACTGTTTTAATTATGTGAACATCGTCAACAGTAAGTTTTGAGTTGCTTTATAGAGGTATATACCCTACCCCTGTATAGTGAGAGAGAGAGAGAGAGAGAGAGAGAGAGAGAGAGAGAGAGAGAGAGAGAGAGAGAAAGGGGAGAGGGTATAGAGGTATACACCCTACCCTATACACCTACATCACATTAACTTTTGAAACTCATCTTTCAATAATCAAACAATTTATAAGGGCCCTTTACTTACTTTAATCACACAGATGGATGCCACTTTTTCATCCTGCTGTAATTCTGTATAATCTTTCACAAAGTAAGGTCCATTAACCTGCTTCCCCACAGGCAAAGTGAAAGTGAGAATTCTATAATTTTTGGTGAATTTATGACTATCCAGTCACTGTGGATAAGTCATAACAACTCTTCAATCCTATACACACATACTTACACATCTATGTATACATATATACATGTATGTATCATTGTTGTTTTAAATCTGCATTATTTCCTTAAATATTCCTTAAATAAAAATGATACATTTTGAGAAGTAATTTAGATATTGTATCAAGATAACTAAGGGAGAGTTTTGAGGTTTTTTTTTTTTTTTTAATAATAGAAAACTAAAGGCAATTTAAGATTTGTAGAATTTTAAGGATGGAAGGTTTAAAAATTCACTTGTTTACCATTCTTACAGAACACAATTTATGAAGGATCATTCAAACACAGATATATATACCCTAGATGTGTAAACTGAAGTTCACATATGTTAACTGCAGTAACACTGCTCATAGAATTTAAATTTGAATGGGTTTTTTTTAACACCTAAATTCTATTTGACATCAAATAGAATTTACTAAAAATGGAAGAAAAATAAAATAAATAAGTCCATGATTATCTAGGGACTTGAATGAACATGGTAGGCATGAAAAGGATCTAAGGACTTTCTGTTTTCTCATTGCCTTTTACCAATATGTTAGTGGAATAGAGCTTTCTAGCACTGTACTTATTGTTAAGGGACATTGGGAGTGAATTTCATTTTACTATACCAGTTATCAACACAGTCTTGTTATTTTAATCTGCTATACATTTTCTTTGCAGCTTCAGAAATCTCACTTTAGTGTTATCTCCCTAGTCCATAGTCATAGGCCACTGGTTCAGCAGAAAGCTCACTATCAATCTCAAACACAATAACAAAGAACAAATTACAGAAAAGAAAGATAGTTGTCACAGCCTATTCAGAGTTTTATTCCCAGGAGCGATGGACTCCAAAGGCTCTTCTGGCCCATCGGCTAAGCTTAAGTTGGAAAAGAATTTCACGTCAAGCTACCCAATCTGATCTATAGATGGAAAATTTCCTCTTCTGAAATCTGATGTAATCCAAATTTATTTCCAATCTCTTCTCCGGCTTGACTCTTATCAAAGAAGGAAGACCGCGTCATTCTTGTTAATTATCTTTCATTTAAATGGAGGAATATTGCATGAGAGTATCTGTGAATGTTCTGAGGTTGGTTTACACTTGGAAAGGCCACATAATATTGTTGAAAGCTATAAAATATATTTCAAAGAAAATTCTACTCTCATAGATCCCAACACTGACTTCTGGGCCCCAGATGAGTGAAATGGGACTTAATTGGCCCTTATAAAATATATATAAGGAACTATAATGAGACTATCATTCTGCATTGTAATCAATCTAGTTACCACAAGATTGGATTTTATTTATATTTCAAAACTGTTAAAAGGATAGTCCAGTTCCCTTTGGTTCAGTTTTCTCTGCCAACTTTCTGGGTGTTTTTTCTATTTGAGACACATTGCCTTAGAGAAACTTATACCCTCAAGTCCCAGATTTCCTGATTAGTGTTTATCTTCTCCTTGACAACTATTTTTGGAAAGTCCAAATCTCTAAATCTGAATGAGGTTTATTTTTCCTGCCACATTGGTCACACTCAACTTCTCACTAAACTTCCTGGCTACCACTCCATTCTGTGCATAATTCCCCCCAAGTTCAAAATCAGACACTTAATAGTTGTGTCACTCTGAGCAAATTATTTAACCCTATTTGACTCAGTTTTTTTTTTTTCACCTGCAAAATGAGCTACATAAGAAAATGGCAAACCTCTTTAATATTTTTGTGAGGAAAACTCTTGATCAGTTCATGAAGAGTTGAGCATTAATGAAACAACTAAACATAAATAAAATTCCATTGTGTAAGATTTTTAGGAGGGAAAAGATTCTTTTGGCTTCCCATCCCCAGTGTTTTTCATTAAAACTTATACTATTAATACATAATAAGCTCTTTATAAATGTCATTTCATGTATTCATTTGTTCTCTACTAAATGCTCATATATGTTCATAGACAGGAAGAGTTTGGGTATATGACTTTGTGATATAATTAATTTAATAAACCTTACAATTTTTTTCAGAGGAGTTTAATTTTTAATATCTTCCCATTTTCCTATTTTTCACATCACCACTGTTTATGCCCTTTCCCTAAAATACTTAAGCTTAAATTGTTTTTATATATACTTACATATTTACATATTGTATTACCCCAATAGAATTTCAGTTCCTAGTAAACAAGAATTGTTCTTTTTTTAACTTTTTATCATCAATGTCTAGTATAATTTTTGATACTGTAAAAATATTTATTTATATATCTGTTGATGGACTGATTGATTCTCTAAGAATAATATATTTTGAAAAGACATATTTTGATGTGTTACTCTATCTATTATTATCTCTAAATTTTATAAGTGGAGTTACCCTTGGATAGAGAATTTATTAAGTGATTGCTACAGGGCAAGTAATATTCTAAGTCCTGGGTTGGGGAGTGGGCAGGGAAGGATATTACTAACAACCAATATTATTTTAATTTTCAGAGTTTAAAATTCTAATGAGGAAAGACAACATAAAAAAGATCGATAAAAGGGTTGAATAATGTGAGTATGGTATGGAGATATGTGAGCAATGGCATGAAAATCTAGTTTGCAAGAAGATAAAATGAAAGTTTGCCTGTCAGATGAGAGGGATTCAAGAGTGGTTACAGTTAAGAGAGATGATGATGGTTAGAGTATAAGTCTACCTAAATGACACATCTTGGTCACCAGAAAGTACATTTGTATCTGCCCAAAAGAAAATATTTACTTTTTTCTCATTGACAACATAAAATTTGTTGTATTGTTAGTAGTTATTGATTAAAAATAAATTTTGATAAAAAATACTGACAGTGATGGTCAACCATCCTAAACTAAAAATGTTTATTGGGGAATTCATGATTTACATAATTCAAGCTTTTATTTTTGAGTCAACATTGTTTTATTCTTAGGCAATCCTTAATGTAGATACCAAGAGATATAAAGTGATACAGGGCAATGGGCCCATAATCAGCAAGAAATGAATTTAAATATGGCCTCAAACATTTACTATCTTTCTGTCCCTGGGCAAGTTCCAATAGAAAGATAGTAGAGATCTCTGATAGCCCCCTCTGTTAGAAAGAAAGTCCTGGACAAATCTCTGCCAGAATCTTCCTCATTACTCATTTATTATATACTTCTTTTAACTCTTTCACAGAAAATCTTTTCTCAAATGATCAGGCATTTAAATCAATTGTTGACCAACAAAAATCATAAGTTTAAAACTATCTTATGTACATCTATTAAAGTATTTATCCAAATAGAAATCACCGAGGAGGAGAATAAAGATAGTTGAATCAAGGAAGATTTACTTACAGGCAAGTGATTCAGAAATATAAGAATGGGTATGAAGCATGAAAAATTAATGTCAGTTGGATAGGGTAGATATTCTATTAGATATTGATCCATTCAATGTTTTCATTTTGCCTTAAGCTTTCTATCCATTTATCTTCTGCTTCCATTATCATCAGCTTATGAAAGGTGATAACAGTTAACTATTTGTTCTTTCACTTTTGAAAAAAAAACTTTAATGTTTTCTTTTTTCTAAATGTGTTACTCTCTTTTCCTTGGAATAACATCAGTCAATTAATCAATCAATTAATTAACCAATTTGTCAAATATTTTAAAATGTCTACTATAAAAAGAAAGAATATTTATTAAATTCTTACTATGTGACTGGCCTATAGTAAGCACTGGAGGTACAAATATAAACATGCAAGATATTCTCTACCTTCAAAAAAATGTACCTTCTTTTGGTGGAATATAACATATAAATCAAGACACAAAAATGGAGGGAGGAAAGGTATCACACAGAGGCAATGCAGAAGAAAAGTAGAATAAGAGAAAGAAAAGTAGGAGTAAGAAGAGAAGATGGAGAGGAGGAGGAATAGGAGGAAAAGAAGCCAATAGTCTAGTCATAAGGGCAATGAAGTGGGGCTGAGTGCCATTTTGAAATAAAAATGCTGCCAATGAAGACTTTCAAATCACATAGGAAAATCACATACATAATATAAACCATTCATATCTTGGGTTAAATTTCTTCATTACCTTCAAGAATTAAGCCATACTGATCAATTCATTTAATTCACATAAAGTCTACTTCAAGAATCAATTGGTATAGACCTGAAATTCAATCAATAAAAACTTAATAGTAAATTAGCCCCTGTGTAACAGCTAGGTAACACAATGGATAGATCACTGGGCCTGAAGTCAGGAAGACCTGAGTTCAATTCTAGCCTTTGACACTTACTGACTCTGGGCAAATAACTTAACCTTATTTAATTCAGTTTCATCATTCTTTAAATGATCCAAGACAATTCTGAAGGACTTATAATGAAAAATGCAATTTACCTCCAGAGAAAGGAACTGAATATAAATTGAAGCCTAATGTTTCAACTTTATTTTTCTTGTTCCCCTTCCCAGTTTTCTTTTGAAGCATGGTTAATATGAAATTGCATCATGACTATGTATGTAGTCTACATTAAACAGTTTGTCTTCTCAAAAGGAGGGGAGGGAGAGAATTCGGAACTCACAATTTAAAAAAATGAATGCTAAGAGTTATTTTCACATGTAATTGAAAAAAATCTTTTTTTAAAAAAAGGGGCTTTAATTATGTAACTTATACACAAGATTTGATTTTCCCTTAGGAGTAAAAAAATATATTGAGAATGTTCCCTCTCTATGAATTGTTAAACAATAAGAATTTATTGAGTGTCTGTTATAGACTCGGTGTTATATATTTACACCAAAATATGAAGGAAGCAATCTTATTTCTTTACCCTACACCTGGTATACTTAAATTGACTTACATTTAAATAAAATAATCTTGCTCCATCTCTCTTGATATTAGGGCTTAAAGTAAACATAAGTATGACTAGGAAACTTTTTAGTCTAAAGCAACCACATTCATCTTCTAGTCTCTAATCCAATCCTAATCTCTTTGTTTAGCTTTGCTTGTGGTTGAAATAATCATTCTTTTTCCTTTATGTTGCTTCTCTTATGCCTTCCACTGGGTAACTACTGTTTAATGAATGTTTTAGACATGTTTTTAACATGAAACTATTCATGATTTCCAACTTATTGGTCTGTTTATGCGTCCTTTTTTTTTTTTTTTTTTAATCATGACTGGGAAATATGTCAAGGTAAATTAAAGTAATAGATATAATTTATATCAAAAAGAGATATGAAAGCAAGATAGAATACAATAAAAGAAAATTACCCTCAGTAAACTTTCATAAGAGACTAATTAAGAAGCTTTCTTTCCATGTCAAAAGTGCACAGAGATGTATTCTTATTTCATTTGCTTCTCTAACACAATTTTAATTTAATTTTGGATCATCTAGTTAGCAGCAAGAGGCAGCTGGCTATGCATACCTGTGAAAATCCTGGAAGATTTCCCCTATTCATGTTTCATAGCAATGTCAGTACATCTGTTGATTTTCTTTTTTTATTACAAAGATTCATCTGATGTATTTCCCTCCCTTCACCCTTGCACCCTATGAACAGATGCTAGCATCATGTTTTAAAGAGAGAAAGATGTATTATGAAAGCCTTCATCTGTTCTTGTTTTTGCAAAGTGGGAGATAGTGGTGGTAGTAATGGGAGATAGTTTTAGTTTTTGGCTAAAATCCTCTTGTTTTTGTGAGGCCAGGGGAATGGAGATCCAGGTTAATCAATCTCCTACATAAAACATAGACCTATTTTGAACTTATCTTTCACATTAAGTACACACACAATCTCATAGCCCTCTACTAAATATTTCTCAAGCTAAGTTTTACATGTTCACACATCTGTTCATCTCACTTTCATTTTAGATTGGATGTATAATGTCAAAATTTAGTACATATAGATTCTCAGTATCCAAACACAACCTGTTCTTATAAAATTAATAGACCAACTGTTCAAAGGTTTTCAGTTTTTTTGAGTAAATAGGTTTAATAAGTTCAGTGGTCTCACTTGTATAACTCAGCAATTCTAGAGGGAATAAAGTCTGGCCTGGCCTGGCCTTTAAAATATGAATACACAGTCTTAAATAAATCATCTGCCATAATCTCTAATCCTCAAGCTAATGGAATACTCCTTTCCACAGATTCCTCTTGATCATAAACACCTTCACCATTTTGAACCTTTATCTTTCTTCTAAAACCCAGAGTTCTTCACTGTCAACCTTTGATTAATACCTAAA
Organism: Antechinus flavipes; assembly: GCF_016432865.1. Lineage (NCBI taxonomy): Eukaryota > Metazoa > Chordata > Mammalia > Dasyuromorphia > Dasyuridae > Antechinus > Antechinus flavipes. Next base: position 286,783,728 of record NC_067399.1, on the reverse strand, counting down.
TATTTAATATACAAACCTTTATTCTTAGAATGATACCACGCTAAATGGGTCCAGCATCATGTCACTCCTTTTATTCTCTACTTTGAGAGACAATATAGTATCATAATTAACACTATTAGTCTAGGAGATACAAGGACTTGGTTTAATTTGTAATTCTTATGCTTTCTAGCTGTGTGACTCTGAACAAAGTCCTTCAACCTCTGAGAATCATATCCTTCATTTGTAAAACTGGAACTATAATATGAGAAGCAATATGACATAGGAGATTACTAGATTTTGAGTCAAAGCATTTGGATTTAAACATTGGCTCTATTGTTTATTATTTGTGAGATCTTAGTTATTTCACCTCTGTGTGTCTGTTTCCTCTTATGTAAAATGACAGAATTGAATTAGATAATGTCTAAGGTCTCTTCTATCTCAAATTCTATTATATGCCCTGTTATAGAATTTTTAAGCATATTAAATATCAAATGCCTTGAAAACCATAAAAATGTATGCAAAAATAAAATACCATTATTATTTAGTAAAACTATAGGAATGCTAGCTGTATTCAAGGTGATGGTAGAGATGTATAATCTCTGCTGCTTGGTGAACCTGAGACTGGTGAATCATGGATCACTTGATCTTGGAAGTTCTGAGTTGCAGTAGGACTAAAGCAAGAGGAAATGTGTACTAGTGGATGTGACTGGTTCAAATAATTAGGTGAAATGGGGAAAGCCTATGCTCAAAAAACTATCTACATTGTTAAGAAAAAATAGTACAAATTTAAGGAATCATTATGAGAAAAAAATTTAGAGAAATCTAGAGTTAATTAATATTTAGTTGAAACAACTTAATACATTTAGTACAGTTGTGTTTTATAAAATAAATCCATAAAATCATTACTCTTTCTTCATATTAAGTATATATTTTTAAAGTTTTCAAGTTCAGCAATTAAGCATCTGAAAGGAATTGTAGGAATACAATGACAAAGCATTATATATTGAAATGAAAGCAAATTATGTGATGAAATATTCATTGATCTTGGTCAAACAAGACCAACATCATCATCATCATCATCATCATCATCATCATCATCATCATAATCTACTTTCTAAATTAATTTATAAATTCAGTGCCAAACTAATCAACCTTTGGCTTACTGTAAGCATCCCACCGAATTATATTACAGGCTCTCCTATCTTCTTCTACATTATTTTACTCGGTGATCTCCTTATGCCTCCTGGATTCAATTATCATCTTTAAGCAGATAGCTCTCATCTTCTTGTACATCTCAACATCTATTTTGCATTGTCAATTGTTTATTGGAAATTTCATACTAGAGACTATAGTTATTTTAACCTCAACATTTCCCAAACCCATTTTCTTTTCCTGCCAGCACAAAACCTTCCCTTTTGATAACTTCCCTATTTTTGTTTGGGGTAACACTACTCTCTCACTCAAGAATCACAACCTAGACATGATCATTGACTCTGAATTATCTCTTCCTTCCAACCTATATTTGACTTGTTGCTAAGTCGGGTCATTTTTTTCCTTTATAATATTTCTTATATAGGCTCCCTTTTTCCTGTCACGGCCACCACGTTGGCTTATACTCACATCACTACATATCTTGAATACTCTAACAACCTACTTTTTAGCTCTCTGACACAAGTTTCTCCCCATTGCATTCTATTCTCTATTCAGTTGTCAAAAGAATCTTTCCAAAATGCATGTATGACCATATCACCCACTACCCCGACTCAATAAATTCTAGTAATTCTCTGTCACCACCAAAATCAAATTTAAAATCTTTTGTTGAGCATTTAAATCCATTCATCATCTATCTTATTCACAGGTTTCCAATTTTTTTATACTTTACTTCCCTTTATTTTCATATACTCTATGATCCAATGACATTGGTTTCTTGGTATTCTTCAAATGAGATACTCTCCTAACTCCAGGCATTTATTTTTATTGGCTGTCCCATGAGCCAGGAATTTTTTTCCTCCTCCTCCTTACCCCCCTACTTCCCTGGCTTCTCCCAAGTTTTAGCTAATATCACATCACACACTCCACAAGAAATCTTTCCCAAGCCCCCTTAATTTCAGTGCTTTCTTTCTATTGGTTTTCTTCAATTATACATATAATTGCTTGCATATTGTCTCCCCATTAGATTATGAGCTCTTTGAGAGCAGAGGTTTTCTTGCTTTTCTTTGTATACCCAGAATTTGGCATAGTAACTAGAACATAAAAGTATTTAATAATACATGTTTCTTGTCTGGCTAGCTAATTTATTTTATAAAACTGAAAGAAAATTAATAAATTCCATCTGGAATTTAAAAAAGTTTTAAAAACTCAAGGGAAAAAAACAAGAAAGATGTGAAGAAAAGAAATATAGGAATAACAGATTTAAAATACACTACTAAATATTAATCAGGTACTGTTTTTAAAAATAGAATAGAATTAAAGTCATTAGCATAGTTTTCAATATACCTAAATACTCCAACAACTGGAGTAAGGAATCAACTTTCAATATAAAACAAAACCTATAAAGGATGGAAAGCATATGATATAAATTAGGTTTATACCAACAATGTACATCATATATCATGATCAGTCCAAATTGATGTGACTTAAATACAAAAAGATTCTCTCATAAACAAATTAGAATGAGAAGTAATAAAATAACTTTTATAGGAAAAGAAATGGGAAGAGTTCATAGACAAAAAAGTGACAGAGAAGATCACAGCAAATAAAATGGGTAGTTTTAATTTCATAAAATCATAAAGTATACACACAAAAATCAATATAATTAAAACAGAAGTGTGACAATTAGCTGGGAAAATACTTGTAGCAAAATTTTCATATTAATGCCTGATAACCAAAACTGTAGATTAATTAATTTAAATATAAAATAACAAAACCCAATAGATAAATGATTGAATTATGTGGAGTCTATTTTCAAAAGAAGAAACCCAAGCTATAAACAATGATAATTTAACGGTGAGAGAAATTAAAATTAAAATAATTCTGAAGTTCTACCTCATACTCTTTATAATCATACTCATGATACTGACAAAAAAAGAAAGTATAACTGCTATAGAAGGATGTGCATACTAATGTATTTTTTCTGGAACTGGGAAATAATCCAGCCATTCTGTAAAGAATTATGGCTCTATATGTAAAAATAACTAATTCTTTATAAATTCTCCTATAGTATTATTGTATTGAGCAGTGCCTTTTCTCTTTCATTTCTCATAATGAAGATAATACTTTGGTGCTTATTAGTTTTCTATCCCTAAGTAAATTTTAAGATTTACACTTGTTGAAACATCAGTTTACTTATCTGTAAAATGAAAATAGTAATACTTACAGTACATGCTTAATAGAATTTCTGTGAGGAAAATATTGTGAAATCTGTAAAACTGTTAGAGGCCAGAGCTCTGTACTTAAAACAAGGATTCTTACAAGGTGCTAACTCAGTGGAATTGATAAAAAGCAAAAACAAAACAACAACAACAACAACAACAACAAAAAAAAAAACCACAATGATTATCTAGTTTAGCATGGTGATTAATAGTTCTCTAGTTCAGTACATGTACTTAGCACTTAATATAATTCCACAAGATTCACACCTATGATAATGTAATTAGAATGGAGCATATAAGCTGGAAGAAACTCAGCCAGGGCAGGATTGAGAGACAAGATTCATTCCATCATCCACCTTTATGGTGGCTGGAGGCTGAAGCACAAGCCCAAGGACTCAGAGAGATTCACTCCATCTTCATCAGCCTCCTGGTGGCTGGCTTGTCCTCCTGCTCCCCCCACTGAGACCAAGGCCAGTCTGAAAAGTCACAAGAAACCTAGCCGGGCCCCAGGCAAGGAGACAATAAAGAATTTGGACTTTAACACCCAGCTATTCTCATGGTAATTACTTTACTGAAACGAAGGCTGCTCCAAGACCTTCAGAAAACCAACAAGGACATTACATAAAACAATATAAAAATAAAAACTATTGAAATTGCAGCAAACTAAAACTTGGGCATAATAATAACTTATAATCTTTATCAACTATCTGTAGTGAATAGAGAAATGTAGTGAATAGAGAAATGTTAGGTGTTCCTTCCAAACAAATAAATTTCATTAACTCACCTGGAAATATAGTAGAAGACTAGGTGATTTGGGAAATGTATAGGTTATATAAGAGATCCATTCCCCCTTCCCCCAATATTTGCAATATATATATATATATATTACTTTCAGGGGTCTTGGAGGCTTTGTTTGCATTAAAGAACTGGTGGACTCTGATCACTCGAGGAGGGGAGTTGTACAAATACAGTAATTGCCCAGTGGGACAGTGCAACTACTGCAGTATTAGTGCCATGTCACAAATCACAGAAAGTTAAGAAATGTGTTTAAGAGAAGAAGATCAACATATTTCAGTAATCTTGGAAGTCAAATGATTTAAACACCATTGAAAATCTATGAGCTATAAGAATGGATGAACTTGGGAAAAATCAATTTTATCAAAGAAACTCAATAGCCTATATTTATTGGGTATATTTATATGATGACAAATTAAAATAACTATGTACTCAATTTTGAACTTAATTTTACCATGCAAAAGAAATGACTGTAGCAAAAAGGGGTTATATTGCATATTAAATTTTCAAGATGAAAAAAATTATAAAGGCTAATTACATTTTAATTATCTTACTTTGTCAGAACAATGTATGCTACTTTATACATATGTATAGTTATATCTATATTCATCTACATATGATCTATAAACTATTTTGATATCTATATATTGCTTTTTATGTATCCCCAGTGATTAGCACAATATCAACCCATATGCTATGATATGCTTAAGAAGTACTTAAATGTCCACAATACATAACTATAGCTATTACCATACTCTATGTTGTCTTCAATTTACCAAGTTTCTTGTCAGTGTCAGTGATCATTTTTTTCCTCCTGGTTCATAGAGTCATAGCCCCCAAACCATCAGCATCTATTCTACCTTATTTTGTTATTGGTCAAGTAGTGTATTTCAAATATAACCATTTTTCTCTATTCACAAAGAAATTTTATTAGCTTAAACTTTAATCATATTAAATTTGGTCACTATTTTCCTACCACCTCTGTGTTGGTAGATATGTCCTACTTCCATCAAATTATACAGAATAGGGGAAATCAACTCTGAAGCTTCTTAAATCAACTCAAAAGTCCTAATCAAGGGTTGTAAATCCTCCAGTAATCAAAAGTTATTTACCAAAGAGTATAATCTACATTTATGTTGCCTTTGACTTGACTTCCAATAGTAGAAATCTGTTAATCACACAGATTTTTTTTTTCTTGTTGAATTATATGTAGGTGTCCGTTTTAAAGAATATTGTCTCCTTAGTTATTTTTCTGGATGCAGATTGAATTTTCTGTCTATTGAGATTGCTTTGGATCACTCAACTACTGAGAAGAACCAAGTATTTCATAGTTGATCATTGCATATTCTTGCTGTTCTTGTGTACAATTTATTCCTGATTCTGCTTGTTTTGCTCAGCTGCAGTTCACGTAAATTTTTCCAGGCCTTTCTATAATGAGATTGTTCATAATTTTTACCTTCATATACCACAACCTCTTTATCCATTCCCCTACTTATAAGAATCCACTCTTTTTCCAATTCTTAGCCTCCACAAACATTCTTGCATATGTGGGTGTTCCTCCCTCTTCAATGGTTGCCTTGGGACACAGATTCAGTAATGGCACTGCGGGGTCAAAGGGCACGCACATCTTTATGGCCCTTTGGACATATCTCCAGATTGCTCTCCAGAACGACTGGACCACTTCACAATGCCACCAAAAATGCACCACTGTCTCAGTTTTCCCATATCCCCTTCAATATTCACCATTACCTTTTCCTGTCATTTTAGCCAATTGGAGAAGTGTGAGGTGGTACTTCAAAACTGTTTCAATTTGCATTTCACTAATCAGTTGTGATCTAAAGCATTTCTTCATATAACTAAAAAAGGCTTTAATTTCATCATTGTATATTGATATCTCTTGATCATTCATCAATTGGGTAATGACTTGTATTCATATAAATTTGACACATTTCTTTATATACTTTAGAAATGAGACATCCATCAGAAACACTGGTTGTAAAGACTTTTCCCCAGCTTTGTACCTCCTTTTCAATATTTTCCAAATATCTGATGGGTAGATTATTCCTTTTTCTCCTAATTTGTTTATGTTATAATTGTTTATACCCAAAGTATATATCCATTTTGACCTTATTTTGGTATGGGCTGTGAAATGTAGGTCTATGCTGAGTTTCTGATATATTTTCCAGTTTTCCCGGCAATTTTTTTTTGTCAAATAGTGAGTTCTTATTCCAGAAGTTGGAGTTTGGAGGTTTATAAAATACTAGATATCTATAGATCTTGATTATAGTTTTGTGTGTGTCTAATCTATTCCACTGATACTCTATTTCTTTAGCTAGTACGAAGTGGTTTTGATTACTGCTACTTTATAAAATAGCTAGGTTTGGTACTGCTAAGCCACTATCCATTGTGGATTTTTTTTCATTAAGTCCCTTGATATTTTTGATGTTTGTTTTTTTTGTTCAAGAAGATTTTTTTTCTATAAAATAATGTTTTGGCAGTTTGATTGATACGGCATTGAACAATTATATCAATTTAGACAGAATTGTAGTTTTTATTATATTAGCTTGGCCTAGCCATGAACAATTGACATGAAACAATTGATCCCATTGTTTGGATCTGATTTTATTTGTATAAGAAATGTTTTATAATTGAGTTCATACAGTTTTTGAGTGTGTCTTGGCAGGTAGACCCCCAGGTACTTTAATTTTTTTACAGTAATTTTAAATGGAATTTCTTTTCTATCTCATGCTGATGGGCTTTGTCAGTGATATGTAGAAATGTTGGTGAGTTATGAGGGTTTATTTTATATCCTATAACTTTGCTAAAGCTGTGAATTGTTTCCAGTAGGTTTTTGGATGATTTTCTAACATTCTATAAGTATGTCATCATATTATCTGTAAAGAGTAATAGTTTGCAAGTTGCTCTTCTATAATTTAAGTATACTGAAATAAAAATGGAAAAGTTTATCAATTAGAAAATTAAATAAATTATGTGATTGATTGTATTTTGCTATTCACCACATTATTCATAGATGACAAAGATCTTTGGCAGGGTCATTTCTTCAGAAAAATGGGAAACTGACATTTCCATATTATATTATATTATGCTTACTTGCCTCACCACCATTAATTCACAAAAGGGAAGCTTTATAGGTATGTGATAGAAGAATGCACTCATTTTGCATCAGTAATGAAAAATTTATGAGCTTATATCATGTAGAAAAGAGTGTGTTATTGTCTCACCAGCAAAAGATTTACCTTCCTCCACTGATTCATTCTTTAAGTCGTTGTTCAGTCACAGCAAACATGGTCTTACTCTATTCTCTGGATCTAAGAAATAACTGAGCTTTTCAGAAAATCTGCATTAAGAACACTCTTAAAATGCTAAACTTGTTTGTGTCTCCCCTTCTCCCCATCCCTCCAATATATATGGTGAACAACCAGGCCTCTAATTGTTCAAGGGGGACAAATCAGGCTAGATAAAGTTTGGGGAACTGGATGAGCTTCTCAGTGAATCCACAACAGGACTTCAAAGCCCAGTGTTTTCATATCATTATTCTTCTGGTGATGTTATGTAGACAAAAACCATCAAATGTTACAATCTAAACAGGCATTTAAAAGGATCTATTGTCAAGAACAGCTTAAGGAAAGGGTATCTTCTACCAGTTTTATGGTAGTAAGAATTAGAGAAAATGGAGATGTATATACGTGGTTCTCTCAGCTGTAAATATATTGTGAACTGATGCCCAGTGAAATGAGAACCAGGAGATCATTGTGCATGGTAATAATAAGATTACATGATAATCAATTCTGATGGAAGTGGCTCTCTTCAACAATGAGAGGATCTAAATCATATCCAATTGTTCAGTAATGAAGAGAACCAGCTAAACCCGGCAAAAGAACTATGGAAAATGAGAAATAGCATTTCTACTCCTTCTGTTTCTGTCTGCTTGAATTTTTGTTTTCCTTCTCAGGTTATTTTTACCTTCTTTCTAAATCTGATTTTTCTTGTGCAGCAAGATAACTTTATAAATATGTATACATATATTGTATTTAACATATGTTTTAACATATTTAACAAGTATTGGACTATTTGCCATCTAGGGGAGGGAGTGGGAAGAAGGAGGGGAAAAGTTGGAACAGAAGGTTTTGCAAGGGTCAATGCTGAAAAATTACCCATGCATATGTTTTGTAAATAAAAAGGTATAATAAAAAAATGGTCATGAGCAAATCACACTACCTCTCTGAAACTGTTTCTTTTTCTTAAAAGTAGAGGGAGACTGAAGAACTAGATGATATCTCATATTCCTTCCAGGTCTAAATCAATCTACGTATATAAGTAACGTGTATATGTATATAAAATTTCCTTAATTGAAATATATGAATTGTTTGCTTCTGCCTCATACTAGCTCTGCTACCATAAGCAAATAACCTCTAAGATTCTCATAGGTTCTCATATATACATGAATTGCTGATGTCCCCTTTCCTCAAATACCACCTTTCCTTTTATTCATTTGGCTACTAGATAAAGACTAAGTATTTGTTAAGTATCTTTTTTGTACTACATACTATGCTAGGTTCCAGGGTTGCAAAGACAAAAGTCAAACAGTTCCTGCTCTTTGTAAAGCTTACATCTGTAGTTGACATAGCATGTTCATATATATTATGTACATTTATATATATATATATATATATATATATTATATATATATATATATATATATATATATATATATATACAAAATAGTTAAGTCACAGAGCTTGAACTCAGGTATTCATGACTTCAAAGCTAGAATTGTAGTCATCATATCCATATTATACATGCATTTGTGTATATACATATGTACACAATACACGTATATGCATATAAATGTGTTTATATATGCACCTCTATGTCCATGCATGAATTACACACACAGGCACATAAGCCTGTGTATGTGAGTGTACACACACATATGCATACACATATGTGTATTATGTGTGTGTATTATATATGCGTGTGCATGTATGTACGTACACAAATCAATTATTTGAGAGGGAAGCAAAAAGTATCTTACTGCAAAATATCCATTCTCCTAACAGAGTTGAGAATAGGAAAGAATGTTTTAAATTGTCACTTAAAGGGTTAAAGTATTTTTCACAAAAGAAACAAGTATGCTTGGACCAGAGATATTGTCCAGCATGGAAGGACTTTGAAACATCAACCAATTTGTACTTGGTTTTCATGTTGCAATTTTCTTCTCTTTTTCTTTTATTGTCTGTTTCCATAGAAAATGACTTTGAATACAGCCAGCACTATGGTTATTATACAGATGTCTGCTATTATACATTATATGTCCAGCTATTCTGCATTTTATCTTTCTTTTTATGATAAGGTATTGTGAGGAATGGAGTGCATGTCTGTGCAGTTCAGGAAAATGCACTGGAATTGTTTAAAACTCCTGAGTATGGCATGTTGGCTTAAATGAGAGAGATGTTCTTAGCTACAATTTGGGAAGACCCAATGGCTATTACAGAAAGAGCACAGAGAATTTTCTGTCGGACAGGAATGGAATGACTTTGCTTTTGTCCTATTCTCCAGCTGCCCAGAGAGTAGATAACAGTGTCAGAGATAGCCCTATTATCCAAATGGAGCCAATGTCTGCAGTGCTCATCTGCTATTCGCAGCACATATAAGACTCTCTCATTAGCCTCTTCAATTCTACATCTTCCTCCTCAGGTTTATCAAAAGAATTGCTAGGTATAATACACATGCATTATCATTCTACTCTGTTCAGTTCTCTAGGTAGTTATAAACACACACATTGGTTCTTGTTATTGTGTGATCTACAAAACAAAACAGTGAATACTTGTAAATTACATGTAATTGTCTTACAGTCTGTGCTCTAGTCTCCATCCTTGCATCTCAGAACGTGGGTGTCTCTTTCAGCAGGGTGTCTATTTTGCTCTCTTTGTCATAATTTCATTGTGTCCTTCAAGATATAGGAATTTTGTTACTGTAATATATTGAAATGAGTGATTTTTTTCACTGCATTGAAGTCTTCCCTCCACAGTTGAATTTTCATTGGAAAGTTGTTTTACCTGAACATTATATGGTTCATTAAAAAAGAACTGTAAAAATAGCTTTTCTCTAAATGAAAGTTAACTATTGCACAGTTTCTTCTACATTTATAATTAAAATAATAGAATGTCAGATCTGGAAGAAAATTTACATATCATATAGCCTAATCCTCAGAAATTACAGATTAAAGAAACTGAAGGCAAGAGAAATTAAAGCTATTGGTCTAAATTTATCCTGTGACTTGCATGAATGTTTGTGGTAGAATTATTTCTAGAATGCAGGTCTTCTGGATTCTATTTCAGTGATATTCACTGTGTTGATATATTTCTCTCTCTCTCTTTCTCTGTCTCTCTCTCTCTCAGAATTAAGGACTTGATCTAGCTCACTTAGCTAATAATAATAATAGCCAATTTGAGACTGCTTTTGAACTTGTCTTCCTGACTCTAAGATTAGTACTTTATCTACTGAACCATCTTGCTATCCTTTAACAATCTCAACAATATTAAGAATCTATGTTAAGGAAATGAATGCAAGTTTGGGATAATTTCAAGTTAATAAATCTCTGGCTCCCATTACAAATATTTCCTTACCAATATTAAGTTTAATAATACTTTCCTTAAAATCTTGTTTATGATTATAACCTCAGAAAATCTCTATAGAAACCATTATTTTTCCAGGTTTTTTTTTTTTTTATCCCTTGCCTTTTCTGAATCTCTTTTGATGCTTCTATAAAAGGCCAAGTTGCATTTTGTTATCATATGGTATCATAACCAGTTGCCAACCAATTTTTTTTTTCAAAAAAGAGAAAAAAAAATGAAGTCCACATACATCTAGATTTTCAAGTCCTTCAGGATTTGTCCAGCAGACTCTTTTCTAGGTATAAAAAGCTATCTTTGTAGCCAGAAGACCCTAGTTCAAATTGAGTCTCAAAAACTCACTGCTGCACAACTCTGAGAATGTCATTCTACTTCTTGGTACTAAGGGGGATTTTCTAAGTCCACAAGTGGAGGACAAAGTGCTAACCTCAATTGGTAGAGGAAAATTCCTCAGGATTTCCTTATGTAAATAAATGACACAAGTGCTTTTCTAGGTTTTAATCTCCCACATGTTTTTAATGTCAATCAGTACAAATTTAAGCACGACATGCTGGGCACTATGCAAAATGCTGAGATTACAAAGAAAGGTAAAAGGTAAGTCTCTGCTCCAAAAAAGTTCATAATCTACTAGGGGAGACAAAATAAAAACTATACAAAGAAATAAGTATGGTATCAATTTTAAATAAACAAAGTGCTATATATGCCTCTGTTAAGGCAAAAATTCAATCCCCCGATAATAAAACCTTGAAAATGTTTTTAAATAGTAGTAGATGAAAATCTAGACCACATCTGGTATGACCTTTTTGTATGCATGTCTCAAGAACTTCTTTGGGAATCTATTGAAGCCTGTGCACTCTTACTTAGAATGTCTATTTTTAAATGGACAAAATATAATGCACAGGATTACAAAGAAACATATATATATATATATATATATATATATATATATATATATATACACCCATAAAATATGAATCTTATAATGAAATCACTTAACATTTTTTAAGACTCCCTAACTTAATTGTGGAACTAAGATTAAATACTCCCTGACCTAAGACAGTTTTGGTTTTGGTTTTTGTCTTTATATTTCCCCAAACTAACATGATGCTTTCACACATAACAAGTGTTTGTTCTTTTTTTAAATTGAATCCTTGTTACATTGAAGTAATCCTGGATTTTGATTTTGTTTTTTTCTCCAAGTATAGTATCTTACATTTATCCTCACTGAATTCTTATTGACTATTCTAGCTTGTTGAGAAGTTCTTAGGTCTTGACTCTCATCCAGTGCTGTTGATTACTCTTCCCATTTTTGTACCATCTAAAAATGTAATAAACATAGTAGAAAAAACAGCATATTTTTAAAGAAAGTTCATAATCCCTTGAAAAAAGTACACTGTGTATTAATTTCACTTCACTTCATACTACCCCCCCCCCATCCTCAGAAATTCAAGGGAAACTCTAAAGTTAGAAAATCTTATCCTTATAAATATCAGAATATAATAACCCCAACCATGCATACCAGCCCCCCCCCCCCACTAAAACATGCATTCAATTCTTGCCTTTTTTGAGTTCTGCAGTATCATTATCCATCATTTTTCAGAACTCATTGCAAACTACTCAGTTATTAGACTAGCTAGTTCTTTCTGTGTCTATAGATGTAGCTTAGTTTTGCAGGACTGATAACTTGAACTCATTGAAGATAGGTATTTGCACTCTTACTATTCCTATATTTAACTTGGTTTTCAATACATTTAATGACTTTTTGGTTAATTCCTCCCAGTCCAAAGATAATTTTCATTGATAAAGGTAGGTTTTTAATACTACAATAATCTGTATGTTTATGTAAAATTACTTCTTCTGATCAAAGGGAGGAGGCTTCACAAGAGAAAGGTAGATTTGGGAAGCAAATACAGTTGAGATTATATCTCTGTGACATGGTGACATGAATTACCATCCCTGTTTACTCAATTAAATGACCTTGGAAAGTTCATATGGTTGAAAAAGTTATCATGCTACAATAAATCCTCTTTTGCAAATTTAAAACACTTGATAATGTCGCTTTATCTTATCTTTAGAATCTTTTATACTTGTCTCTTTCCTACAGTCTAACCACACCCATGTCCTTGTTGGTCCTCACCCCAAAACTTCATTTCCATCCTAATTACATTATATTGGCTATCTCTCAGACCTAGAATAATTTTCCTCTTTTTATCCATTGTTTCCCTGGGTTCTTTCAATCTTACCATTTCTAGGAAGTTTATTTATTTTTTTTCTTTCTGCATCTCTTACCCAAACCAGGATGTTAATACCTCCCTTTCTAAGATTAACTTCCATCTCCTCTTTCATGCCTAAATCTATATTAATAATCCTATATTCTGAATACCTAGTTACTTGCATATTTCTCCTCAATTAGAATGAGAACCCCTTGAAAGTAGGCATTCATTTTGCCTTTCCCTGTGTTCCTAAAATTTAGAACAATTATTGACACATATAAAGCTCAATAATTTCTTGTTGCCTATTGATTGCTTGATTGATTGGTGATGAGCTTTTCCAAATAAACAAAGTTCATCAACAAACCTTTATTTGAAGCCTTTAAATATTTTTTAGCTTTTTAGGAATTTCCAGAGCAAATATTCTATTGATATGACATTGGGGAACCTAAAACCACCTCCAAATTATAAGGCATCAAAGTAGAACTTTAACAAAAGTAGAAAACTCAGAATTGGGAGTCAAATTGTTCTGTCTTCTCTCCATCATACATTTTTAGCATCCTGTTCACACTGAGTGATTTTATGCCTGTTTGATCTTCTTTTTGGCCTCAAAGCAAAAAAAAAAAAAAAAAAATGGTGTTCTTAGCATTCATCATCAGCTTAGCTAATTATAAATTTTAGTGGTCTTATTCTTAGAGGACCATGACACTCTTTCATATTAATCTTCAACACTTGTCATTGCTTTTACTTTCTATACATGATATTTTACAATTTAAAATATATGATGAGAAATTATTATATGTCTACACTGACCTCTTTCAACAGCTTTCTCTTTTATTTCTTGTATCAAAATTTGATTTTTGTGGGTTTCCCACAATTCTTGAACTAATTTTTATTGTGGAATTTTAACTGATGTAAATTTGTTTACTAACTGAAAACAGGGGCCACAAAAGAGAAAGGGAGATTTTGGAAGTAAATAGATCTCTCAGAACATTATATTTGAAAAAAATTTCAATCTCCATAACACAGCATAAAATAAATCAATGCTGTCTAGACTTGGATTGGAGTGCAACCTGTAATTCATTTACCAGAAAATTTCGGTAAAAGAGTCATTTAACCCTTTTTAATCTTTGCCCAAAACCTAGGGAATACCTATAGACTATAACTGATTTATCTCTTCTCTATGTCGTATGCTGATATGAAATACCTTGCTATCAAAATTCCATGATTTCTACGATATTGCTTAGAAGTGGGTTCAGAATAGCAGGCCCTTTTGTCACTTTTAAAGAATATAATTATTACAATGACAACTAAAATAGCATCAACTGCTTTGTTTTAGATAGAAAGACAGCAAAAGTATGGATAGTTAAAATTTCTCATCAGTACTGTATCATTATTTTTTCTCTGTTTTTGATTTATATTGTTTCCTTCTGCTTGGGTGGTCTGTAGCTTACTCTCTGACAGTGTCATTTCTATTTGTACAGTTAATTGTCTTAATTCTTTTTACCATGCTTCTCTAGTTTTCTCTGAAGCAAAACTCAGGGATCAATTCCCAAATAAGAGTTTTTTTCAATGTATACGAAAATTATTGTTTTCTCACATTTTAAATTTCTTTATATTTCTTCAATATTCTTTACATAACTTATGCAAGTTAAGTCCTTTCTGTAAAACATTAACTCTTTAAAGGAAAACACATTTGTCTACTGAGCACATAATTATTTAAAAGTATTTTTGAATCAAGTTGACTTTCTTTTATTTCCTCACATTAATTTTCTTAATAAGAAATGCAACTTTACCACCCCTTTGATCTATTCTGTTCCTTTAATCTATTATTCTATTCTAACCATGATTCCTTTGCTAGCAAGTCTGTGAAGCCTGTTATCAAACGTATCTCTTTGCATTAATATCTCTAAGTGCACTTTCTTAGGAGATATGTTTTGTACAGTTATGTATAAATAACTGAGGCCTTTAGTTTTAACCTTTTATGACATAAATACACATGTCTGACACATAGTAAGTACACAATAAATATTTGTTAACTTACTTTTTATATTATTTATTCATTCTACTGCATTTCTATTTTATGTTTCATTTACTATGATGCCTCATCTTGGCATAAAAATGATTCCACAGATCCTAAAATCTATTTTAATAAAATACCCACTCCAATGAGTCCTACTAGGAATGGAGTTTTAATATACAACTAGCAACACCATATGTATGTGTCTATCACTTGAGAAAGATCTTAATTTCAGAGAGGTTTCTCACTAAGGAAAAAAAATTAATTTTGAACAGAAATTCTAAGAATGCTTATTAAATTATAAGGGGGCTGTTAACTACTTTAGTAGAGAAAAATAACCATGCTGACAAAATCATGACTCCTTGAAGTACTGTATTTTATTGTTCCTACTATTCCCTGAAGTATCTCTATCTATCTATCTATCTATCTATCTATCTATCTATCTATCTGTAAATTTTCTTCTTCCCCTTCCATTTTGTATTTGATGCCGTGGCCCAGAAATAAAAATATTTTTTCTTAAATAAAATCTGAGAGATCTATTTACTTTCTAAATATGCCTTTTCCTTACCTTCAATTGGTAGCAGTGATAAAACACCATCTGTGCCCCTAATGTCTTTGGTTTCTTTCCCAGAAGTTCATGATCCCCTAGTATTGTTTTGTAGGCATTTTTTCTGCTTGTACCATTTGTCCTTTTATGAATCACAAAAAATGGATAGGGGTTATAAGCTTTGACAAGTCCTAGGATGTTCCCTCCATCATGTTTCTAACCTTTTTACCTTTATCCCTTGCAAAAAGATCAACTGCCATTTTGTGCTTATCTATTTACTGGCCACTGGCAGAAAGACAACATTTTCTATTAGTCCGTAACAAAATTTCCATTCCTTCCCAAGTCTATTTAATGTAGCTCCTCATTTTTCTCATTTCTTACTCTCTTGGCTAATTATGGCAAACTTCATATTTATTACAACTATATCCAAATGAAAAACACTCAATGAGAATGTTTTCAATCAGGTTTTATTTAGTGTGGACTTTTTCTCATGATAAAATGCTAACTCAATTGGCTTTGATCCTAAATTTGCATATTTCTGCCAAAATATTTAGAGTCTTGATATAGCTGTAGTTTCATTGTTCTAAAGACTTTTTTATTCTGATATTGATCTCAAACTCCATAGATTAGTAAATATTTCTATTGAATCCCTGTCCCTGAAGCAGTATTATACTTCAAAGCTATGTAATGATAAGACATACATTCCATTATACCCCTTCCTCACTCATTTCTTTTCTCCAATGACACATTTAAACTTTAAGCTTTGGTCACCCAGTCAGGCCTTTAACTAGAGCAATCCCAATTCTCTCCTCTTCAAAAACTTGGCAACAATTTACCATCATCCTCCAGATCAAATTTAAGAGCAAGATGACAGGAATTTCCACATTGGAACAAAATGAGTTTTTTTTTTTTTTTTTTTTTTTTTCCCTTTCTGGTCTCCCTCATTCTTTAGCAATCTACTCCTTTTCTCCAGTTCCTTATTTTCATTGCCCTTATTAATGCCTCTCCTCCTTGCTTGCCCCCAAATCAACTTCAATGTGATCATTAAGTGACACACAGTACCATCACCAGAATCATTAGCAACTGTAGCATCTCTTCACCAATACGTTAGAGTCTGACACATGCTTCCCTAAAGGTTTGGCTCCTGTCAGGATTTTTAAGTTCAGAATACATTTCAGCACAGCAGCTTTCTGACATTTGGGAGACAGACACCTCAATGTAACTCCCAATAAGAAATGGCTAAATCGTGTCATTCCTGTCCACCTCCAATCTCACACAGTGAGTTGGCTTAAAAAATTAAAAAGGTTATCGGGGGAAAGATGAGGGAATTTCTTAGCACAAAGGATTTTAGGACTACAACATATTCAAATATGTTGTTAAGGGATTATGAATCATAATTTATAAATATCTGAAACCACAAAGCAATGAAAATATTAGTACATTTAAAACACGTCAAAAAATTTCAGAATTTAAACTGTGGATTAGATATCTAGAACCTTTTTTCCAGATATTATTCCAGGTCAAGAGTGAGGTATAGGAGGGTATGAGATATACAATAATTGCTCATCATTAGTTTCAAGGGTATGTGTCTTCTGATAGTACCCTTACAAACTCAACAGAGGATAGAGGGGACTAATGGGAGAGAACCCTATTATATTAATCAAATGGTGACCACTTTGATTTTTGTTTGTTTGTTTGGCTTTGTTTTTATTTTTTGTTTTTTATTTTTGTTGTTGCTTCCTCCCCCACCCCCAAGGTGGTCATTATTCTTTAACTCCCTGGAGGGAAAACAAGTACAAGGCTGGAGGATAACATTCTTTCTTTTCTCTTTTTTCTTTCTCTTTGCTGCAATGGAGGCAAGTTAGTTAGGTATGGATCAGATAGTTTTATAATTTAAAATTAGATCACCCAACATGAATAAGTGCAGCAAAGACTCAGTTTCTACCCATTTTTTTGTCAAAATTGCTTGGGAAGGACTGTCCAATGCCTCCTGACTTTTTCCATCTGATCTTTTACAACACTCTCTCCACAAACTGGTAAATCTAAGACTCTAAAGACCCATAAAAATTCAAAGAGAAAGAAAAGTTTATCTTATAATTTTAATGATTAGGAAATCCGCAAAGATTTAAGTGGAAGAGATCAGCTCATTTTTCACTCCATCTCTGATGAATCCATTGAATTCACAATAAAGTAATGGAACAAACATATTGGCAAGCTTCCTAGGATTAAAACAGTCACAATTTTGAAAATGTTTCTTAACTGCATCTCTCTCTCTCTCTCTTTCTCTCTCTCTCTCTCTCTCTCTCTCTCTCTCTCTCTCGCTCTCGCTCACACACACACACACCTCTCAGGAGCACATAAGCCATATGTTTGAAAAGCAAAATATATTTCAAAATAATTTTTATCTAATACAATACATATCTTGAGTAAAAAGATAATTTGTAGCTCTTCTTTATATTCTTTGGTGAGATCACCTTCATAATCTCCTTAGCATTTATTCTTAGTACAAATTATTTATGACTATTCTTATCTCCCATGTAAAGGAAACTCAGTGTCATTACCTCTATTTTTAAGTGTGAAGAAATAAGGTGCTTAAGACCTGGTCAAGGTCATAAATGAATCTGATCCCCTTTAAAATACAGTGCCAGCACCTACTAGAATAGATTCACTTTTCTCCCCTCTTTCTAATTTATTTCCCAAACTGAGAACATTTGGATCACCTTTATTTGAAAGAACTAACCAAACACATTTTTTAAAGCTGCATGCTTGAAAACCAGTAATTTTGTGTTCATACTTTGCTCCCTTCATCACCTACTATAAGTCCATGAAAGAAATGAAACTATCTGATTTTCTCATATCTCATGATGTAGTGAATAGCAAGCACAAATAATTTCCTTTGGAATGTTTTCTAAATGACTTAATGTTCAGTGCTAATTATCCTACCGTCACTGATTTAGCCTAAAATGATTGTGAGACAGATTCAACTACACAACGATGCAGAATTCCTCCATTAAGGATTCTTTCTTCTTTTCTCAACTCAATATGAAACAGACAAATTCATCAGAACATTGAAGCCATTTGTTGAATCTCTCCTATATTTAGCTGGCAGATGTGGCGGCTCATTTTTCTTTAACAAAAGCAAGAAGGGGAAGTGGTCATGGGAACGGTGACAGTTGACAGTTTCTGTTGTCTCTCTAAGCTGGGCACTATGTCTAAAGGCAAACAGCAGCAATGATTCTGCTGCCAGTGACAATGCATAATGTTCTTGCTTCATAAGACACTCACTGGCTGGGAGCCAGCATGTCTGTTGGAATTCAAAGAACCCATCTGGATGAGCTCCATTGACATTGACCTGAATGTAGATCACATACTGCTTTGGACCTTCAGTGTTCTGGTGCAATGGATCCTTTGAAAAAGAATAAACCATATATCATTGACATAGAATATATGTCAATGTGCATGTGTATATGTACACATGCACACATGTGAACACATACTTTTGTGTACATATATATATAACATGATGCAAATTACTTACAAACTTAAATAATCCTTGTATATATGCCATTGCATCAGAAAAACAAAACATGGAAGAATGTTAGATATGAATAAAGGCTTGGACATCAAAAAAAAATAGAATATATATTTAAGCTGTGCCTCAATTTGGACTATTTTGATTTCAAACTTTCAGAAAGTAAATATTTTATAAAACTCATATTTAAACAAGAAATTAAAACCATTTATCTACATGAAGGTGACAATGACAGCTATGAAGGGCAACCAACTGGTACATTGGTTTTAGTTTTGATCTCTTAAGATTGTATTACATGAGCTAGAGGTAAGATGAAAGAGTTTAGATTATGTACTTATTTTTGTTATTATTTATAGTCATGAGAAACTTTGATGTGGCCAAGAAATTTGCTGGGATATATTGTTGATGAGAATATGGTGTGTTCCATCACTCTGCTATTAATGGCTAAAATAAAACATTTAATCATTCTTTCTATTTCGTTTTCCCTTTCCCCAGAAGAGCCTACTAGTCCTTTTTGGAAAATACATATGATATATATATATATATATATGTATGTATGTATGTATATATATATATATATCATAAATATCATAAATAATATATGATACTTAGTCATTGAACTGTAGTTTGGAATTAGGTGAGGGGTGTTGAAAGGAGGAATAACTTCCACTAGTAGAATGGATTTCAGATAAGAACTGTTAACACTAGATCATAAATTGAGAATGTTTTTTTAATTACCATTTTATAATTTTTATTAATTTATGTTTTTATATTACCTAGATATTCCTCTGCATTCTTTTTCCTTCCATGTCCCAGAGGTTGGTCTCTTATATCAGACTTAAAATAAAAGGAGAAAAAAATTAAGCAAAATTAATATTTTGAAAAACATTTAATATATGCAACAGTCCACAACAATGAGTCTAAACCTCTCCACTCCACCCATCCAGTCCCCATATATACCTCAGCAAATGAGTAGAAAGCATCTTCATATATTTCTTCTTCCAGCTTGGTTTCTTTTAGAATTTTGCAGAAAATATTTTTTATTATTTCATATTTCCACTGTCATTGTAGTGGCTCTGCTTATTTTGCATCATTTAAGTCTTTTCATGTTTCTCTGTTCTCAGAGGAGTCAACTTTTTTTAACATGAGCCTCCTATATCAAACTAGCCCATTTATAAGAAATGAAAAAAAAAATCTCTATCAACTTTCTAATCTGCTGTAGCATCTTAGTGTAGGATAATTTATAGTCCTTGGTTTTCAAAAAGATGGAAGTGGAAAGAAATATTTGGAAGCAATGGTAAGTTGTACCTAGCAGATTTATCATTTCACATACAATCGTTTTTTTTTTTTTTTCATTGTAGAAAATTGTAGAAATGTTTAATTTCTTAAATTAAAAATAAAATTTAAATAAATGGAAAAGTCTTGTTCCTCAAGAAAGAACATGACTAATATGTGAATTGACTTGAATAGAAGATTTTTTTTTCCTAGAATCACTATGATTCTAGCACATCCTTTCATGTGGAATTGAAGGTAATATATTATCTCTTCTTCTTCTGTTGCAAGAGATAATTTTTTTTTGGGGGGGGGAGGTCTGTCTCTTCTCTCTTATAGTCTATTCTATAATATAGAGCAGTTAGAGAAATAAGTGATTCCTAAATTCTTTAGGCAACAGTGAATGAAAGACTGCTTTTTCTATCAGGAACAACCAGCAGTTTTTTGGTGTGCTCTATTTTTTGTCTTTCTCCTATATGAATTAAGCACTCTTCATGATCCCATGGCCAGCTTGAATCAACTTGATCCAAAAAAAGATCCACTACCATCCTCTGTTCAGAAATTATATTTTTCTTTTTTTGGACTATTATGAGTTCTATATGCATTACAAAACCATGATTCTGATATATGTTCAGTTTTGTAATAAAAAGAGAGTTTTCCTTAATAGTCAATATACTTGATATATATCAATTTATATCTGGTTTGTAAAGTTAGTAAAAAGGTAAAAATTCTCCATAGAATTGTCTAAGTGTCCTCTCAAACAAAATTATATGTTTTAATTAGTGAAGGATTTCTTATCTTTATTTTTGGTTGGTTTTTAGAAATTTCTCTGAGTACAGAAATGGAAGAGATCAGGTATACCCTACACTAACAGATGGTAGCGCATATAGGCATAGTCTTTATTGCAACTTCCAGCTTCAAAAGCAACTGTGTATTTATGGCTAGCTCTTGCGGTTTATGTGTCAAATCCATATTAACTTATCTTATTCATGCCCTCAAGGAGAATGAAGGGTATATGGTTTAATCATTATTAAAAATAGAATAAGGTTGGCATTATTTGTCCTTAAGAGACATCAAGCTGACTTCTAATTGTTTACAATTTACAGTTATATAAATTTAGAAGAATCAATAATATGTTAAAAAATGTCAAGGAACAAATGCATCTTTTTAAATATTCTCTCACCCTCACCTTGGAAGTCAGAGCGACTTTTGCCTATCCTTAGTCTGATACAAGCTCTCCCATTCTCCAAGATATTTCAGAAATAATTTGTGCTAGTTCAGTAATCATACTTTAAAGGTTATAATTCACTTTGAACAGAATTGAAATGTAATCTAGAGATTCTCTTACTTTACCTTATCTACCCTTGAATGTTAATTCAAGCTGAATAATGGTTCTTTTTATGCAGGTTAGTTTGAATCTTTTTGTTGGTAAAGATGAAAGCAAAATCATTTTTCTCTGCTTCAATTTCACCATTTTTTCCTAGTAAATATCTTGGTTTTTCCATGTCTTTTTTTTTTCTGAATATAACTCTAAAAGCCCTTGTCCTTGTATTTTTTTTTTTTTTTTTGCCAGCCTTAGCATTTTATTTTTTAGGCTTCTCTAAACAAATTGTTTCAAAATTATACAACTTGTGTACGGTTTGTGTTTTTTATTGGCCAATGCCCTTCTTTTTGTCTTTTCTATATGTCTTTTCTAGATTTTTATAGGAGAAGTCCTTAGAATTTACATCATTGCATTAGCAATTTCCCTTTTTTGTAATGTATTCTAAGAATGCATTATTAGAATTTCCTTTTTGAGAATTTTCCTTAGCCATCTTTCTTTTTATTTCTCAGACTATAGGATAATATCCATTATATTTATTGAACTTTTAAAATGTTTTTCTAAAATATTTGGGACATTGTGTCCAGAATTCCTTTTCTTTATTGTCACAAATGTCAAGATGATTTAATTCTTTTCTTCTAAATTGAAATAACTTTTACTACTCCTACACATTATTTTCTTCAGAGTCATAACTTGAAATTCTGACACCGAGGGCAAGCACCACAAAATGAATCTAGGGAAAGTAACACAAAATGTTCCATCAAATCAATATTTTCAAAAGGAAATTCAATGAGGAGAAAGATACCTTGTAGGAATAAACCAGAACTGTTATGGGTAGAGTCCTATGAAAAGATTATAGTGTTCAGGAAGCTGAGATACAGAACTAAGAGAAGACATCTGAGCTCTGCTGCCAAATAAAGCACTACACTGTTAGCTTTTCAGTTTTACTAATTATTCTTGCTAATTTATATGCTAAGCTCAGTTGCTTTTGCTAGAGATGAGTACTCTTCTAACATTTAACACATTAATAAGAAACGTGGACCACACACTAGTTGTAGTTTTGTCAAAATTTCAAATTAATACCTCTTATAGACTGTTTTACTTTCTAAAAAAAAAAAAATTGATAGAAACCAAGAATTTATTGAATACTCTCAAGTAAAGAAAGAATTTTAGCAAAATATATGGATAAGTCAAGTCTTCCATTATTAAAACATTACTTTCATGCTGATTTTGGTATTTCTATGAGATAACAAATAAGTCGCACTTTTGAAATCTTTAAAATAAATAATAGCAATATAACTTATACATATATATGTCTATATATGCGCATCTATCTACACACAAAACACACACACACACACATACACACACACACACACGCAGACAGACTTTCATTTGATGCAACAACTTTATGAAAGTAGATGTTATCTTCCCTTTAAATTTTATGGATTGAGGATACAACTATAAGATGACAAGACAAATAGTGTCAGAATTTTTTCACTCCAAATAATTGAAGTGAATCAATCTTGAAGAGTTTGATTGAATATTTTAATATGCTAATTATTGACATAACTTACCAAAGAACAAAAACAAAAAACATTTCTTAGAATATTAACTAAAATAAATTTCAAAATTCAGCTGTAGAAAAGCTGCTTAGCATTATATGTGTGTTCACGTGTATATGTATGTGGGGGGGGGCGGGATAAGAGTGAGAAAAAGAGACAGAGAAACACAAAGAGACAAAGAATACTACCAGAAGCTCAGAAAATAACTAGATGAATGAAAATAGTAGCTCAAAAATAGTATAGATCCAGCACGTGGCACTGAAATAGTGATACCAGTCCAGCAGATGACTTCAATAATTCATAGGCAGATGGCAAATAGCTCAGCAAATAGCTCAGCAGAAGTCAGGAAGCAACAGTCCACTTAGGACTCAGCCCTGGAATGAGATATTTTGCTATTTGTGCATTGTTTGCCTAAATGTTCACTTTCCCATTTATGACATGGAACTTGTTGGGAAAATGGAGCACTTAATATATGGGATTTTTTTTTCTTGCTATACGTCTTCCTGTTCTGTTTGAATGAAATACATTTTTCTTTGAATTAATATTGCCCATCCATCTAATTAGTTTGGATTAATAAAAGTGAAAATTATCAAAAAATTAGTGAACTATAGTTTTATGTCTAAAATCATCCCTTGAACTAGAGGACAGTTTTTAAAAGCCCATACTTAACTTTAATTATGGGTATTTGAATGAGAAAAGCAGTGTCCATATACTTCAACTGGCCAGGAAGCCTGTAGCATATCACCATGAAAACCATTACTTATATTCATGTAATGGATATAATACAAGCTATAAATTTTTATATTTCCACAACCCTGAAACTCTGATTTTTTTTTGGACTTTTTAACTTTGCCAGATACAGTCCTCCATAGTCATTTTTTTTTTAGCCATTCAGCCAAGCAGTTTCCACTTATGTCCATTTGAAACATCATCTGTATCCCTTTAATATCAGTAAATTGGCATCTGCCCTAGAAACTGGCATATATTTTGATTGGTCAATTGTGTTTTTATTCTGTCTAATTTTAGGTCTACACAGCACTTTTTGTTTATCTCCAAGCTATGTCACTGCTTGTTTATCTCTCTACCTAGGCCCTTTTTATATTTTCCCTTCTCTTGTTATAAGAATCTTGATAATAGAAACTGTCGTGCTTAAATTTTTAATACTATTACCTACCATAATTCCTGCCACTTAGTAGGTGGCTCAAATGTTGCTTTCTTTCATTCTTTTTCTCCCTTTTTTTCTTTCTCTTCCTATCATCTACTTACCTATCTACCTTTTGAGCAAGGTAAAATCTTCTTTTCCCTATTAAAATCATATTTTCAAAAGGGCATTTTGCTGGGATTACAAGGATTTTGTCCCAATACTGCCCTTTGTCATCAACTAACTATGATCTAGAATAAATTACTTCTTAGATAGATTGCTATCTTAGATAGTCAGTTATGTTTACTCCTGTATTTTAAAAATCATTTTCTACACCTTTATGGAAGCTTGTAAGACCATAAATATTAAGTCTCTTACCACTATTTTTTTCTTTTAGTTATTGAGCATCTACCTACATCATTTTTCCTTTCTATTTTTTTTCATTCTTGAGGTTGGATTACTAAAACTAAACAAACAATAACAAACAAAACAATATTGAATTCGTGTATCAAACTTATAATCTCTATAGGTTGAATAGACATAATGCCCCAAATTTCTAGTATAAAGACTAGTTTGTTGTGTAAAGCCATCCTATCTTCAGATGTTATAAATTGAAACATAAATATGTTTCCCAAGAAAGAAAGCAAAATACTGATAAATTGGCACATATCAGTAAGAATTAATAATTCATATTTTTAGCAGCAAAGAAAATAACCTATGGCCAATAAGTCAGACACATTTTGAAAAAGAGAAGTAAAATGTGTAGTTGGAAGCCCTGACATTGGTAACCAGAAAGCCAATCGTTGGAATAAGATAGGGCTAACAGGGGAATAGCAGAAAAAACTAATTTTGAAACAGATGTGGGATACCAAAGACAAACTCTGTCTATTGAACAAATTATGGATTATAGAACACAAAATTAGATTTGAACTTAAAGAGATCAGTGATGTCATACACTTTATTTTAAGTGTAGACAAGAAAAATAAAGTTATAGATGACTTTTAAGCAGCCCTTTAAGATTTATGAATCACTACATTTTATCTGATTTCAACCTAAATACAATCTTGTGAATTTGATACTATAAGCATTTTATCCCTACTTTATAAATGAGAAAACTGAGACTCAGAAAAATTGAGATGACTATGACATCTAATAAATATCAAATTTGGGACAAATGTGTCTCAATTTCAAAGACAGTGTTCCTTCCACCTTACTATGCTATCTCTCATAAATTACCCAATTAAGTCTGTCTTCTCATAGAATTTGTCATTTTTATTTTAAAGATTTTTTTTAAAAAAATCAACAAAGAACTATTAAAAATAAATAAAAGTACCCACTCTTCCAATGAAGGAGAATTCTACTATGAAGAGAGTTCAGAATTAGTTTTATAACATGGATAACAAAAACAGGAAATGACCATTAAAATTGTGAATAGAAGCTCTAGAGAAAAGCTTTGCTCTCTGGCTTTGCAGAGAATAGAACTAGAGTAAACAGTTCAAATTGCAGCACCAGAGATTTGTTAAAAGCTATGAAAATCTTCTGGAAAATAAGAGTGATTCAATCTTCAAACTGGAGAGGGTTATTGAATCTCCATTGCTAAAAATCTTTAAACACAGAACAGAGAATTATCTGTCTAAAGATGATTTAGAGAAAGTCTTGCCTAAGGGAAGATGCTGGATTAGTTGACCATTTGACATGTCTTTTAGCTGTCTTTTTTAGTCTTTTTTAGTTTATAATTCCATGATTGTATGAGGCAAATAGTCAGGGATGGCAAAAAAAAAAGGGATGGACTAATTTCCCTGGCTCAGTAATAACTTTTTTAAGAGGTTGAAGATACATTGTTTAGTAATATAAATGAATCTTCTTTTGATGATCTGGAAGGTCCATCAGGATCTTGGATTACCTTTGGGTCATAATTATGAATATAAATTGTCATGATGCTATAGATTTTTGAAGATGATAATAAAGAATTCTGTTTTGGGGAATAACAGAAGTTTACTGTGACTAAAAATGAATAATCAGATAAGATGATAGTTCATTTTATAACTTGTTTCTAAAAGCAAAAAAAAAAAATAGAGAATGAGCTGGAAATATTTTGAAAAATGGTTCATAAGGACAAAAGAACTCATTCCAGCCACTCATTCAAAAACAATGCAATTTACAAAAACATTGCAATTTGTTTTAAAAAATAATGACAACTAAAACATCCCATTTTATTCTGGGCCCAAACAAAATCTTTTCCATGTATGTCAGAATCTACAACTTCCTTACATTAAAAATTTATCTCACTAGAGAAAATTATTTTAAAGTTTATAGAAATATTAATCTATTGCTATTCTTCATGAGAAAAATAATTTTCTAACATAGAAGACAAAAAAGTGGAAATTGCAGTCAGTCTCTGGCCCATAACTAGTAAAAGACCAGTAATACAAAGGCCTCAACATGCTAATTGGAACAAAATTTGAAAAAGGAAATCACTTATTTGTACCATACTCTTTGTTTTATTAATAGGTGAAAGTAAAGGAAAAAATGGATGTACTTGGTAATAAGAACATTTCCACATGCCAGTTTTCCTGAAGAAAATGAATCATCTTGCAATGCTGATGAACTAGAATCAATTATTTCCAATTTTTTTGGTCCAAATTCAATATATATAAACATTTTCACATTATATGTGCCATTCATCATTCTCTTTTATTTTACTCTCACTTTCCTGCAATGGTTCACAATGACTTGAGTTTTTCTTCTTAGTTTGTTAACTTCTTTTTAGGTTTCTGATAGAATTATAAGAAATAAGCAAACTCACCTTTGTGTTTATGAAAAATATACATTTAAAATGAATGCATAGGTATGTAGATATATGCACATATGTATATCGCATATATACATACCTAAATATATATATATATATATATATATGGTCTCATCTGGAAGAAAAGAAAAAGCTCATGAAGGAGCTCAGGTCTGTGTCTTTAAATTCAACTCTTTTAAGATCTGCTTTTTGTCATATCACATGCTTTTATTCATGTTCCTTCTCCTTAATTTTCCTCTTATTGAAGGCAAGAAATTTTTCATAATTAGAATCTCAACAGATGTAAGAGTCAGAAGTTCTTCCTCTTTTACAAGAAAAAAGTCAGATTTGAATTAATGGACCTTCCTCTTTGAAGAAAAGAAAGTTGTTTCCTCAGTTTCCCTAGTAACACTCATTCAGACCATAATTGTGAATCAAAGTAGTCTCATTTTGTTCATATGATGAATAATAGAATTAGATTCATATCTGGAAGAGACCTCAGATGTCATCTAATTCCCTCATCTTATTGTAAAGTTCTATGATTGCCTAAGGTAACAAAGATTTATGTGGCAGCATTGGAATCTGAATTTACATTCTCAAATTCCAAAGGTTTTTTTGTTTTGTTGTTTGTTTATCAGTCTTCCGACTTAAAATGCTTGCTTGGGGCTCTCATACTAATATATGAAAGAATTGTAGGTATTGATTGGGGTTAAGAAAACGAAATAAGGAGAAAATATAAATGGATGTGAAAACTCTTTAGATAACCCAAACTATTTAGGGAGCTGCTATCCCATTGATAAATAAGGGCAACTCTCTATGACACACTGAGAATTATCCTTGGCAAGTTTTGCAGATATGTGTTCCTTGTAAAACATTTATGATACATTTTCTTGTAAGTATTTGAAAAATCTTTAACAAGGCATCTATTAGTGATTGGCCTAAGGAGTACATATTTCATATGCATTCAGCTGTGTTTTTATATTTCAGGTTAGGTTCACTGTATTTTAGCAAAAAAATTATATTATGCTTTTATAATTTTATAACAAGGGATTCACTTTTTTAAAGAATCTAAAAGAGTATACAAATAATGCTTTAATGGTAAAAATAGTTTTATAACATTGCACAACTTACACTTTTCCCAACTTATACAATGAGGAATCAATGTTATCCTTGGTTTAAAGTACACTGTATGACTTTTAGCTACTCAGAACCATAGATGACTACATACCCAAACAGCCAGATGACATCACAGTGAAAAAATAACACTTAAAATAAACATGTAGCACTCATTCTCTCCTCAGATACAAACCATGTCAGAAAGGGAAGAGTGAAGGCAAGTAGAGAATATGTACAAAAAGATGTATAAAGGGAAACTGTTGGGGTCAAAGCACATGTTAAGAGATGCATATAAAGTAAAGACATGTAGAGGGACAAAACATACCTCTGATATTTCAGGGCTACTGATATCTTCTGGTGACGTCATTGAGTTGTTCCTGCTGGACTTATTCCCAGCTGGTCTATTGAAGTCTGTACTTTTCTCCTAGGTAAGTTGGATTCACATATTACAGTCTCTGTTGAATATATAGTTCCTACTGAGTGTGTGGTCTTATTGACTTTCAATTTTGTGTGGGTTGCTTCACATATTTTCTGCTATCCTACTGGTCTCTGTCACTGGCAGGTATAGCTACTCTGGTCATCATGTTGGGGTTCTCATATTGACTACCAGATTCCAGTTTTTGCTCAGTGGAGTCCTCTTCTTCAGCTCTCTCAGAAAAGGCAGAAATTCATCAATTCACTTTTAAGAGAAAAGAACATTTGAATGGCCCATTTCCCAAAGCCTTGGTAAAAATGGGTATTTCCACAGAAAGGCTCTTTGGAACAGATGAGAGGTTCTCTAAATATTACTCAGGATTATTTTTTTTCCTTGTATTTCTTGGTTACCACAGGGAGGTTTTCTCTTTGATTTGGGATGCAAAATTCTTTGTGGCTATTAACTTCACTAAGACACAGAGCAGGTATTTGTTTTCAAGACTGCTTGCCCAAAAGATACTCAATGACTCAAGGTTTAGGTTATCCCATTTTTCAGATTTCATATTCCTTTTGTCCATGTAAATGAATAGGTATTATGAAAGTCACAGCAACAAATCCTAAATCCTGGGTTCAAAATCATTTCTTTGTTTTAAGACTTACTGTCTTACTGTTTATATATATGTAGCTGACAAACTTGCCCTTAATATGCATAAATTGCTAGCAAAAAGCATGCAATTCATATATTTGACTTTTTCTCACTGGTGAAGTCATGAGAATATTGAATTTTTACAATCAACATAAAAATTAAGCTTCTTAAAGGAAAGCAAAAAGCTGCTTAAAGGAAAGGAGAGCAGAGTTTTGTTTTGTTTTTTCATTTTTGTATTCCCTAAATCACAAACCAATTCCATTAAATTCTGAGTTTTAAAACATAACAGGTCCCGAAAAATTGAAAATATTATGATCAAAAGACAATAAAAAGGAATTACATGTATAACCAATGTAGAACTCTGACCAAAACAAAGTGAGGAAAACCTTGAGAATATTGGGAGGAACCCCTGGGATTAGTTTATGGTATACCAATCATGGACAAGGGTAAAGTAGTTTGGGAAGACATATATGCATTGTGATCTGCAAGGGATATCTGAATCAATGATACTTCAAATCCATTTAAATAATATGTTAAGCACAGAACCTGCGCATAATAGACAGTTTTAAGATATACTTGAATGGAATTGAATTCCTAATAGCTGCTATGATGTACTGAAAAATTCAGGTACAGTCCAAGGTCAAAAATTAAAAAAAAAGGAATAGAAGTCAAGCTGGGGTCAGATATTCCAATCAGTCAGCTAATACATCTTTAATATGCTCTAGACAAACTGGACTTTTCCTCCCTGA
Organism: Antechinus flavipes; assembly: GCF_016432865.1. NCBI lineage: Eukaryota > Metazoa > Chordata > Mammalia > Dasyuromorphia > Dasyuridae > Antechinus > Antechinus flavipes. The sequence goes on along the minus strand of NC_067399.1, from coordinate 286,753,603 downwards.
TCTTAATATTTCCCACTTCCCTTGACTATCTGAGATGTCTAGAATGTACTATTACCTTTTGGAAACCTAATTTTTAATTCTCTTCAAAGCCTACCTCAATTGCTCCTTCTTTGATGAATTCTTTAATGTTCTCTTTGTTTCCTACTCCATGTGCTCTTTCCCTACTCAAAGTAGTTTTAAGTTCCCTTATTCAAATATATTTTGCATTCTATTGGTAGAATGTAAGCTCTTTAGGGGCTGGATTTTATATGTTTCCTTTTGTTTTGTTTTATTTTTCTCTGTTTCTAATAGCACAGAGAGCATTTAATGCATGTTTTATAAATTAAATCAATGTCTTGGGTGAGGTTTGTGTTTTAAGCAGCAGTGAGATTAGACACACATTAGAAACAGATTAACAAAATAAAGTTTACAAGAAAGCATAGTTAAAAAGTTAAAACTGAAATCTATAATAAATATAAAGCAATAACTCAAAAGTTATGGCACTCAGGTCAAGCCATAAAATACTGCCTGGGCAAGACTTCTGAAAATTTACAAATCAACTTTTTAAGATTGGTTCACTTGCTTTTAAGATAGATTCATTTACTGGCAGGATGGGAGGGGGAAAGTTTTCTGATTCACAAAGTATTCAAACCTCCATACACTAAGCTTTATGAAAAGGAATAGAATACTGCAAAACTACTATAGGAAGGTTTTTGTTTGCAATGAGAGCCAGACAACAAGAAGAGCTAAATTGGGATGACTCTTTATTCTTACTTATGAGGTGCTAAGGCCTGTTGTTTGTATGTGATTAAAGACCACAAGATTTGGGAGAGTTCCAGAAACTCCACCCTACTTACAATACTGACCAGAGTTTAATCAAAAAAAGCTCATACATGGCAATTATGGCGTATAGTGCTAGCAAGTGAGGAAACATAGGGGGGATAGTGGGGAACACACATCTGGATACACCTTTTTGTGCTCCATCTACTTTATTACAAGATCCTGCTAAGGATAATATGTAGCAAAAATCAATCCTTTTTCCTACCATCATCCCTTTATATTCCCCACTAATTATTCTGTGCATTAAAGTCAGACATGACTGAAAAATAAAAAAAAAAAACAGCAAAAGATTAACCTGCTTTATTATCCTCCTCACTCTCCCCCTCACATACTCCAGACACAAACATTCATCTAAGAACATAATTTTTACCTTCAGGAATATATTCCACTAATTAAAAAGTATTTTTTCTCAACAATCAATAGTGCTGTATGCATCTCATTCTGCAGTGAGACATTTAAGTTTGTATTTAAAGGAATTCATGCTCTTCTAAATTTTGTGGTACAGAAAATTAGCAAATTCATATGCCAGAATTATAAAAATTGAAAGGAAATGAAAACAAAAATCTCAAGTATACTTTGTTTTTAAATTACACCTAAAGAACATAAAGCATTTAAAAATTTGCCAAGCATTAATTCTGCTTTAAATGTTGGTATTTCCACTCTATGACCCTGATATTTCCATTTTAATCTTTGTCAAAATGTGTCTTTGTATTCCAAATCCGCCTTCTCTCAAATTCCATTAACAGACACCTGAAAAGATACAGTATGTGTCTCAGGCAGCAAAAACAGACCAAAGGTTGTAAAATAAAATAAAATAAAATTTGTTTACCAGTTTGCCATGGATGATGATGTCAAGAGAAATGAAAAATTCTATTCTACTCTCATTAAGTAATAATTTGTCTTCACCTTCCATCTCCAGGAGATATATCAGCACTTTGTCATCGTATGACATGGTCAGATTTTAACAGACAAGACAAAATCAGTGAATTACTGGAGTTTTTGTTTGGTTATTGTTAATTTTCAGTTTAGTTCTTTATTTCTTTTGTTTCATTTTATTTAAATTACACATTCTAATTAAATTTTTGGAGTTTCAAATATCTAATCTGTTCGGAAATATATGTAATTTGAAATAAGAATTTCCTTTAAGGTCAAGAATGATTTGAATGTAGTACAATAATATGATTTTATTAAAAGATTGGACAAAATCATAGAACCATAGAAACAGGAATGATTCCCAGAGATCTATGATCAGAATTATTTTTCCCTTTATAATTCACTTAAAACTCACTAAGAAGCCTTTCCTGAGTACACCTGAAATTTTTTGTGTTTTTCCACTTCTCCCAATTTGATTTTGTGAGCTCTTTGAATCTCCCTTCCATAGAATATAAGTCCCTTAAGGAAATTGTTTGTCTTTCAACTCCATTTTTAAGTAGAGCACTTTGGATATGGTGAGTTCTTACTACTCAAATTGAATTGGGAAAATTACAATTAGCAAAATTTTCTTCAATTCTTTCCTTATCTACTTCATCTAATAATATTTCAATTTTGGGACATCACCTGCAAAGTTATTGGGTGGAGTAAGAAGTATCTTTGTTGAAAATCACTAAATAAAATAAGAATATGATCCATTATTTAACAAGATAATATTACATGGGTTGTGAATTCTAATCTGATAAAAATAAATTTGCTTTACTATGTCCACCCATATTAATGGGGGAAGTGAATGAAAGAGAAGAAATCTTTGAACATTCCTTTTCTTTAATAAAGGATATCCACATTTCTTCTATTTTCTTCCTCTTAATTCTTAAAAACATGATCTATCATGCAGTACATATAGGAAATTCAAACTGTCCATTATAATTCACTCTTTTCAAAATAGTACTGGTTTTTCCCTCATACCTTGAGATCTTAGGGGTTTCCAATAACTATTGGATTTGTCTTTTGCAGTTTTGAAGTTGGTAAGACTAGCACATAATTTTTATCATCACATTTCTACTACATCTCAACTACACTCCAGGAGATGTCAAAAATAATAGCTAAAAGCTGCATGATAACATCAGCCAATTTCTTAAAAAAAAAAAAAAAAAGATGGAAAGGAAAAAAGAAAGGGAAGGGAAGGGAAGGGAAGGGAAGGGAAGGGAAGGGAAGGGAAGGGAAGGGAAGGGAAGGGAAGGGAAGGGAAGGGAAGGGAAAAGAAGGGAAGGGAAGGGAAGAGAAGGGAAAAGAAGGGGAAAGGAAGGGAAGAGAAGGGAAGGGAAGGGAAGAGAAGGGAAGAGAAGGGAAGAGAAGGGAAGGGAAGGGAAAGGAAGGGAAGAGAAGGGAAGGGAAGGGAAGGGAAGGGAAAGGAAGGGAAGGGAAGGGAAGGGAAGGGAAAGGAAGGGAAGGAAAGGGAAGGGAAAAAGAAAGGGAAGGGAAGGGAAAGGGAAGGGAAAGGAAAGGCAAAAAGAAAGGGAAAGGAAAGGGAAAAAGAAAGGGACGGGAAAGAGAAAAGGGAAAGGAAGGAAGGAAAGGAAAGGGAAGGGAAAGGAAAGGAAAGGAAAGGAAAAAGGAAAGGAGAAGAGAGGAGAGGAGAGGAGAGGAGAGGAGAGGAGAAAGGAAAGGAAAAGAAGGGGAAAGGAAAGGAAAGGAAAGGAAGGAAAGGAAAGGAAAGGAAAGGAAAGGAAAGGAAAGGAAAGGAAAGGAAAGGAAAAGGAAAGGAAAAAGGAAAGGAAAGGAAAGGAAAGGAAAGGAAAGGAAAGGAAAAGGAAGGGAAGGGAAAGGAAAGGAAAGGAAAGGAAGGGAAGGGAAGGGAAAGGAAAGGGAAGGGAAAGGGAAAGGGAAAGGGAAAAATTGAGGAAATGACTATCAGGACCTGCTGCTTTGAAAACAGATTTTTTAAAGTCATCTTCCTTGTTGTAGCTTGATGTCCTATTTTCTTTTCATAGATTTTTTTTTTTTGTTGTTGTAGTTACCTGCTCTTGTCTTTTTAAAGATTGTGATGGTAGAAGGGGAAAAAAATTAAAATGATTACTTTTGTGACTTTATTAGCTTTCTTTCTCCATAAAAGAGAAAGACTTAAACTGTTTTTAAAATATACTTCATATATATATATATACATATATATATACATATATATATATATATTCTAGTTTTTCATCCTCACCAAATTCTATCATTTTTAATCTTAATTTTTTATTTTTTTTTGCAAATCTAAAGGGGCTTTTTTTTTTTTTTTTTTTTTTTTTTTTGCTATTCCACATAGTAGAAGAAGCAGTATGTTTATAGAGTTAAAGACATATTCAAATCATGACTTTGTCATTCATTAGGAATATGATTTAGGGCAATTTTTCTAGCTTCACAAATAATTGTACTGTGTACTTTAATAGGTGCTTGTGAAAAAAAAAAATGCTATGCAAAGAGGGAATTCTCTTTTGTTTTTTGTCTAATGAGGAATGGCCTGTCTTGAAGGTGGTCGAATACTCCCTCCTTAGAAGTCTTCAAGCAGAGGCTAGGTGACCACTTTCAGGTATGTCACAGTAAGAATATCTTTGGAATCTTTGGAAAATAATATGCATTAGATATCCATGAAAACCCATTCTAATTTTCCAGTTCTGAGATTCCATTATTATATAAATTGTTTTCTTCTTGTAATTCTTTTATTTGAATACCCAGAACAGTTTTTCAATTCTTTTGAAATCTAATAAAATCATAGAAACTCAGAGTTCAAACTGACTTTGGGAAGTCACAAACTGTCCAAAGTTGTTTTTTTTTTTTGTTTTTTGTTTTTTGTTTTTTGTTTTTTGTTTTTTGTTTGTTTGTTTGTTTTGTTTTGTTTTGTTTTGTTTTGTTTTTGTCATAGGACATTAGAATTATCCCTTAACACTCTCATAATGTCTAAATAAAGCAAGCTTTTCTAAATTCTTAACTTGACATCTCTGCCAGTTTTGGCAGTGTGGACTACTTTTAGGAACATTCCCTTGGGCTTCTGTGACACTGCTCTCTCTTGGTTGTAATAAGTGTCTCCCTATTCTTTCTTAGTCTACTTTGCTGATCCATACTTCTCTCTTCCTTCTCCACTATAAGAAGGAATCTTCTTTTCATTTTCTCCCATTTCTCTCATGATAATCTCATCAGTTCTAGTGGGTTTAATTATCTCTCTGCAAGTGACTCCCAGTATATAAACACATCCCTCCCTCAACTCTTCTTCAACCCTACTTCAGCATCATAAATTACTTTGTTGAACATCTCTACCAGGATTCCTGGTGTATAGTTCAAACCTATATCTAAAATGGAACTCACTTTATAGCTAAGGGAAAAAAAAGGAAAAACCAATTCCTTTTTTCAAATTGCCTCATTTTTATTGATGGCATGCTTGTCATTGGCACACGGATTTGTAATCTTAAGAATTGTGTCTTTCCTCTCTCTACTTTTACTCCAATAAATCTTGTTGATCCTACCTCCATGATATTTTTTCTCAGCCATTCACTTCCTTTCATTTACATTGTCTTTTTCCTGTGTCAAGTACTTATCATCTCTAGCTTGAACTATTTAAAGAAGTTTATAAAATGATTTTCACTATATCCAGTCTCTTTTCTTCCCAAACTATCCTCGATACAATTTGCTGACTTAATATATCTAAAACAAAGATGTAATCATTTCACCTCCCTACTTAAAAAGTCTCTCTGTTCTCTATAGATGTCCTCAATGTCTCTATATTCTCTATAATGATATATAAAATTTATGGCCTGTCTTTTAAAACACCCTATAATCTAGCTCTTATCTAACCTTACAGTATTATTTCATATTAATCCTTTTCATGCCTTCTATTCCAGTCAAATTATAGTTGAAGATAAACAACATTCTATTTCCTGCTTTTGTACCTTTGAACAAGCGATAATTTAGATTTAAGATAAATAACTTCTTCACCTCTACCTCCTAAAATTCCTTTCTTATTTCAAAGCACACTTTATGTGGCACCTAGAAGTCTTTCATTATCTTTAAATTATTAAATATTTTTCCCTATTGAAATTACTTAGCTTATACTTTGCATTTAGTGACTTCATTACATGTTATGTTCCTCAAAGAATGTAATCTACTTAAGGGAATGAATTAACTGTTCGAGTTTTGTATTTATATTCCCAATAGCTAGCTCAGTACTTTATGTAAAGGTAGCTTTTGGGTCTTTCTAATCCCATTCCACATTTTTTTCCCCTTCACAGTCAAATTAAAATGGTTTAGGTATTATCCCTTGTCAAGCACATTTCTTCTCCAATTCTATACCTTTGCTCAGAATGTTATCTTGAACATGGAATGTATTCTCTCCTTATCTCTGCTTCTTGTAGAATATTTAGATTATTGATTAAAAATAATCAACACTTCTAATGATTACTGCAACTAATTTCTAGGTGTTAGGTGTACATTTACTTTGTATAGTCAGTCATTGGTGAAAAAGTTTTTAAGAGTGTGCAAGAGATTATGCATACAACTGAAACTGGTCCTGCCTCTTCAGAAAAATAAAGAAAATGGAGGATTATTCATCATGGTCAGGAAATGTTTTCTCCTGGCACTAGATCTCTCTAGTAAAGGAAAAAGAGGGGATGAAAAGGAACTATTTGGTTGGAGTCTTTGCAAAGGTTGTTGAACTCTATTTTCCTTGTTACTATGGATTTTTGAGTATGCAAATACCTTTTGTAACTCAGTATAATTATGGATAAATCACAGTCTGAGTTTAGTTGGCATTAATAGATCTTATAGCATAAACTTATGTAGCCAAACTTCATAAAAGGCTACTCTAATTTTAAGATGTGACTTTGGCTACTGAGGAACCAAAGATCTCTATATTTAGCCATTGGTAGCCTTGTAAATAAATGAAGTCCCTCAGTTTTTCTTAATCACAATTATTTTGACTTTTAGATTTCTTTGTTTCCTTCAAGGTCATCTAAAGTTTCCCTCTCTACAAAGCTTTTCTCTTTACTAGCTGTGTGATTTTAGGCAAGTCAGATAATATCTCTGAGCCCCAGTTTTCACCTATGTTAAAAATGGCATTCATGTATTACCAGGCTATCTACCTCGTTGGGATGTGGTGAGGAAAGCTATTTGTAAAATGCTATGTAAAAGTGAGTTCTTAGCATTATTAACCTTTCTAAGGTAGAACTTATTAGATTTGCATCTTTAATTATTAATACTATAACAAGAGACATGGCAATATCATAACTCTAGTTGGTGCACTAGAGGTTCTGTCTTTAATGGATTAATGAGAATAATAAAGTCATAGAATGTTAAAGTTAGAAATTCCCATACACATAATTTAGTCTCACAAGTTCTTATTTTATAGAGCGTATGCTGGAGAATTCAAGGAATGGGGGGAAATAAAACTTTATTATGGTAGGAAAGGAAATGCCCATTTCTGAGTCTATAAAGTGAGAGTGAATTGTGGGTAAATGTCATGGTTCTGGAGGGATGTCATAAGGACAATCTGAATAAGTCATGAATATTTGTTATTTCTGCTAATATATGCTCAGGGTTTAAAGAGAGGAGAGGCAAGAATTTTAAATTGCTGCTATCCTGTGATGTAGACATCATTTGTGTTTATAGATTTGGTAATGAAAATAATAGTCCTATAAAAAGGGAGCCAAGGGAAAATACACGGACAACTGCTCAAGACAGGGAGGGGACAAAAGAGGAGAGCAAGGAAAATGAATTAGAGACCTAAGGGGGAATAGCTGGAGCTCTAATTTCAGGGTGTCAAATTTAAAAATTACTATAAACTACAATGTCAGTGCCCAAGCTCATTCTACTGATTGCTCTTTTATTCCTCTTCTGAAATGGAATAGAAATCTTGGGATATCCCAGAATATACTTTTTATCCAAGAGAACAACACTGAGATTTCCTTTGCCACTTTCCTGCCTTACCACTCCTTGTCCTATCTGCATAAAGTCTTGATTACATCTCAGGGATCAATTTGTCTACTACTTCATTTCCCATTTTGTCTTTGAACATGAAGTCTAATTTCTTCTGAATTTCCCTAGAACTAAGAAAGAGAAATACTTATTATTACTCTCATCTTGACTCACACCAAGATTAACTAATATGCTAATGACTCTGAAGAAACCAAGAATTACAGATTTATTATGCATTTATATAGTTCTTTAAAGTTTACTGTTTTCCTCATAACAGTCTATAAATATGTTAAATATATAGATATATTTCAACAGTTAAAGGAATTGATATCAGAACAGTGGAATCACTTCCCAAAGTCAAAGATTCCTCAAGTCCTCCAACTCCAAGATCAGTGCTCTTTTCTACTAAATATATCAAGAGCACATGAAAATCTCAACACTTCACTCCTCTCTTCCTGCTCTTACCATGAACAAGGAGTACAGTGTGATCATGCTAAGCATCAGCCCCAGTGCGTGCATCTTCATGAGCCTTCTGCCTGCCAGTGGGAAGAAGATCCTTCAGGTGAACTGAAACAACCTGAAAAAGGTTGAAGTTTAGTAGTCCAGGATCATTCCATGATAATTGAAAAGAAACTGGAATGTGGAAACGAATTCCAAAATTCCTGATGGCTAATGGGCAGTTGGTCAAGATGCTGCTCTACACGGAAGTCATCTTCTTTCTAGACTTCAAAGTCATAAAAAACATATTTTTCTCTACAAGGAAAGAAAACTCTCAAAATTTCTTCTACTGGAGCAGAAATCCTGTCTTTCAACCAATAGCAAGTGCTAGATATTCCTTGCTGTCAACTTCAATGAAAAAGACTCAAGAACATTTGACTTTGTTGATCCTAGAATGTGTTCTGTAGTTTCGAAGTTTGATTTGGGCCAAGATGTCACAGATTCCACCAGTCATGTCTTTGCCCTTTATAGTCTCCACATTAGAAGGAAAAAAAATCTCTACTGAGTTTTAAGGAGTCTGAGACTTTAGAAAGCTGTCTCAAAGTTTTGCAAATATAAGGGTCTTTTATGGAAGAAATTAATTTATCATGGATACATTAATAATGGCAGGAATATGAAACAAAAAGGTGGAGCTAATCAAGGACCCAGTCTGCATTACTTAGCAATCTTTTTTTTTTTTGTTTGTTTGTTTTGTTTGTTTCTGCTTGGAAATGTCATTCATATGATAAATAACTAGGGGGCACCTTGGGAGTTAGGGAAGTCTTGTTTCCAAAATACCCTCCTCTTAGGAAATTTTGGCGGAGCTGCGTTTCTCTAATGATTTTTTTTTTTTAAATATACAGACTCATAATCAGGGATTTAACTAGAGCTAAAAGACATTTTCCCACCCCAAGACAGATAGTGGACTGAAAACTAGGATCTTGAATAGAAGAGCAAGATCAATAAAAGAATAAATTACATTTTAGTCAGGTAGTTTCTTGTGGCATTTGTTGCCTTGCTTTTCTTTTTGTGTGTCTCATAGTACTAAGTTAAGCTAAGTTTCTTAAGCTAAGTTTAAAAAACAACAACTATTATCTTGTTATCTAGTCTTGCCAGGTACTGGCCACAACACCCCAATAAGAGCAGAAAACTGTTCATGAGCCTGTTTTTGAGAGGTGAAATAACTAATCTAGCAGATGTCAGTACAGAACAATTGGCAGCCAACATGCCAGTAGAAACATTCAGCAGAGATAATATGCCAAGGAAAGCTGAGATGGAATAAATGCTCAGAAATCCTATAGTGTCCACTGGAAAATGAAAATGCAAAATCCAACTTAGTGCGCAGAGGAAACAACATATTCATACCAAAAAGAGGACACAAGAATGGCATCATAGAGTCTGGGGTGACCCAGCCCTACATATACTCTGGTCATACATTTTTTTTTTTTTTTATGTAAGCACCACCCTGCACCTAGTTCTTATTATATGATCCTTCATCTATCTGTAAATGCATACCGTCCATGTGCATTTCTCTGCATGTATACCCTCCTCTGTTGGTAGCATAATTATCTGTAGAAGCATGTGCCCTATATATACACACACACACTCAGGGAGTCTTTTTATTTACTGAGCAGCAAATGTCTTTTCCTTTGACCTACTATGTTCTCATTTGCTGCTAAAATAAACATAGCAAAGGGGGTTTATAAGATATGCCTTTGGATGAGAAATGACTGATCCTCAAACATAAAGGAGATTTCTGGGAGCCCATACATAAGGGGGGAGGGAGTGCTAGGAGCTACAGCAGTAACATGCTAATATCCAATTAAGAGAAATTTGAATTTCAGCTAATAAAAGGCAAACCCCTCAAAAATGCATAGGGAAAGGAATGTCCTATGAGTTGGGGGTGATACCAAAGTCTTCTTCAGTACTTCAGTGATCTGTGATTTCAAGGATTTAAAAGTTCTTTGGGACTTAATTGACAATATAATGAGTTGCTATGGTCAAAAAAATCACCACCTTTGGAACAGGACCTCAGATGATGAGCCTCTTCACACTTAGCTAGGCTGGTTCTTGAAAGACAGACTTACAAGCAAAATGTAGCCCAGTAAAATACTTTACAATTTAATCAGCCTTGACACATTTACTCTCCACTAAGAACTTTGACAACCCAGGATCACCTATTATTATTTTGAGGCATTGATGGAGGTTTTGAGTAGAGATATTGCAACTATCTTCTACTAATATAACATTTTCTTTCAAACACAACACTGGCTCTAGAGTCAGAAGAACCTGGATTCAAATTTCCTTATTCCCTCCTCGGATCTTATAAAAGTCATTTAAAATCTCTGAACCTCAGTTTTTTTCCTTTATAAAATGACTGAATTGGACTAGATGGCCTAGATACGTTCTCATTCTAGAATTTTGATTTATTGACAAGTATTCTACTGTACCCACATTAAAACATAGCTATTCCTTCCTGGCATTATCTATTTTGATGATAGAATCAATTATTTTCCATATAGTTAAAAACCTCAGTATGATTTGTATTTATTTTTCTCTCTCTGTAGCTCCCTCTATTTATTCACATTTTGTTTAATTTTTCATAGCTGTTTTGTAGAAGTGCCTTAATTTGATTGTTTCCTTTCATGTTTGTCTTCACCAGGTGTTTCTTGACTGTGGCACATTTCCCACATGATAAAATTAAGGACCTAATTAATGCCTTTAAGGACATTGGTGTACAATTCAGCACCTAATTTTCTTCAGGATGTATATTTAGGTGTTTAACTAGGTGGAACTTGATGCCAAAGATTTCATTTGCACACAAAGCCCTTCCATTGCTTTTTCAACATTACTCAGTGCAGACACAAAGAATTCCCATGTAGCATTTTTTTTTTTGCAAGCAGAGTTGCACAGAAAATAAATATATCTAAGCCACATTTCATCAGAGCAGAAACAAAAATCCTATTAGATGAGGTGTTGAAATATGAGGTCCATTTCTTTTGTGCAGTGAGGATAATACCCAGCATTTGAAAAAGGAGAAAGGGGGGAAAAAACCTGCAAAAGCATCCCATGGAAAATGAATGCTTTGAGGAATCACATCTGAGATGTAGAGAATGTTAAGAAAAATATGGCATCACATCAAGCACAAAACAGAAAGCTAAATCACCAACAGGCAATGTTAGGTGGGAGCCAGCTAGGAAGCAAAATCCATTGATCTAGCTGGAAGCAAACGATATTGGGATAGACACCATCTGGACAAAGTTAGTAGAGGTGCCCCATCTCATTTCATTTAATTTTAAAACTACTTTGGAATGCAAATGGTACAGAATTATTGGTTTTATTACTAAGAGATATACGCTTTGTATTCTTGCAGGACACCAACTGTAGTATAAAACTGTACTTTACCCTCATTGTTGTAAATCTTCATTGGGATTTGTAGCATGTAATTGAGGCACCTCATACTTGTGCAACTCAGCATGGAAAACTGGAGGATGAGAAGAATCTCATAGTATTTCAAACTAAGTGTTTTCCCCCTATAAATGATAATTATGAAGGTTGATGGTGGATAGTTCAAAAGAGGCTTTGAAAGAGGAAGAAATAACATTGAAAATTACAGCATGCCTTTAACCAGCGGGGCTAGAAATAGTGCCAATTAAATTCAAAAGGTATGCATCCAATTCTCATGTCTGGTATTCTAAAAACCATGGCAGATGTCAATTTCTATCTTCTCTTCCATACTTCTTAAGTGAGAGCAATTTTGCTTTTCAAATCAGGAAAGACAATCTAGAGAAAGAGTGCAGATAGTAAATAAGACCTACCCTCAGAATCAGTAAAACATAAATTTAATGCCATCCTCTGACACATAGCAGCAATATGGCCCTGGATAACTCAGCTTCTCAGCCAAGTGCTCCAAGAAATTCTCTCAGACTAAATGTTGCAAAATAAAGGCTGATCTGCATTGCTAGAGGGGTGTCCCTAAAAAGATAAAATCTTAAATCTATATAAGCAAAACAAAATAAAATTTCATTGATAGTATCACTATGTTGTATTTGAGAATTAAATTCAATCCTGAATATTAGCTAGGGTCCCACACTACTGTTTGCCATTAAGTTCAGGGATGGGCAATTAATAATTGATATGTGACTACATAAACTAGAGTAGCAGGGACTACAATAAGCAATGACATTTAATATTTCAATAATTATGTGACTTCTTTTATGTGTTTGAGATCACAACTCAACCTGGCTTTCTAGTCATGTCTGATTCTTGCTCTTGTCTTCTCATAAATTCTTCACAAAATAGCTACCCAATACATATCCAAAGATTTTCCCTACTGTTTTTTTAAAAATATTTTATGAATACCATTTCATAGTCCAGACTATAATTTTATTTCTTTCACTCACTAATTAGTCTACTATTTTCTGAGTGATTATATTTTATGCCACATCTTGAATGAAGCTTACTCTAGAAATATATAAAAGATTATTTACATCCATCATGTTTTTCTCCATTTTCCCTTAGGTCACTCAAAATTCTATTTTTTGGAAACGATACTACATAATTCAGGATATATCATTATCCAAAGAATATTGGCATTAAAAAAGTGGAGTTTTGTTTTCAAAATCAGCTGAAGGCATTGAAAGTTACTGTTCAGTTTTCCAAATGAAATGAAGCCCAGTTCAATTCATCTCTACAGTAAGCATTTATTAAGCAACTACTCTGTGCAAAAACTCTTGTGCTGGGTGCTATGGCTACAAGACTCAAGCCAAAAGAAAAACTCTGTCTTTACAGACTATATATTCTTTTGTGGGATACAGACAAGAATAGTTGAGGAAAATATTGAATTATGGGCAATCTTCTCATTGAAGGTGTATTATGAGCTGAGCCTTGAGAGAAACCAAAGATTCTAAAGAGAATCCCTAAAGAGATGGGAGAATCTGAAGACCTCAGAATAGTTTGATAAGGAAATTGAGAACCCAGAAGATTGTGACTTGGCTAGGCAGGCAAAGATCATAAATAGTAGAGTTGAATTAGAGAACCCAGTTTCTCTGACACGAAATCCATCTATGAAGCAAACAGGTTTTTCTCTTCAATTCTGATCCTAACATCATTCTGCTAAATTTGTCTAGGACAAATGCCCATCTAGCTATGAATCATAATCTGCACAGTAGTCTGAATTGGACTTTTGATTTGTTCTTGGCTTTGATGCATTGATGTGCATTCTCATCAATGTAAAGATGCCCTCCTTTGTAGGTCATAACCCAGGCATATATTCATAATCCAGGGATATATTCTCATATATGTTATTTTCTTGTTTATGTCTTTCCCTATCACTCTCACTCCTATAGACTAGACTGTCAGATAGACTGAAGACTTCTCTCCGGGTCCTTTATTTGGAGAATACCAGCAATATTGTTCAACCCTCACTCTTGCTACATAACTGGTCTACCTTTTGTTTCATTGCCATGTGTGATACTTCTCATATACCAATCATCATTGATAATGTGTTAAATCCTATGCTCCCTCTGTGCAAAGATTTACACTGAACTTTAGGTCACCTCAAATTTTTCTAAGATAACGGTGTTTGGGGATTTATAATATCAGAGCATCACTGTGAGATTTTTTTTTTTTTTTGCTCAAGAGAAAAAAAAATAAACTTTTGAAGTCTCAAGGAACTTGGGAACATCAAAAGTGCTACATTGTAGCAAAAATTGTAATCTTGTCTTGATTTGCTTTTCAATTCTAGACTGAGATAATTATCTATTAGGTTTGCTTGCCCAGATACTTATGTCCTGGTAGATTGGCTCAGTAGATTATCTAGATGCATTACCATTGAGACAAGAGCTGTGGGAAAATGACCACAATGTTTTGCTGAGGGAGGTATAATTAAAAAAGTCAAAATGTCAGACCAACAGTTGCTATTTTGCATATACAGAAGTGCTACAGGGGTAAGGTTAAAACTGTCTCCTTAATCCTATCTTAATTTTGTTTTCCTTGTGAAGAAATAATGCCCTGGAGATTCATATTAACCAGGTGATTAGTTCTAAGAGACTAAAAGATTGGGTACTTGACTATACATGAGATGACAGTTGAAGTGAGAGAATCAGGAGACACTGTATATAATAATTCAGTTCAGAAGTCAGTTAAAAGGAATTTTAATTCAAGAGTTCTGAAAGAGAGAAGCAGTTAACAGAAGAGTTCTAAGAAATATTCAAATAGCACACCTGATATCATTGTATGTCTCTGTATCTTTTGGGATAGCCTGGATGAGGTGAAGAGCTGCTTCTCTTTAGCTCAGAGATCAGAGCTTGATCTAAGAAAGCTAGAAGGAACTTCAAAAGCTAATGTATCTAGGCATTTTAAATAATTTTCCCCTTTGTAATTGGCCAGAATCTCTTTTGAGCTACAATGGAGTATACTTAAAAAATTATGTAGTAATTGGGGGTCTGTGAAATCAACATATGTTTTCTGCCAATAAGAGTATGCCAATAAATACTTCTAAATTAAAAAAAAAATCCTTCTCCTCCCCCAGGAATTTTCCTTAGAAATTTGGTTTTATGTTTGTTTAAAAGCAAACAAATGAATATTTGAACTTGGGGTTTGCCTAATAACTATCATTTTCTTTCAAAAGAATAATAAAACTGCTCTATGCTGAACAGATTCAGAAGGACTTAACCTGTTTAATTTTCCCATCCAAACTCTTGTGTATGTCTTTTTTTTCCCTTTCTGGTTCATTGTTTCTGGGAATAGGCCATACAATTTAGACAAGTAAACTTTTACCTAAAGAAAAATTCTTTCTCAAACCTTCCCCAAATCACACACATGACTAAGTGTTTAGGGCTCAAAGATAATCTCTGCTACATTTAAACTATATAGTCACAGTTAAGATTTCTAGTTATCAAAGCAAAGTAAAAAAAAAAAATCCCAACAGAAATAGGTTATAGAAGTTATTTCCCCAATATTCTAGATTTCCCTGGATTCCCAATTTTTAAATTCCCTTATTTATCCCAAGTCATAACTGAATGAGACCTATTCTATGTCAATCATCAATATAATGAACCAAATTTGGAAATACATATATCAGTGAAGAAAAAAAGTCTTATTTTCTTATTGTTGGTGTGCATACACATATACATTTTAAATAACATCAACCATTTAATATCTATAAGATATCAACCATCTTAACAACTTAATAATAGTCAGCCATCCTTACATTCATATGAAAAGATGCCAAATCCTTAATTTAAGTATTCATTTGAAAAAAAGACAACTACATAAGACCAATATAAATTATATTTGTTCTTAAATATATGTAATGTAATGGACAAACTTTGACACAGTAAACTCTCTGGGTCCCCTATAAATTGATGTTATCAAATCCCAACTTGACCCTTGATGAAGCAAGATAATATATTTGCTTCAGAATAATTTAATTTATACCCTACACTCCCCACAGATCCTGTTCTAAATCTCCTCTTCTCTTCTCAAATCTTTTACCTCATTCTCTCCTATCCCCTTGTCAGCTGAGGATGTCACATTAGACTTTACTGAGAAAATAGAGGCCATTTGCCATGTATTTCTTTCCTCTTCATCTCAAAATCCCTTGGTATCCCAAACTCTTTCCAGTATCTAATAATGAGATTGCCCTTCAATTCACCAAGGCCAACATATGTCCTTGATCTCATTATCTCTTATCTTCTCCACGATATTGCCCCTTCAAGTCATCCTAGCTTTCATTATAACCTTCAATCCTTTCTTAAATACTAATTGGTCCCCTGATTCCTACATATGTGTCCAAATCTTTCCCATCCTTAAAAAAAGCCTTCACTGGACTATGCATCCTTTTAAGCTATTAAGTCCTGGGAAAACCTATCTAAATTCATTGTTTCTATTATTTTTTTACTCACTTTTCATCTCTTTAAAATCAGACTTCTGGACTCATCTTTCAAATGTAACTCCAAACTCAATAATACTCAAACCCCGAAAATTGCCATTAGCCTCCAATTTGTCAAATCTTATGATCTTTTCTCAATCTTCATCCTTCCAGAACCGCATCATTCTTGGAATGCACTTCTTCCCATTCCTCTACCTCATGTATACCTTATTTTCTTAATTTTCTTCAGCATTAAGATTCAGCTTCAATATCACCTCCATGGAACCTTTATCTCAACCCCAATGGTTACTTTTTTTTTTTTTTTGCCTTAGTCAACCTTGCAATGATTCTATATTCATTCCAAATACTTATATTCCATATATATATACTTTTATATGCACATTATTTGCCCATTAGGATCTAAGTTCTCTATCAAAAGGACCGTTTCATTTTTGGTTTTGTATCCTAAGATCCAGAACAATCCTTGGAACATGGAAGATACTTAATAAATGTTGATTTTTTTTATTGATTTCCAGACACTTGGCAGCCTAGTAAACTCTCTTCACTAGGGCAATTCTCAAATATACAAGTGTGATATTGGGGATTATGCATCTCTCTTACAGCCTCTCTCTCCATCTATTGAAAGGAAACTTTTTGATTTGGGCTTTCAATCTGATTAATGAGGCAAAACTCAGGACAAAGAAAATTAAAATAACTTAACATTTGTGTCATGGTAGAATATGTATATGGGCCAATCACTGAAGATCAGCAATGGTTTCAACGTAGATGCAGCTTTCATAAGTAACTTCAAGATATTAAGATAGAGGTATCTCAGTAAAAGAAGTTGGACTTTTGCATCTCATTTCTTCCCCAAGGTAGCAAGAATGTGATAATTTGTAGGTAGGGTAAATGAAAAAGACCAGGCGATATAGAAAGCTGAAAACTTGGTGTCTCCTTCCCCAACCCTAGTTGATAAACCAGGCTGGGAATAGGATATTGAGTCAGCATCTTTACCATGTTATTCCTGCACAGATGACTGATGCTTCCAAAATATACTGGTATCTCTACTCCTAAGGAGAAAGGCACTCTGTTAAAATAATTCACCTTGAAGTATTTGTGACTTGATTTACCATTGCCCTTTGCCAAAAGGACATCAAGAATAAAACAGTGCTTAAACTAATTGTTCAAGTACTGCAATATGGGGTCATAGAAGTCATAGAAGATAGTGGAGAAAATGAAGGTTTTGGAGTCAGGAAGTCTTGTATTCAGTTCTTTCTTCTGACACTTTGGACTTGACAAAGCTGTTTAATTCTATATTTCTCAAGAGAGTTCATTAGGACTAGCCACAGATGAGTTAGTTATCTTATACTGCAAGTCCCCCTTGATGATGAAATAATGAATCATACACCATACCTCTAAAGCCATTACAGACCTTAGAGCACAAAATCTTCATTTTTACAGATAAGGAAATTGAGATCCAAGAGTCACAAAGATACTCATTAAAGAAAAAAAAATTGAGCCTCCAAAGTATTTTTGACAAGATTGGCAATGATGAGTTTGAGATAGCAATTCCTAGTTTGAATAATGAGGGGTGGATGAGTGCAAAGCACTTGTGAAGAATTCACAATGGCATTCTCTTTGCCTAAAGGTACTTTTATTTTTGAAAAAGTTACAGACACAATTAAAGAAAAAATCAACACCAAAAGTAATAAATATGAAATAGAATCATGAGAACATTAGAAAGAGTATAGTTATCAAGGAAAGGGCTTTTAACAATTAATAATGGAAAAAGCAAGTTTCCCAGTGGAACTCACACAACCAATAGAAAAGGAATGCACTATGAGGTGAAAATCATCACTAACTGGCTGTGAAATCCATAGAGAAGTTTAGCACCTCAAAAAATTAGTTAACTATCACAAGAAGAAAGACATCTTAAGGCATGGGGGAGGGAGAAAAAGAGACCATATCAGCAGAAAGCTATGATGGGCTAGCCCCAAAAATGATTCAACAAAGATCATAGGCCATGGGCAGATTTAAATGAAAAATTTAATTTCCGAGGTTTGATATTATAACTAGGCTTTCTGATTGGGTACAATAAGGTGGGGTTTCCCAAGATCTCCACAGGGGTGGGAATGTAAGGATAAGATGAAGCCCTTCTTTGCTTGTCTCAGAGAGCCCTACAATCCTCCTATCAGTGCTTCAGATATTCTCTGTCAACCCTATCTAATTACCCAGGACCTCATCATTTTGATTTAAAACCCTCTATTCTTTCCAGTATAAGATATACTTCTTATATCTTCTCTTTGTTTGAGGGGGATAAAGGGGAAAAACATTTAAGTGGATACATTTGGGCAAAGTTTGGTGATTCCACAAATCACATATAATCCTCATCTATGTTCACTGTCATCTCTAGGTTCACATGCATACTGGAAATAATTGTATAGATAGGTTGGTTTAAACAAAAATTACTATGGAATATCTTTTTTTCTCTGAGAGTAAGAATAGTATCACTAAAGTAGCTTTTATATGTTTTATCTCATGGCTGAAATATGGAGCTCTCTATTGGATATAAATGGGTCTGCTTTTTTTTTCAAAGGAATAGTTCTTTGCAACTCAGTACTTCTTAGTACTTAATACTTCAAAGACCATAGAGAAAAAAAATAAACAAGAAGAAATGTAGAAAGCCCAAGTAAGGGATCCTTAAATGACCTTGAAAAATATTTTTAAAAGCCCAAACTTACTGAGTATTCACTGGGTTCCCTACCTGTATAGCAGATGGTATGTGGACATAAAATGTACAAGGACTAATAATTACAGTTCTGGGGGATTGGAAGAAAAGATGAGATTGAGAAAGTAAAGATATAGGAAGGAAGGAAGTAGAGGAGAAAGGAGAGAAATTAAGAAAAGGGGAAGTGACAGATAGTCTGGAAAGGAATAGAGAAGAGAGAGCTTTCAAATATTTAAGACATTTAGCTTCCCTGACCAGCAACAAGTGAAGAAAAACATCTTGAACCAGATGGCAAGAAACACAAAGACTTTAATCTGAAATGAGACCACAAAAAAGCAGTACCTTATTAGGCATCTAGCTCCTAAGGATAACATATGACATATATTCTCAGATTGTTTTTTCCCCTTTCCAAACCAGATAGACTCAAGCCTCCAGGCATTAGTGAGAAAACCCTGAAGCTTACTATAGTCAGATACTATTGTTTGGAGTTCCATTTTCATGGTTCAGTTAACAAGAGGAGAAAAATTCAACTACCATATCTTTGCCTTGCTTAAAATGTATCAGTTTAGTTTTTAAGCTTTCCAAGCTAGAGCATTTGCAATTATTTGGCCCCTAGGTTTCTCCTTGAAATTGTCCTCCTCTGTCTCTTTCTCCTCTTGTTCTCAGTGACATTTCCTACACCATAGCTCCCAGCTATCCCTCAACCACAAAGGTAGTTGAAGCAGCATCCAAAAATACCAGTTCCCAGGAGCTGTACTTCTGTGCTTAGAGTATAAAATGGGTCTCAAGCCTGGGTAATAACTGAATTCATGAATCTCAATTCCCAGCTGACATTACTAGCAGCATGGAGCAGGAAGCTGAGTTAATGTTAATTTCTGCAGGTAATGCGTGAGAGCAGATAGGGAAAGCTTGAAAGGTCAACATCTGCTGTCATGCAGGAGAGTTGCAAAATTTGATTGGCCAGTAAATGTCAACACCATGTTCTAAAAATCTACATGCCATCCTTTTCATTTAATCGTAGCTTGCAGCCCCAGCTAACGATCATGCCGCATGTTTCAAAAGCCCTTGAGTTCTAAAATGGAATTGTATGATTGCATTCCCCTGGTAATAAGACACCTGTAAATTACAAACTTGTCATTTAATCAGCATAAATGTAGGTAGTTTGTATACCACTGTGATTTTTTTTTTTCCATATCCATTTTCAGGGAATGCTGAAGAACCCTTAATGATTATATACCATAAAGGACTGCAGCTCAAACTGTTGCCATGGTATTATGTACTTCCTCCTTTTTATTTTTTAAGAAGTGACTGGAATGTAGAGTAGATAATGAATCTAATTGATTGTCCTCTGTAGTCCTGATGTGCTTTATTTCCCTTGCCTTGTGTGTCTTTGTCCTCTTTCTCTCCAGTTTGCAGGCAGAGGTAGGCATTTGTTTAGTGACAAGAATGGCTTTAGTACAAAGGGACATATTCTCCCCCTCCCTTAAAGATAAATAAATAAAATGACCTGCTCTGGAAAATGCCATGAGGGAAAAATGACATGTCTGTAAAAGTGGCAAAAATGAATAGCTTTCAGAACACAAACCCTCAGATTAAATCTGTTGGAAACAAAAATATAGTGCACACACATTTAAAAAATAAAACACAAAAACAACATTTTGAAAGAGTGAATGATTATTTTTTAGGCCAACAGTAGCTTTCGTTAAAAAATGTCTGTGGCTAGGGATAAGGAGTTCTGTTTATTAAAATGTATGCTGAGTTAATGAACCTCAAAAAAATCCAGACATGCAAATTCAATTAATCACACACACACACACACACACACACACACACACACACACACACACACACCCCTTATGATAGGTAACCTTGGTTTTAAAATTATTATTAATCATTATTTGATCTCAATTGTGCCAGCAAGTAATTATATACAATACAAATCATGGAGTTTAGCAATCTCAGTGAATTCTTCCTAGCACTAAACAGATAAAAAGACAAAATGAGTTGTTTTTTTTTTTTAATTTTGGTTTTGGTTTTAGGAATATAAAAATTGTTTTGTTCCCTACCCCTTCATCCCCAAAGCCCTAACTTTCTTGGAGACATTAAAAGACATCAGAAGACATAAAACTGTAGGATGACATCCATTGAAGGTTTTTCCTTTTTTTTTTTTCTTTTTCTTTTTTTCCCTTCAAACTTGACATTATATTGTTATTAGGAGCTCAAGTTAAGGAAACTTTCTTCACTAAGGGATATCTCAAAATTCCCACACTGATGTATTTGTCTTTTTGTTCCTTATACAAAGAATGCTCATTTGTCTATTGACTTGCCTCTTCAGGTTCCAACTCAAATGCCACTTGCTCCATGAAAGTTTTCTTCTTGTTTATCATCACTTCTGGTCTTTGAACAGAAGCTTGCTATTTATAGCTAACTGGGACATAGGCAGCATTTGAACCATGTCTGCCTGATTCTTAAAAAAAAAAAAAAATCACCTTTTCCCATACTGTATATATACTTTCCTGGACTGTAGTATCATGTACTATACTATCACAACTTGAGGAAGAATGCAGATTTTGTGTTTTCTTCTGACAATGAAAATACTCCAAAGGTAGATAAAGCCCCAGAAGGAGAGCCCAAGGAAATAAGATCACAGAATCAATCAATTTTAGAGTCAGAAAGGGCCTGAGAGATCATCTTCCAATGTTCTCATTTTAGAGTTGAACTAAGATAGGTAGAGATTAAATGACATGCTCAAGGTCACATGGATTGCTTTTGGCAAAATTGGAACTAGATGGCTAGAAACTGGAAATTGAATGGATGCCCATCAATTGGAGAATGGCTGAGTAAATTGTGGTATATGAATGTTATGGAATATTATTGTTAAGAAATGACCAGCAGGATGAATACAGAGAGGCTTGGAGAAACTTACATGAACTGATGCTAAGTGAATTGAGCAGAACCAGGAGATCATTATACACTTCAACAACGATACTGTATAAGGATGTATTCTGATGGAAGTGGATTTCTTTGACAAAGAGACCTAACTCAGTTTCAATTGATAAATGGACAGAAGCAGCTACATCCAAAGAAAGAACACTGGGAAAGGAATGTGAACTATTTGCATTTTTGTTTTTCTTCCCGGGTTATTTTTACCTTCTGAATCCAATTCTCCCTGTGCAACAAGAGAACTGTTTGGTTCTGCAAACATATATTGTATCTAGGATATACTGCAACATATCCAACATATATAGGACTGCTTGCCATCTAGGGGAGGGGGTGGAGGGAGGGTGGGGAAAAATCGGAACAGAAGTGAGTGCAAGGGATAATGTTGTAAAAAATTACCCTGGCATGGGTTCTGTCAATAAAAAGTTATCATAAAATAAAATAAAATATATTAAAAAAAATTAAAAAAAAAAAAACTGGAACTAAAGCCAACTTCTTCTGAACTTCCACCCCATAAACTGTTCCCATTCCATGCAGAAGAGAGCTCACAAATATTCATTTGCTCTTCTTTGTAATCAACAAATTGAGATTTCATTCTGTGAAGAAAATTTTGTTCAGCTATATATGTGTTAGTAATTTGTGATTACAAATTATGCTAGCATGGAAGCCATACATCTAAGCCACATTCAAATTGATTTTGTTAGCCAAAGTTCAAAAACATATAAAGATTCTTAACTGTGGTTTATGAATCCCTAAGCTTAATGTGAATACACAGCCTGTAATGTGAATATACAGGTGAGAAATTGGTTTCCTTTGTTTCTGTCTTATTTTATAAGGTGTCCTTTGGCTATACCAGATTGCCAAAGAATCCATGATACATACATAACTAACAAAATTTCTGTTTTATGGGAACTATGAAATACATACATAAATATTTTTAATTTTAGCCTTAGACAGTATACATAATATGAAATTCATAGAATTACATCACTCCACTATCGCTTTAGCTTTTGTAAGCTTCTAAAAGGTGGAAGTAATGATTTATTGACTAATGGATGAATACATTAAATTTTACTTATCTCAAGTATGATGATAAAGATTTTTAAAAGAGCTATTTAAAGTCCAAAAGAAGCAGAATGTCAATATGGAAAGAGACCTTAGAGATTATGGAGTTTTAGATCAGCTTCCTCATTTTCTAGATAAGGAAACCAAGGTACTTATAGAAAAGTGATATATCCAGGGTGACATATCTAATTAAAAGCAGATCTGGAAATCTTAAATAATAAAAACCCCCTAAAATATATATATATATAATGTTTGTATAGATATGTATGAATTTTTAAATCAAACATCATAGAGGGAGAAAAGGGCAGAACTAACTGAATTTTAGGAACACAAAGTTATTACGTATATGAAAGCTGTACTGGAGAAAAAAAGATAGAAAAGATTAATTAGGAGATATGGAATATTGCAAATGTAGGTGATGAGGGTTTGTACTAAATTAATTGTAGAATGGGTAGAAAGTTAGGGGAAGAAGCAAGGTAATATGGAGGAGAAAGAATCAAAAAATAGATTTCATTAATTAGGGAAAATAAGAACTTAAATTTCCTGTTTCTTGGTCTCCTTGTACTTTTCCATGTTGTTTTTGTTCAATTGTTAAGATATGTACAATTCTTTTTGCCCCCATGGACCATTTTTATCTAAGAGGTTATTTGCTAGCTAGCAGAATGTCTGTTATTTCTTTCTGCGGTGGATTAAGGCAAACAGAGGAGTGTACCCAGTGTTCAGGAAGGATTAACACCTCTGGTTGGAAGGCTTCCTGCAAGCCCTTTTCTGAGCTGCTCATCCACCTTTGATGTTTACTGACACCAGTGGCTCCAAGATGATATAACATGCATAGCAGTTATATATCCTAGCAAACAGTCTCTGCAGATGGTCTAAACCAAGTTGAGGGTAACAGACAGAGCTCAGTCCCATTAGTGAGTTAAGGATTGTCTACCCAACACATGTAAAGATTTCCCCTAGAAAAAGATGGAACAATTTTTTTTCAAATGGCCATGAAGGCAGCTGAAAAGCATATGTTGTGGAGCAATTGGATCTTGGTCAGATATTGAAAATGCTAAGATCATTCAGTGCATATTGGATGACAAAAGCCACTCTTGACTTTTGCCTTGTCACTGTAATTCAAGGATTCTGGAAGAGACAGTGAGATCTGAGGTCAGGTTTTCCTGACTCTATCTAGGCCAGTACTCTATGCACTAAGCCATCTATGCCCTGCTCCATACTATTCCATAATATGTAGATTCTCCCACCCATGCAAATGGAGAACAGACTTTAGTATGACAGAGGAAATCTCAAGTTCAGAATGGCTAAATGAATTAGTCCTCCTTAAATAACTAGAATCAGAGATGAGATTTGCACAGAAGTCTTCCTGACTCCCAAAACAAACATGTTAACCACAAGACCTTGCTACTTCTTATGAAGTCTTATTTATCCCCAAATAACAATTTGAAATTATCAACTTGGCAATTTTAAGTTTTCATTATAGAATTTTATACATGTAAGAATTGTGCTTCCTAATCAGCTTTCTTCTTTACCCACACAATGAATATACACTCAGTAACAATTTAATTTAAACAAGATGTCTTTACTTTTCAAGATAATATACAAAAATAAAGAAAACAACAAACCCCTATAAGTCTCTTTTTTGTGGGATGGGAAGCCACAAAGCAGAATAGTTCTTGGGGCAATATAAGAGAAAGAATGCTGGATTGGAAATCAAAGAGACTGAACTCATATCCTATCTACTAGTTTTTTGACTTTGGACAAATCACTGTCTCTGAACCTGAATTATTTCATTAGCAAAAGAAAGGGACAGGCTAAATCGGTGGTATCAAACTCAAATGGAAACAAGGACCACCAAACCTGCCATAAGATTTTCTGCCTATTTATTCTGAAAAACCACATATTCGCATTATTTATGTTGCATTTTTATTTTGTAAAATATTTTCTAATTACATTTTAATTTGGTTTTGATTGTTGCAGGCAGCATCACCTGTGGATTAGATGATCTTGAAAGTGCCTTCTAGTTTTAATTCTCTAATAATCAAAATGACTATTGCCATTTTTTCACCAGCAAAATGAATTGGAAAAATATGGGAAATTTTCACTGACTTCTTTCTTCCTTCCTTCCCTTCCCTTTCTCTCTTCCTCCTCCCTCTCTCCTTCCCTCCTTCCTTCTCTCCTTCCTGTCTCCTCTCCACTTCTCTCCCTCCTTTTCTTCCTTCCTTCCTTCCTTCCTTCCTTCCTTCCTTCCTTCCTTCCTTTCTTCCTTCCTTCCTTTCTTGCTTTCTTCCTTTCTTGATTCCTTCCTTTCTTCCTTTATTGCCTTCTGGCTTTCCTCCCCTCCATCTCTTCCCTCTTTCCAACTTTCCTCTCTTCTTACCTCCTTCCTCTTTTCCTCCCTTCCTCCCTCCTTCCTCTTTTTTCTATCCTTTTTCCCTCCTTCCCTCCCTCACTCATTTTTGTTTTTGTCCCTTCCTTCTTCTCTCCTTCTTTCCCTCCCTCCTTCCTTTTCTCCTTCTTTCCCTCTCTTCTTTCCTTCTTCCTCCCTTCCACTCTGCTTTCCTACACTCTTTCATTGTTTATTAGCTTCCTGCTTCCCTTCCCTTCCTTCCTCCCTTCCTTTTGTCCCTTCCTCTTTGCTCCTTCCTCCCTCCCTACTTCATCTATCTCTCCTCCCTCTCTCCTTCTATTCCTTCCTGTCTTCTTTTCTTCCTTCCTTCTTTACTTTGACATATATATTTTCCTAACTTGATGGTATCTAAAGTCATCAGATACATTTTCTAAAAACCTGTTCCTCCAAGATAAGCCTCTCACTCAGAATGAGATGACATTCATTGACATTCAAATAGCACTTTAAAGTTTGCAAAACATTTTGTATAAATATGTGCTTCACTATCACACTCCGAGGTAGGTATTATTATCCATATTTTTTCAGAAATGAAACTAATATACAGATAGGAAAAAATATTTATTTTTGGTCATAGCACTAAACAATTTCCGGAGGCAAAATTTGTACTCAAGTCTTCTTACCTCCATTTTCAGCTTCTTACCTCCATTTTCAGCTTTCCATGCAGCACTGCTTTCCAGCCTATACTTAACTTTCAAGATAATGTTCTCTTATGGATCACAGTAACAATAGGTTGATGGCAGTGTTTTCTCAGTAGAAATATTGGTGGCTGCTAGTTGCAGATGATAATATAGAGGGACAGTGAGGGAATTAATTTGCCCATAGTTATTTAGCTAATATTAGAGGCTTTTCTCCATGTTCAGAACTGAATCCCACTATATCAAGATGCTTCTCATCCTTAGCCACAAGAGGAAAGGAATGTTTTTTGTTTGTTTGTTTATTTTTTTTAATATTCTCATTTGTCTACTTTTAGCCCCTTATTCCTCCAAATGCTTCCTGTATCCCCAAGGACATACTCCTCTAGTTCTGCTTGAGATAATACCTAACTATACCTGAAGGAGCTATGCAACTCTCTCCCATTCCTCTCAGAACTTAACTTTTCCTTCTTTTTCTTGTTACTCTGTAGATAAATTGCTGTTATTCTGATAAAATAAGCTGTGCTCATGTGGTAATAGATGATAATGGAATGTTGCTATGCATCCCAGGTAGTATATTTCTGCTGGGGATTTTTGGAGATAATTAACCCAAAGATACTAAAGCAGGGAGAAATATTCAAGGAATGGTTCTTTTTGTCAGAGCCCTTAAATAGAACCTCATGGGTGGCACCATAATCCATACATAGGTTTAACTCTTTGCTAAACAATCTTTTGTTCAGGTTCACATCATTTCTCACCTAGACTATTATAATAACTTTTTAACTGGTCTTCCACCCTCAATCTCTTCCCTACTTTAAGTTCATTTTTCCCAATGCTACTCAAGTGATTTTTTAAAGCATAACTTGAATCATATTACTCTTCTATTAGATTAACTCCATGGTTCAATATTGCTTCTCACTTAAAATATAAACTCTTTTATTTAATGTTTAAAGCTATTCATAACCAAGCCATAACCTATCTTTCTAAACCTCACTATGGAATACCCCATTTTTTTTGCATTTATTTGTTTGTATTCTCATTGACTCACATTTATTAAACATTTACTATATGACAGTCATTGTGATAATATGAATATTAGCAGAAAAAAAGCAGTCCTTACTCTCTTGGCACATACATTCTATTGGAGAAGACTATTTAAAAATGAAGCAGAAAAATGGGAGCAAAGAAGAGAAAGGGAACATAGTAAAGAAAGTTATTCCTCAGGAGCAGAGACAAAGTGAGAATAAAGACATAGCTGGCCTGGGAACTTTTCTTAAAATAATGGTTCTGAAAGAACCAGTTTCTTCAAAAAAAAATGCATCTAATGTTGAGACCAGACTTAAGAGTGAACATCCAGGGTAAGATATGGTAGATAATCTAGGAAATCTGGAGTGGAGATTTCATCTAACAACTTCTTTTTTCCTCTCTAACTCTAGACTCTAACAGTTTTAACTTATCTCTAATAACTTAACTTTACCTTTTATGTAACCTTTAACTATTTATTTAAACACGTGAATATATTTATCTCTGTAGTATTGGCTCCCCCAAGGTCTTACTGAGTAATCATTATGTTAGGTTTGAATACCCAACATTTAGTATATTATGGGTGTTTCATAAATACTTATTAAATAACTCAGGTTTTGAATTGCAACTATAGAGCCAGAGGATGCAAAAAAATCTATTTCCCAATATTCACTAATATCCTACTATATATATATATATATTTTTTTTTTTTTGCAAGCATTTGCCACTAGCACTGGAATGAATAAAGCACTGCATTTGTAGTTTAGAAGACTTGAATTCAAATTCTGCCTCAGAGACTTACAACCCTTGTCAGATCACTTGATTTTTCTTAGCCTGAGTTAGAATAAGCATTAACTATCACATAGCATAAACATTTAAAGATCAGATGAGATAGCATATAAAGTGTATAAACATTATTAGAAGGATGATTTATAATAAAATTCATGTATTTAATACCTTGGATTTTTTCTCTGAAGAGTTATTTTCAAGAACACTATTTTCTTTGTCGTCTTTCTCTTCTATTTTATTAAAGGGGACTCTGAATTCCTACAATTTTTTGCTGATTATAATACAAAAGGACACAGCTCCCAGAATCCATAAAATGAGGTTTAATTCGGCAGAAAGAGAACCATTTCCCCCACCTGCTTCTAAAGTCTCAAAGTACAAATTATTGTATTTTTAATTGTTTTATATGTGTAAGAAATAGTTTTCAAGGTTTCAGACTTCTTCCCTCATATAGTAAAGAAGATTGAATGGGTCTTCTAACTACAGCAATGATAAGAAGGGAAAGATAAACTTGAGTAGTCATTCTTGCCTTTAGGGATTCACCTGGTAAATTGCTGCTTAAGGAGTGCTGTCAATAAGTTAACTTCTTTACTGTCAGGAGCAATCCTCAACTGGCAGTAAGATGGACAAGATGACCTAATAGATCTTTTTCATCTAGAAATTCAAAGTTTCTTTTCAGAGAATTGGGACTGGAGAAATAAAGACAATGGCTAAGGCTAGCCATAAAATTCTTAGCTCAAAGAGAATTGCTGTCTCTGTTTTCTTTGAAGAGACATAAGTTTAAATTCTCCCTAGCCAGCATGCCCTTCCCTCCCACTGCGTTACCCCCATTTAATATATTTGCTGCATTTGATTGAATCATGGGCAGGCAGGAATGGGAAGAGGAGAACTGATTTCCATACTTTGAAATTAAGACAAAGGTATTTCCTCTGATATCCTTTTATTTTCTAGCCTTCTCAAACTTCTAGGTTGATGTTCTTTTCTTCCCATATTCATCACGTTTATCATTATATTGTAACTCTTACCTCAAGTACCCTTTATACTTTGTGGGTTGCTAGTGTTTATGATTTACCAGCTTCCAAGGAAGTGAAGTAGTATGTATTATCAGCCTTTCCTCTTCACAAAGAATGGACATCAACTCACATATCTCACAAATCTGACTCATTTGGCCCTACTTAATTGTATATGCGAATATCAAAGGGAATACAGTTCCTTAATGGGTGGTGAGAGGTTAGTTTCTCTTATAAGGTACCTATTTTCATATCAAACATAACATATTTTACTGTTCACAATTAAGGAGAGAGAAGGGTTTGAAAATTGAATTCATAACAAATAAAGAAAAGCACTTCTCTTTCCAATGTCCCAATGGAAATATTGTCCTTATGACTATGGGGAAACCAAATAAAGAGAAAAGAATTTGTTTTTTTTCCTAAAAGGAAAGTCAATGGCACACTCATCCTGTTGTTCCATTGAGTGGCTACATTAGCATTTAATATTTCATATATGTTATTCCATTTCTGATCCTTGTTTTTAGTCTCACTGCTCTGATGTTTCTTTCCATAGGAACTTCTTTCTTCATATGCTATGACACTGAGTTTCCATTTTCCCTTCTTAAATTAAGGAGAATCTTCAAATTTTCTCATGCTGTCCCTAGCTCCTAGAGTATACTTACCATGTATCTAACATCTCCCATAGACTCCTCAGATTTTGAGGAACTATCCTTTCTATTTGGTCATAAAAATTGAACCATACTTAAAAAAAAAAAGGTAAAAGGATATAGTCAAGGTATAAGTTTTGTAAGAAGACAAGTGACATAGGTTGGTAATACTGAAGATTCATAATCCTGCCACATGAGTTTTAAACTAATTGCCATTGGTTCTAAATTCAGACAATTATCATTTCTTGGGGGAAATGGTTGCAGCAAATGTTTTTTTTTTCCTTAATATCTGTTCTCTCTTTAATATTTCTAATTTAGCATTAAGATTAGATGTAGTCTGATATCAACAACCTTTCCAATTTTATTTCAACAGCATTTTTGAAGTGGTTTCCAAGTGCCAAACACATATTACTTTTGTCCTTTGAACATGCATTTTACTTTGTTACTTTTGTGTCTTTGTTCTAACTACTCACCCGGGGACACTAAATGCCCTTTGTCCATCTTTTTGCCTATTTATACTCCAATTCAAATGAAATTTCCTCCATGAAAACTTTCCATCTTCTCCCTAATCTGTGTAAGTGTTTTCCCTCTTGAAACTCATATAACTTCAGCAGAACCTTTTGCTTTCAGTCTGTGAAATGTGCACATTCTAGTGCAAATGTGAGAAAACTGAAGCTCTGAAAGGTTAATATCACATACACATGATCACACAGCTAATAGATGTCCAGAGAAGGATTTGCGCCTTGTTTTTCTGATTCAAAATTTAAGCATGTTAAACATCACATGATACTACCTCTCACATAGCAATTGTTTTGTTTAACAAAGACTGCTTGTATTTCTAATGAGCCTATCATTTATTTTCTATTATATTTTTCCATTAATATGTCTTTATCTCCTAGAACTGTATGTTCCATGAGGCCAGGAATAACGACTTTTAAGAATTATACTTCTCTTTCAATATATAAAAATATTCTTTGACCTTTAAAATCAAATTGAATACCAGGAAACTTATATACTTGGATTTAGGAATTTCAACATAGTGAAGAAACTGTTTTTGCTTCACTCAAAATGGACATGGAATGACCATTCTTTTTATATTATTTTTGTCCAGAGATATAATCAGCACTGTGAACATCTTTGAATTTAATAAGTAATGAAGCTCTCCAGTTGTCCAATTGCTTATACCCCTATTAACCTTTACAGTCAGGTACTGTGTGATGATCTATTGTAAGTGGTCATTCTATTATCATCATGCCATTTTTCTGTGGTTTATAATTAATATCTGTATTTTTATTTGTTTATAAAGCTCTACTCATCTATTTTGGAAATCTCAGAAAATTTTACAAGAAAACTGAAAAACATTTTAGGCAAAAGAAAAGAATGAAGGAAAGAAGCAAGCAAGCACACAAGTATAAAAAGGAAGGAAGGTAGTTACTTGATCACTGTTTGAAAAGATGAAAAGATTAAAAGCCAAAGTTTCAATCTCATTCAAAGTGTTTTCAAATTTTTTTCTTCTCTCTTGGCCTCTTGAACTTACTTGTTCAACTTACTTCCTACCTTACTAATTTACTATCTTACTAACTTACTACCTGATCAGGTATTGGCAAGAGTTGCTGAACTAGATTAACACTGAGATGCATATCATCAAAAGAATTACTAGTTGGATAAGCAAGGAATTTACATCAAAACCATCTCCACGTTTTTACAACCTATTTAAAGGCAGGAGTTAAATATCTTAATTGTATGTGGATCCTCATCCAACCACAATAAACCAATCGCCCTTTAAAATGTTTTTTAATTGCTGCCCTGTAAACTGATACCAAAAAGAAAGTTATTTCTTTTTTTTTTATCAAAATGCTTGAATAGGGTGCTCTATGTGGATGGTGCCAAAAGAAACCTGTTATTAAATTTGTTGCGCAATGTAAGAAAAATGCTCCCAAATGTATAATTCATGTTTTCATGGGATTTTACCTATGTTATTAATGGTTATCAATTTATTATAACCTATAATTTTGCCTATTGCTTTGAAATCCAAAATTATAAGGTAGGTTTTTATATTGTTGCCAAGCTTCCCCTTCTCCCAGTTCCTCAATATATGCTTTTCTAAATTGTCCAGAATTAAAATATTTTCTAGATTCCATCACCTTTTTAAGGAAAAGGAGGAAGGGGAAGCATATCCTAAGGATGCATGAATATCAGTGAAAAAAGAAAATCCCAGAAAAATGGTTATATGAAACAAATGATGAAGTTAACCATTTCATCTTTGCCACAAAGAGAATAACGATACAATCCAGAGTCCATCTAGTTTAATAACTTCTTTCTCTCTTGCCTATTAGGAACATATTGTACTGGGCAATTTATTTTGCTCATTCTTTCCATTGCCTTTTTCTGTCTCTGTCTACCTCAATTCTTCCCCTTCCCACCAGGACTACATTCCTCTAATGAAATGGACTGAATACCTCACAACAGTCACACTTTTAGCATTAACTCCATGATAATTCTGCCTTCCTTCTTTTATCTCTCATTGATCTAATAAAATATACCAAGGCAACAGAGGGGATTGCGGGGAGGAGGAGGGGTGCGGCAAATTCTTTCAGGTGCCTTCTGAAAGGCTAGCACTCTTCATGCATGTTCACAGCTCTCCCCAATCTCCCCAACCAAAACTCCAAGAGAATCCTTCCACAAATCTGCTTATTATTTTCTTCAAACTTTTCAGCCTCTCCCTATTCTCCTTGCCTCCCACCCCACTCCCTTCCAAACTTAGCTGCAACAGAAGTGGTACATCTGCTCCAACAAACATTTAGATTGCTAATGATTCTTTCTAACATCTGTTACGTTACTACAGAACAGTTGTTGTTTCTTTAAGGAGGCTCAAGGGACAAGACCTATGTCACCTCAATCGTGGATACTTTTTTGGAAATAGTAAGGCACACACCTCTGGGAGCCATCTGAATGTAACATAACATACGTATATAAACTTAACACATCCAGTCTTTCATTTCTTCTTTGCCCATTGCAGTATTTATGATCAGAGTTCATTGTGTCTAGTTATTGTAACATTTGATAGATTTTTGTACTCTCCTTCCATTGTTCACAACACAGTTGTACTTTTAAAAAGAAAGGCATTTAAGTACAAAACCTATTCCCTTTCTCCTACTGAATTCAATCACTGACTATGGATGTGAGCTATTATCAAAAAATTCAAATAAGCTTTGATACCAACAGCTCCATCTGTATGATAATGTATAATCACGAAATGGCTCAAGAGTGTGGGCTGAGGCAAAAAAAAAATTGTTATTTTGGATTTTAGTATTTGTCATAGCAAATGAATGTTTGCTTGTACTCAGAGGCTTTGAAAAAAAAAAAAAACGGAAAAAAGAAGCAGTGGTGGGGATGGGGGTGGAGATAAGGGAGGAAAGGATAGATTTCTTTTCGTGCAATTTCTTCCTAGGCTTGGAAATTCTTTTCCCTACAAAAGGTTCTGCTTGTCACACAGTCAGGCTACAGGAGCCTGGGATTATTAAAAAGGCAGGATGTGAACTCACATAAAAATCAGCCCTCTGAAACTTCAACCCAGCAACAAAGATGAAGCTTTGGTAATATGGGTTCAACAGTCAGCAATGAAACTGACATCTAATGCACAGGGGTTTAAAATAAGTATATGCTGATTTTGTTTTGCTAATTTCTTTCTTACCAATCTTAGATTAAGTAGAATCTAATGACTTATGGAGCTGTCATCTGATCTTTTATTTGTTAATATTGCCCATATATTTATTTTTAAAAAGATATCAATAGCTTCCTTTCCTTAAAACCTAAAGAATCTTGCTGTTTATCATTGTCTTGCAACCAGGAAAAGCACTATTGCAGCCTCTGGTGGATGAATCAATTATGAGACCAGGGTGGAGAAAAATTCTAATAGATTTCTAGGATCTCATATAAGGGTGCCAAGTAATTTTCCAGCATCCTTTGAAAAAAATAAAATTGCCAAGATAAATTCCTAAAAAAAACAAGGCTATAGTATATCATTCTAATCCCTGGCAGGTAGAGACAATTGAAACCTAGACTAAGCTTTTAAAAGTTTTTTTTTTTTTTTTTAATTTTAAGAAATAGCAGAAGAACAAAAAGATAGTTTATCATAAGACAGTATTGTATAATAGTCAAAGCTCTGATTAGTAGTCAGATGACCTGATTTTAAATTTTACTTAAGGTCTATACTTCCCATATGAGCTTAAGTAAGGCTTTTAAATTCTTTGGGTTAAATTTCCCCATTTCTCAAACAAGGAGTTTGGATAAATGGCTGCTGATATCCCTTTCATTTCTTGATTTCTTAGCCTTTATGAAGATTTCAATAGCCTATATTCTGATACCTTGCTTTCCATGTTTTGGCACAGAAATAATAGAAAAAAAAATCAAAAAAAGAGAAAGATTCCTACAAGCAACTTATCTGTAGTTTGTTAACCAAATTTAATGAAAGCTAATCCAGTTACAGATTCTCATTCTGGGGTATAATGCAATTATATACCGTGGCATGAAATTTAAGTGGTAAATGCTTTTCTTTTTTCCTCCTATGAAATGGTTCAATAAAAGTGATATTGCATTATTAGATTAATAAGTCAATTGGGAGAAACAAAGCTTTGTTACCAACAATAACTGCTAAAAATAAATGCTTAAAAAAAAAAAAAGGCTAAAAAATAAGACAGAATGGCGAAGTTGAAAGCTCACTGGAATTCTAGTCAAGTGACTCCTGGCTCTGATACATCTACAGGGTGAGTAACCTTCGACAAATCAGTTTTGGATATTTTTCCATGTCAGAAAATCAAAAAGGTTGAACTAAAAAATCTCAACTTTCTGTACCATTTCTAGATTGCTGTGGGGAGGGGGAGAGGGGAGGAACCAAACAACAACACACACACACACACACACACACACACACACACAAAAGACAAAAACAAAAACAAACCCCAACTCTGTATATGCCCCAGTTTCTTCATATCTAAAATGGGAAAAATAACATTTGAACACTGAAATTCATCTGGTCGTAGTGAATAAAGGAGGAGGGGCCTAGACCTGTGACTTCATTTATTGCTTTAGAGAAGTTCCAGGTAAAAGCACTCCTTCTGGAACTCTGGAAGACAAAGGGAAACATAGTTCTTCTGTTTTACTTCAAATCAATTCATTTAGAAGTTAACCTATCACCCTCATGATGTGATTGGTCCTCTTGAAGAGTGAAAGAGGAACAATCCATATGGAGAGCCTCTAGGACTCAAGTAACCCCAGGTTAGGATTGTTTCCCACAAGTAGATGTGCTTAAAATAGAGATTGAATGGCTTTTCCCAAGGTCATATTAGCCATATGTATCAGAGATAGAATTTGAACCCAACATCTTTTTTTTTTTTAATTTTTAGGTCAGGTTCTCTAGCCAGCATACTTCACTGACAAGTTAAAACATAAGCCATTCTCTCATTTTATTTCTTGTTATTATGGTTCATTGTGGTATTAAATTGATTTTGCTACATGTAAAATATTAATCACCTGAATCCATTTAACAATCCATTTGAAACACCTGGATATATCATTGGGAATACCTTTTAACTTTTAAACTTAAAACAATCTCACCCCTTTAATGTGTCATAAATTCAATTCATTTTTACCCCACAGATAGGTATTAAACACCTTGAAAGACATCATGTTAAGTAGGAATTTAAGTAGGAAAATATTTTCCAAAGGCCGATTTAGTTATAGATTACCTGGAACCCTCACATTTTGGTGTCTCTTGATTAACTACAAAGGTTCTAGTCTAAACTCAAATTAACTCAAACTAAAAATTATTAAGTACACACTGTATCCAAGTCATTATGTTAGGCTCCAGAAATTGAAGAGCAGCAAAAATGGAGGTCAAGACTGAAATTGTAGTTTTGATGAAATGTAAGTTTTCAAACCAAAATTAATACATCTGAGAAATGATTATCTAACCTTTTCTTGTCATCCCAAACAGAGGAACAAATCAATATCCCAAGACAACCCATTCTACTTTTACACATTTTTAAAAGTTAGGAAAATTGTCCCAATCTTAAATTTCCTCTCAGCAATTTCTAATTATTACTCCTGATTCTTTCCTGTGGTGTCTATCTCTTCTCCACTGGTAGCCTTTCAAGTACTTAGCTGTTGCACCTGAATCTTCTTTTAGAATTATAGGATCTCACTTCTAATGCTGAAAGGGATTGTAAAGGATTTTTGTCCAAACCACTTATTTTACAAATGAGTAAATTGAGATCTATCAGACTTAATTGATTTGATTAAATTCATACAAGTAATACAAGATAGAAAAAATTTAATTAAAAAATTTTAAATTTTAGTTCCCTTGATATAAAAAGTTATGATTCTATATGTACATGTACATGTATATATATATATATATATATATATATATATATATATATATATACACATACATACACACACAAACATATAATGCCCTTCATCTGATCTTTCTATCATGAAAACTTAAAATCCTTCATCAATCTAGTTGCCCTTCTCTGGATTCTTGTAGCTTAACATGCTTATTAAACTGTATAAACTAGAATTAAACACAGTACCCCAGATGTAATCTGACTAGGACAAAGTACAGGAAAACTCTCTTGCCTCCTTATTTCTGAAAAGCATGCCTCTCTTAATGAAGCCTCAGATCTTATGAGCTTTTCTTAAAGTGACATTATACTGCTGACATATGTTGAGCACTACATGCTCAACGCCAGCATCTTTTCAAGTAAACTGCTGTCTTATCAAACATTTATATCATATTTATCATGCTTATTTTTTAACATTCATTTAAAAATTTTTAAGTTGCAAATTTTCTTCCTCTCACCAGACTTTCCTCAAGCCAGTGAGTTGGCAAACAATATGACACCCATTAGACATAATATATTTCTTTACTAGCCATATCATGTTTATTTTTAATATGTTGTCTGTTTTTTTCTGAATGTTTTTCTTTTCCTTATTTATTTGTTTATTTAGCTATATTTTGTCTTGTTTTCTGTTATGAGATATGCTTTATTGGGAGGAAGGATGTGAGGAGTAAAACATGATCAATGAAATACTAAAAAAAAAAATTCTTCAAATCAGACTATTCAATCAATTGCAAGTTCTGTTTCAAACAAAAACGAAATCTTTTCTAAAATCAATATGAACTTTATCCAACAGAGTTCTTCTAGTTTAGAAATCTCAAATTCATCAAAAATCAACTAGATCTTATGATTGGTTTGATTAATCTTCAATATCAACTATATGTAAGAAATATCTCTGCTGTCATTTTTAGTACAAAAATCATTATTCTTTGCAGATAAAGCAGAAGCAAAACACAAAATAAACAACTTTGTTTTCTCACTTTATTCTGTTTTTATCATTCTCCCAAAACATCAAGCCTGCTCATTCTTTGATCCTTCTCCATTTCCCAATAGAACTAAAAAAAAGTAAAGGAAAAAATAATCCTTTTAAAAATTTTCCTTGATATATTTTGTTTCTACATTGCCTGAATTCCCCACTGTATTGTTCCCTATTCCTTCTCAACCATCCCATACAACAAAAAAAATTTAAAAGAAAAATAAAAGGTGAAAAACAACAAATGTGATCAATAGCATCAAAAATTGATATGAAAACAAATGCAATGTTCTGTACCTCCTACTTCTGCAAAGAATTGGTGGTAGGAGGTGATTCTCAAATCTATTCTTTGAAGATATGTTTGTTCTTTTTAATTTTGCAACATTAACAAATTAATTTTTTTTTCATTTACATCGTTGTAATCATTATGGATATTGTTTTCTTGTTAACTTCATTCTGAATTTTTTTTCACAACATAACCAATGTGGAAATAGTTTAATATGATTATACATATATACCCCATATTAAATTGCTTATTGTCTTAGGGAGGGAGGAGGAGAGGGCAGGAGAAAAAGCATGGAATTCAAAATCTTATGAAAATGTCAAAAATAAATTTTAAAAAACATGAAGTAATTTTTTAACAATTCTACCAACAAAGCACTCACATGCCTATATTCACAAAATGCCTCAAAAACCACGTTGGCCAATTTGTTTTAGATTATAGGACACCTTCATGGTTAAATATTTTGTGAGTGAGGGCGTGTGTCCTTTGCTTCCTATTCCAGGTTTGACTTATTCTGAGCTTCAGTACTTCTGAGACTATTTCAGAATCATGGCACGCTGATAAATCATTTTTGTTCCACTTGTGGCATATCTCCTTAATTAAAACTTAAATATTTCATTTTATTATCACAATAATTCTGGGAAATAAACTATTTTATCCTGATTTTTGTAGATGAAGACAAGTGAGTCCAAAAGAAATTTGGACATAGTCACAGTCATATAGCTAGAGTATGAGGCCATATTTGAAATTGAGTCTTCTTGACTATAGGTATAGTGTTCTACTCACTGCACCATTTTACTCTGCCTTAAATCTCTAAAAAATGTAAAATTTGTGGATTTGTCACCCTGTGTTTACATATAAAACCTTTTAGTCACCTATTTTTCCTATTCACTGAAACTGATTCCCTTTTATCTTCATAATTACATTCTAAGAGATACCTTTTCTTTTTGGGTTAACTACTTATGTAGAAATTTATATCTAAGATCCTTTGAAATCTGTGTTCTCTAAAAATAAAGTGCTTCTCACAGAAAAATCAGTTGTCCTCTTCTCCATCATGAATGCTAGCAGAAAGCAAGTCTTTTCTTTCTAATGTCCCAGCATTTCCAACCTAGCAACCTGTTTTTGAAAAACCATATCCAGAATAGATTTTCCACTTAGTTCTCCTGACTTTAGAAGGATGATTTTATTCATTAAGACAAATCAAGAATTATCTCTCCTTTTCCCAAATAGTTATAGCATATTTCTGGATAATTAAAGTCACCTTTCTACTAGTCTTGCGAACTTTTTCCTTTACTTCTCTACTTTTCATATTTCTGCCCAAGTGGTGTGTGGTATGCACACCAAAGATATATCCAGTTCTATTAAAAAGACTTAGGAAAAACAAATCGGATAAGGCTACTGTAAAATGCTTTTATATGTAAAATAAGTGTTTTATTTTGGAAAATAAACAGCTCAGTATTTAACACATGAATGATTTGGTCATGTTTTACTTTAAAAAGACTATTTGGTTGGCTCTAAGAAGAAGTAGAAAAAATATAAACCACTAGTCTAGTTAAGGAGGTATATAAATGGTCCAGATAGAAAGGGATAAAACCTAGATATGGGGTAAGCATGAAAGTGAAGAGAAGTGGGGAAAGCCTAAATCCATGAGGGAGGCAGAATAATCGGGACATGGAAATTGTCTTGGGTATGGAAAGGGATATGGGAAGGGAGAGAGAAAGTGAAGAATCAGTGCTAATTACAATGATTCCCCAAACTTGTTTATGAAATTAGTCTTTACATCCATTACAAAGGATGAATCACATTCTTTTTATTGTCTAAGTTAACTTGAAATCATAATTCTACTTTCAATTTAATAATCACAGACATTTGTTATATGTAAGTCACTATTTGAAATTTTGGAATATAAAGGTGAATAAGCTACAATCTCCATACATAGAGAACTTTAAGTTGAAGTAGATAGCATGGAAGCAAAATAAATAGTGCAAGTTATATAATAATCTGCATTCTACTAGGATCCCACAAATGTCCACAAATTTCATACTAAATGGACAATATCTTTATGATGAGAGCAAGAATGACCTTGTGAGGTGAGCAGAGGAAATGATTTTCTGGTAGGATATATACCCATGCTGTAAAGAAAAGCATTAAATTATTCTCTAACAGCTTAACTTTTACAGCTTTTCTAAAAATGCCTAATATATTATTTCCAGGCATCATTACAGTTTTCTTCATTGAGTGAATCTATTTCAAAACATTTGAAACTCAAAAATATCCATGTAGTCTGTTTTCTTGTCTCTCCCTCTCATATACACACACACACAACACACACACACACACACACACACACACACACACACACAGCTTTATGTAAAAATGTAACATTCTGTCAAAACTTGGATAACAAAATTTATGCTCTAAAACTCTGTGCATCTTTTCTTTGAGTCTCTGCGTATCCATTCAGCAGAGCATCAATCCTATGGCCTGAGGCACTACTGTATCTTATCTTGCCACTGCTGTCACTGTGGGGTTAAAAAAAAAAAAAAAAAAAAAGGGAAAACTGATGCAAGCTTTGTGGCCTTGGATCTGTTGTGTATGCAGGAATCGGTAGAATAAAAAGAGCTGTTTGGGTAAATCCTTCCAGAGAATCTAACAGCATCAGCAACAGTAACAGTTTCATTAGTCCATTCTTTATTCATATATAGCAGAAGGCCAAACAATTGAAATTGGCAAAACAATTTATGGCTTTTCTCCACCCTTACATCTTCTCATACAAGAGAAGTGGCAGCCTTTTTTACTTAGTATCACCTGCTGTCCCTTGGGCTTGTCATTATCACCTCTGCATCTCACTATTTCCTAGACAATCTTGCTTACAACTCTCAGATTGAGACTGCATGTGCCCACACATGGACAAATATACTCAGGTTGTCCAATTTAACACTTGTACTTCAAAATGGGTTTAATAAAACATTGTGGATTGTAGAATTATTGGAGCTATTAAATGTGAAGCAACTTCAAGTAATAATACTATTACAATATCATATTCAATCCAATCTGGAGCAGGGAATGAATGAAGAGTTTTGAATTTTTTTAACTTCCTCTATACTTTCCAGCACTATAAGATTCATTGTAAAACATTTTTAGATAATACACTTCCCAAGTTGGTATTTTATTCATTCTATAACAATCTACTGATGGAAGAAATTTGTGTAAGGCATTTTTGGATCCATTGCACATTAAGTCTAGTTCTACCACCATTCATCTATGTCTCTGTGATATGAGAGATTTTTGCCAGTAATTATGAGCTTCGTAGTCAAATATATATATATATATAGAATGTCTGCCTGAAGGTTTAGTAGAAAAAAGGGCATTTTGTGTTTCTCATGCATAGTAATGAAAAAAAACACATTTGCCATATTTTAATTTCTAATCTTTATAGTAAAAAGACTGAAAGCCTTGATGAATGTGTCACCCACTAAATATATGTAAGTAAACTTACTTACACTTTATTAAAACATGTCTTTAGATTTTGATTGCTTGCTTGTTTGTTGTGGTTTTGTCTATATTCTTACCGACTTTGAAAGTAAAGGAGAGTTCTAAAACTGTCCAAACGTTTTACTCCCACCTTGTGGCAGCAAAGCTTCATGGCTAGCAAAAAAAACAAAAAAAGCAAACAAAAAAAAAAAAAAAAAAAAAAAAAAAAAAACTCACCACAGAATCTAGTTTTAGATAGCTTTTGTTTTTATCATGTATAGTGAATTGTCAATAAAGGCAGAGAAAATGGATTTTAGGAAGCAATGAATATAGAAAAATCTCGGTTCTTAGTCCTGTTAGCCCAAAAATCATTCTTTGGTAATGTAATTAGAGTTCCCAAAGTAAATAATCTTCCTTTTTTTTTTGGGGGGGGGGGGCGGGTTTGTTTTGTTTTGTTTTGTTTTTACCATTGGAAACCACAAGTTTTCTTTTCTCTCCAGATAATTATTGTAAAATCACAGAACTTTTTCCTAAAAATTTAAAGATTAAAGCAAGCAACCACCTACCTTGTGTAATACAGAAATTATACCTCAAAGCTATTTATAGAGTCAGAAAAAAAAAAAAAAGGATTTCCCATTTCTTCTGGTTACAACACTGCCTCAGGAAAAGGCACCTATATTTTGTAGCCTTTAAAAGAAAGTTCCTGTGAGATCTTGCCTGAATTAAGCTCTAGGCTTAACAGTGAAGAAAATTGAGACCTAAATCCCATTTCAATGTGGCTTCTGTTTCTGCTGGGCACATAGAGGGGAATGGGAAATGTGCCCTTGGCTGGCACATTAGGGAGACATCTGAAAATGTCTTTCGGTTCCTTTGAAACCCAGATTACTCCACACCTGACTACCTTTCACTATCAGCCAAAGCTCCACCTGTCAGATTCTTCTCTCCCAGAGTGATTTTCCCATCTCCCTAATCAAGTTTAACATTCACTTTTATTGGAAAGAAAACTCAGCTTTTCTCAGCTAGAATCAAATAAAACCATCTTACTTTTATGATAAAACAACCTCAAAACCAAGGGATCTCTTCTCCTACAACAACCAGGGGGCTGCTTAAAAGGCCTATTCTAGTACTGCTATAATTTGTTTCACAACCAAGCCAGCATATCTGGAGTCAAGAGAAAGACTCTCTGCCCACTAAAATCCATGCTTGCCTGGGTATAATTGAAGTTAGTGTTTGTAGCCTCCATCTGAAGGCACATTTTCCATATAAAGTTATGCAGATTGAGCTCTGAAAACATAGACAAATTCATTTCATCACAGTGGGATAACAGAAGCTCATCACTTAGGTTCTGATTCAAATCCTGAGTGATTCCAAGTTAGGTCTTGTGGCATTAGCTAAAGTATGGAAAATAAAACTGTAAAATTAATTTCTCTTTACAAGTTTTAGAATCATGATTCAATTTGCAATATTTCCAAATATTTGAGACTTTTTCATAAATCAAGTTTTTTCCAATACAGTCTATATTTGACTATATACATATTTTTGGTTGACTAGCAAAGTAAAATGCTATAAAATTGTTTTGGAATTTTTGCTCCCTAATATCTTTCAATGTGAAGGTTTCTTTCTTTCCCTTCTTTTTTCAATGATTAACTTATAATTTGGTTTTAGCTTTTATTATGGTCAATACCATCAGTTGTATTCCTTTGAGTTGAAGTGTTAAGTTATAGAAAGGGAGATGTTCTGAGGTCTGGAATATAAAGCTGGAGGTAAAATGGGAGACAAGGACTATATATATCAGTTTGAAAGTCCTTTACATATACATTATAATTAAAGTCATTTGAATGAATGAGATCATCTAAAGATAGAGTATAAGGAAGGAAAAAAGGAGCTGAAAAGGATTTTAGGAAGAATTATCAGAAACGTATTTGACATGAAAGAAAACTGTCATGGAAGCCAAAGAAAGAGAGAATATTTTCATATATGTGCATATGTGTATATGTGTATACATGTATGTATATATATGTATATATTATATATGTGTGTAGCCATTTTATGTAATCTACATATGTATACATATACATAAATACATATGAATATATTTATATACATGCATATATACATACATATGCATATAATACATATATACATACATACATACACATATTTGGTGGTCAGCATTGGCAAATGATACAAAAACAATGGATATGATGAAGCTTGAGAAAAGACCATTAGACTTAGAAATTTAAAAGCTAGTAGGACAGAAATTTTAGGAGACTCATGAGAGAGAAAAGATATATGTACATGTGATTTTTAAAAATATCATGAATGACATAAAATGAGCTATCTCATTAAACTCCTTAAAGAAAAGAAGCAAAAAGGCAGTACAATATCACATTAAGGCTGCACATACACAAGCCAAGAGAACTAGAGAGTTGAACAAATAATCAATTTGTCCAATATTGGAAGACTATCTCTGGTTATTCTGGTATAAAGGTATGGCATTTTAACCCTCTTTGGACATAAACCATCTTCATTACCTCAGTCCTGAAAACACTGTAAGAGAGTTGAAAATGCAATTGAAACCACACTAGTGGAACTTGTTATTGGATTTTTAAAAATCTTATGGTTTGTGGCATACTAACATTTGAGAAGGTCAGCTTTGTTGAAGAGTAGTTACTTTTAATAAGTATTTCTCTTTAAAGAAACTTTACTTGATCTCATAATGGACTTCACATCTGTGAGACTTTTATTATTTTTTTAATCAATACTTCATGTAACATGCTACCAGATAGCTGCTGCATATCATAGCCTTGAATTTTTAATATGGGCTATAGAATTATGTATACCATCTAGGGAACACTGGCAAACAAGAGATATAAAGAAAAAAGACTTATAAATAGCATTTTATATCTAGCAGAGTCCTGGCCCTAAACAATTATTGGCTCACACATCTGTCACTAATGAAGAAAAGGAACAATGAGCATGGTATTTTCCTAATGACTATATATTAAACTGTGAAAGATTCAAGAACAAGAACTATATTTTTTACTTCCAGTGGGGAAAGTTCCTTCTATGAGGAAAATACTGCATAATTATATTTAATAATGATAAAACCCTTATATGACCGTTTATACTTAAAAAACAATTTATTATTAGCTCCCTTAATTCTTACAACAATCTCATGAGATACATGGCATATGTATACTCAGCCATAAAGGTTTAGTGATTCTCTAGCATCAGATTTTTGATGGTAAGTTAGCCCTCTTTCCAATAAATCAAATTGCCTCTCTAACCTGTTGGAATCTTTAAAAGGTCCAGACAAAGGAAGAGTCAAAGTCACTTTAAGATTCAATGTCCTAAAAAACCATGATCATCTCAATAGATGCAGAAAAAGCATTTGATAAAATCCAACATCCATTTCTATTAAAAACACTTGAGAGTACAGGAATAAATGGACTTTTCCTTAAAATAATCAGCAGCATCTATTTAAAACCATCAGTAAGCATCATATGTAATGGGGACAAACTGCAACCATTCCCAATAAGATCAGGAGTGAAACAAAGTTGCCCATTACCACCATTATTATTCAATATTGTATTA
This sequence comes from Antechinus flavipes, assembly GCF_016432865.1. NCBI lineage: Eukaryota > Metazoa > Chordata > Mammalia > Dasyuromorphia > Dasyuridae > Antechinus > Antechinus flavipes. Next base: position 286,709,583 of record NC_067399.1, on the reverse strand, counting down.
GAAATGCTAGCTTTGGCAATAAGAGTTGAGAAAGAAATTAAAGGAATTAGAGTAGGCAATGAGGAAACCAAATTATCACTCTTTGCTGATGATATGATGGTATACTTAGAGAACCCCAGAGATTCTACTAAAATAATCCACACCTTTAACAAAGTTGCAGGATATAAAATAAACCCACATAAGTCATCAGCATTCTTATATATCCCAACAAAATCCAACAGAGTTACAAAGTGAAATTCCATTTAAAGTAATTACTGATAGTATAAAATACTTAGGAATCTATCTGCCAAGAGAAAATCAGAAACTTTATGAGCACAACTACAAAACACTTTCCACACAAATAAAGCCTGATCTAACCAACTGGAAAAATATTAAATGCTCTTGGATAGAGCAAACAAATATAATAAAGATGACAATACTATCTAAACTAATCTATTTGTTTAGCGCTATACCAATCAGACTCTCAAATAACTATTTTAATGACCTAGAAAAAATAACAACAAGTTCATATGGAAAAACAAAAGGTCAGGAATTTCAAGGGAATTAATGAAAAAAAAAAATTAAAGGAAGGTGGCCTCACTGTACCAGATCTAAAATTATATTATAAAGCAGCAGTCAACAAAACCATTTGGTATTGGCTAAGAAATAGATTAGTTGATCATTGGAATAGGTTAGATTCAAAGAACAAAATAGTCAATAACCTCAATACTCTATTGTTTGACAAAATCAAAGACCCCTTTTGGGATAAGAACGCACTGACAAAAATTGCTGTGAAAATTGGAAACTAGTATGGCAGAAACTAGGCATCGACCCACACTTAACACTGTATACCAAGATAAGGTCAAAATGGGTTCATGACCGAGGCATAAAGAATGAGATTACAAATAAATTAGGAAATCAGAATAGTTTACCTCTTGGACCTGTGGAAGAGGAAGGAATTTATGACCAAAGAAGAACTAGAGATCATTACTGATTACAGAATAGAAAATTGAAGAAAAAAGAGACAGTGGTCAAAAGCTAAACATACTTTAGAGGAATGACAGGATAAAAAGAGAAAAAGATAAATAGAAAAAACAGTAGAGGGAAATACACAGTTGTATACTGTAAATGTAAATGAGATGAATTCACCCATTAAAATCAGGTTGCAGAATGGATTAGAAACTAGAATACTAAAATATGGGATATATAAGAAACACATTTGAAATAGTGAGGCACGGAATTAAAAGTACGTAATGGAGCAGAATCTATTATACTTCAGCTAAAATAAAAAAGACACGGATGACAAGCACGATCTCAGATTAAAAAAAAAAAAAAGCAGAAACATATCTAATAAGAGAGAAGCCAGGGAAAATGAATTTTCTAAAAAGGGACCATAGACAATGACATAATATCAAAATGATATAAACATACACTGAATGACATATCATCTAAATATTTTAGTTTTCAACATTCACTTTTATGAGATTTCCATTTCCATTAAAAATATGAAAATAGTATCTTTCAACTTGCATTCAGACTCCTGATTTACTTCTCTGAGTGTGGAAAGCATTTTACATCATGAGTCTTTCAAAATTGTATTAATTATCTTGCTGCAAATAACTGAGTCTATCATAGTTGACCATCACATAATCTTGCTGTTATTCTATACATTGTACTGGTTTGGTTGACTTCACTTTGCATTAATTTGCATATGTCTTTCCAGTTTTTTCAAAAGTCCACCTGATCATTTCTTGAACAATAATTATTGTTAACAAACAAAATTCATATGCTACAATTTGTTCAGCCATTCACAAATTGATGGGCATCCCCTCAATTTCCAATTCCTTGCTACCACAAAAACTGCTTTTTTTTTTTTTTTTTGGTACATATGGGTACTTTTTTCCATTTTTTATGATTTCTTTGGGATACAGACCTAAGAGTAACACGGCTGGATAAAAATCCTTTAGGCATAGTTCCAAATTTCTCTCTAGAAAAGTTGTGGGGTTCACAACTCCACCAACAATGCATTAGTGTCCCAGTTCTCCCATATCCCTTATAACTTTTATCATTTTTCCTATGATCTTAGTCAATCTGATAGGTATAAGATGGGACCCCAGAGTTGTTTTAATTTGCATTTTTCTAATCAACAGTGATAAAGAATTTTTTTATATATCAATGCTTTAATTTCTTCATTTGAAAATTATTCATATTTTTGACCATTTAGCAATTGGCAAATGATTTGTACTCTTATTTGACCCAGTTCTCTTTATATATTAGAAATAAGGCCTTTATCAGCAACACTGGTTTTGATTTTCCCCCCAGCTTTCTGCTTTCTTTCTAATCTTAAGCATTGGTTCTGCTTCTACAAAATTTTTGTAACTTCATGAAATCAAAATCATATATTTTCATTTCATAAAGTTCTTCATCATTTGTTTTCTCATAAATTTTTATCTTCATAAATTTGTCAAGTAAATTATTCCTTGATCTCGTATTTGCTTATAGTATCACCACTTATGTCTAAATCATGAACACATTTTAACTTCATCTTAGAACAGGATATGAGATGTTGGTTTATGTCTAATTTCTTCCATACTCTTTTCCAACTTTGGCAGCAGTTTTAGTCAAATTGTGAGTTTTTGTTCTTTTTGGTGGGAGGAGGCAAAGCCAAGATGGTGGAGAGTAGATAGGACATTACCTGACCTTTCCCCAGATGCCTTCAGATTTAATGTTAGATCAATACTCTGAATGGATTTTGGAGTGAAAGAGCCTACAAACTTTTAGAGTGCAATAACTTTCCAGCTCAAGACATCTTGAAAATATTTGCATTATTGGGCAGGGGGAATTGGTCAATGCAGAAAGGACTGTTGTGAAGAGGCCCAGCAGAAGATATTTAACTAAAACACAGTATCATTGATTACTCTGCCCTGGCTCAGAAGGATAGAGGATCAGCAGACAGCTATGAGAAATCCCATGCAACTAAAGAAGGCAAATTATGAGCTTCTGACCCCCAGCATAACAGGTGGGACTTCACCACGCACCCGAGTGCACTGGTAAACCTGCATCACCAGTCCCAGACCAGTGCAAGCAATGAGAGGCCCCTATTTCCCTGTTAAAGAGTTTGGGACAACTTTCCCTGTACCCTAGGAGCAAAATTCAATTTTTAAAATTGGTCAAAAAAGCAAAAAGAGCTCTGGTTATAGAAAGCTATTATGGAGACAAGGAATATCAGAATACAAAACTAGAAGAAGACAAGCAAAGTTAAACTGCCTTCAAGTGAAGGCACTCATGAAAGAATGAAAAAAAAAAAAGATCTTAAGACATGGAAGAAAAATGGAAAAAAAAGAAATGAGGGCTATGTAGAAGTATGAAAATTTGGGATAAGGGCCAACACCATGAAAAAGAAAACACAGAAATTAAGTGAAGAAAGCAACTCCTTAAAAAATAAATTTGATAAACTGGAATATGGATACACACACACACACACACACACACACACACACATACACATAATCAGCATTATATATATAAATATATATATATATATATATATATATACTGAACAAAACTTGTTGAAAATACACTTCGTTAGATGCAAGTAGTGGTAAAAAAAATATAACTGAAGATAATAACTCAGTAAAATTAGATTTGGATAAATGGAAGTGAATAACTCAACGAGACATCAAGAATCAATCATACAATGCTAAGTGAAATGAGCAGAACCAGGAGATCATTATATATTTCCAACAACAATACTGTATGAGGATGTATTCTGATGGAAGTGGATTTCTTCAACAAAGAGAAGATCTAACTTAGTTTCAATTGATCAATGATGGACAGAAGCAGCTATACCCAAAGAAAGAACTTTGGGAAATGAATATAAACTGTTTGCATTTTTTGTTTTTCTTCCCAGGTTATTTTTACCTTCTGAAACCAACTCTTCCTGTACAATAAGAGAACTGTTCGGTTCTGCACACATATATTGTATCTAGGAAATAGTGTGACATATTTAACATGTATAGGATTGCTTGCCATCTTGGGGAGGGGGTGGAGGAAGGGAGGGGAAATGTTGGAACAGAAGTGAGTGCAAGGGATAATGTTGTAAAAAAAAAAAAAAAATTACCCAGACATGGGTTCTGTCAATAAAAAGTTATAACTATTAAAAAAAGAGAAACAATGAAAAATAAAGAAAAAGAAAAAAAGAATCAGTCATACAAAAGCAAAAAATGAAAAAGAAAAAAGTAAAAAAATGTAAAATAGCTCATTGGAAAAACTGAAGTGGAAAATACCATCTAAGAATTATTGGACTACTTGCATGTTATAATGAGAGAAAAAAAAAAAAGCCTAGACAGCATGGTTCAAGAAATCATCAAGGAAAACTGCCACGATATCTTAAAAACAGAAGGTAAAATAGTCATTGAAAGAATCCACATATCACTTTCCAAAAGAGATCTTAAATAGAAACTTCAAGGAATATTGTAGCTAAATTCCTGAATTATCATATCAATGAAAAAATACTTTGAACAGCCAGAAAGAAATGAATCACATATCAAAGAACCACAAATAAGATCACTTTAAAGTAACAAAAGGCCTGGCATATGATATACCAGGAGATAAAGCATTCTTGAATTATAACAAGAATCAACTACCCAGCAAAACTAAGCATTATTTTTCAGAAGAAAAGATAGACATTCAACAAAATAGAATTTTTTTACTCAGAAAATTTGATTTTCAAATACAGAATTCAAGAGAAACTTGAAAAGGTAAATAGGGAAGGAAAAAAAAAAAAACATGCTTTTTACAAGCTAAAATGTTTATACCCCTATATGGAAAGATGTTATGTGTAATTCTTGAGAACTGTATCTTTGTCAAGGCAGTTAGAAAGGGTATATTTACAGGGTGTAGATTTAAGTTGACTTTAATGTGATGATATAAAAAAAGAAAATTAGGGTGGAAAAGGGATTGTACAAGGAGAAGAGGAAAGGGGAGGGAAATGAAGTACATTATCTCACATGAAGAGGACAAAAAGATCTATTACAATTGAGGAACAGAAGGAAGAAAGGTGAGTATTGTTTGAAACTTAATTTTTAAGATTTGACTCAAAGAGGGAGCAATACTTACTTTTATATAGAAATTTGTCTCACCAAAGGGAAGTAGAAGGGAAAAGGGGAAAGAAAATGGGACGGGTAATAGAAGGGAGGATAGAAGTGTAAGGGGAAAGGGATAAAAAAGAGAGGAGCTGCAAAAAGGAAGGGCAGATTGAGAGAGGTAGAGGTCAGTAGAAAAACACTGGTGAGGAGGGAAAGGAGAAAGAAAAGTGTAACGTGGGGAAAATAGGATGGCAGGAAATACAGAGCTAGCAATTTCCTCTGAATGTAAATGAGCTGAACTCTTCCATAAAACAGAAAAGGATAGAAGAGTAGATTAAAAGCCAGAGTTATTTATTTATAAGAAATACATTTAAAGCAGAGAGATAGTTCAGAGTCAATGTAAAAGGCTAGAGCGGAATGTATTATGCTTCAGCTGAAGTAAAAAAAAAAAAAAACATAAAAACAGAGTGATCTTGATTTCAGATCAAGCAAAAGCAAAAATAGATCTAAGAAAAGAGATAAGGAAGGAAACTACATCTTATTAAATATGAAGTATATCAATACTAAACAATATGCACCAACTGGTATAGCAACCAGATTATTAGAGGAGAATTTAAGTGAATTGCAAGATAAGGTTGAATTGGATTCATAATTTAAACATAAAGAATATTATTATAATAGAAGTACAAAAGTTACTCTACTCAGATTTGTGGAGAAGGAAGGAATTTGTGGACAAAGAAGAACTGGAGTACATTATGGAATGCAAAATGGATAATTTTGATCATGTTAAGTTAAAAAGTTTCTTACAAACTAAACCAATGCAGACAAAATTAGAAAGGAAACAATAAATTGGGATTTTTTTTATATTCAGAGGTTCTGATAAAAGCTTCATTCAAAAAAACATAGAGAATTGACTCAAATTTATAATTCAAGTCATTCTCCAATTGATCAATGGTCAATAGATATGAACAGACAATTTTCAGATGAAATTAAAACCATTTCTAGTCATATGAAAAGGTGCTCTGAATTACTATGGATCAGAGAAATGCAAATAAAGACAACTCTGAGATACCTCTACATACCTCTTAGATTGGCAAAGATGACAGGAAAAGATAACAAAAAATGTTAGAGGGGATATGGGAAAACTGGGACACTAATACATTGTTGGTGGAGTTGTGAACTTATTTAACCATTCTGGAAAGCAATTTGGAACTATTCTCAAAGTAGTATCAAACCGTGCACACCATTTGATCCAGCAATATGTCTACTAGATCTGTATACCAAAGAAATCATAAAGGAGGGAAAGGGAAGTTTATGTACAAAAATGTTTGTGGCAGCCCTTTTTGTAATGTCAAGGAATTGGAAACTGAATGGATGCCCATCATTTGAGGAATGTAAGAATAAATCATGGTATATGAATGTTATGGAATATTATTGTTCTGTAAGAAATGATCATCTCTTTCTAACCAGTTGTAAAATCTTCTCCCCATCTCTGGCTTAAAAGCTTCTAAAGATGCTATTATTTCTGTCATCATCACTTAGTCCTACCCAGGATGTTTCATCCATGTAGGTTCTAAACTACTCACCTCCTTTAGTCACAGATCTCTTTTTCTGACCTTCTATATTTTTGAGGGCTAGAAGAATGTTTCACTCTGAACTTTTGTCAGTTTTCCCATTTAAGAATTTGATTTTAAACATTATTTAGTTACTTGCAGGGGAATATTAGGAGAGTTCTACTGAGAGCTTCTCTACTCACCATCATCAATCACTTAATTTTCCAAAGCTCATCTTAAAAAATGAGGAGGCTCATTTTTGAGGCTTTTAGTTTTAACTATATATTATGTTTTCTTATTCAATTATTTATCAGGTCCTGTGGATTTTGTTTCTATAATATCTCTTCCATCTTAGATCTCATTGTTTATTACTGTTTCATCTTCTCTATTGCTATGATTACTATTGTATCCTAGACTCTGATTTCCTTCTTCCTGGACCAATATTATGTTTCCCAACTAATAATTATTTCTGATTCTATTTCCCCCTTCACCTTTCATGATGGGAGAAAAAAGAAACCATTCTATACATTACTGCCAGACTAGTCATGTCATTCATCTTCTAAAAATTCATCAATAGTCCAAAAATAGTTTACTTTGTAAAATCCAAACATTGTTTGTTAGGGCTCTTTACAACCTAATTCTATTCATTCCTTCCAACTATAACATTATGCTTTTCTGCATTTATTTCATAGTCACTTCACATATGTAAGCTCATCTCTGTACCTTTATTCATGTTATTGTTTGTGCTTGAAATGTCTCAGGTTCAGTATCTCTCAACCCAACTGGTTCACACACAGTTACTCTTTCTTATTGAAATCCTACCTAGTTTTAGTCCAAATTAAATACTACCTTGTAGGTTTCCTTAATGTTTTCAGATGCTAGTGATCTTTCTTGTCCTACTTCTCCTTGAAATTGCAAAACATTTTCCCTTCAACTTTCTTATGTATTTATGAGATATCATTGTGTCCTATAAATATTTACATGACAAAGCTTTTTACTGAGCTATATCCTTGAAAGTTAAATATTTTGCCTTAAAAAAACTTTATATCCGAATCAGATAAGATGATTAATAAAATTATGAATAAAATTACATTTTAGGGACAGGAGTAAAAGATATTCTCTGTCCAAGGGAATTGCTCCATAATTTATTTTTGTTTTAAAAATATAATAAATCTTAGATTCACATTAACAAATTTTCTCTTATGAGAACAGCCAAAAAAAAAAAACAGGAATTATAAAACTCTTTCTGAACTATTTTCTTTAAAGAATTATATTTTACAATGTTCTTCCGTCCTGGTACTAACATACTTGATGATCTTTCTGAATTACCTCAAGACTTTATTTTAGAGCCTCATTGTCCATTTCTATGGCTTAGAAATAGATCATTTGAAGTATATTGAAATCTGTACTATCCGGAATGAGAGTTTGAAGCTCCATTTCCTTAGCAAAGTGATTAAGGTAAGGGTGTTTTTAAAGAGGAGTAATATTCTATAAAGTAGGTCTAAATTTTGGGGAAGATGATGGCCTCTTTTTTACTCTCTCCCCTGGCATTAGCAAACAGATTGTAAGTAAAAAACTGAATATGACACAAGACATTTCTTGCTTCAGCTCCCATAACTTTGGCACCATAGACATATGTCCCATTTGATATTTGGCTTCTTTCAGCATAATTGTGAGATCATATTATCAATTCTCCTATGTTACAGTAAGAGAAAAGCACATTGTGTTCTGCAAACTATAAACACACTTATGTATGTATATATATACACCAAGATATGAAAAATTATTGATCACAGGACAGAAATCATTATGCTGGGGACAGGTCATTTGTCCTTACTTACCTTCTCAATGTTATAATTTTTAAGAGTATGGGAAATTTAATGAAAAAAATAGAGTGATATAATGGAAGGGGGAGCTGGACCTGGAGTAGATAGTGATGTTTGTTCAAGTTTTGTGTTTTACAGTTATTAACTATGACCATGAGCCAGTTCCTGTAGTGCTACTTGGAAAGTCTAAATTTATTTATTTTTCTTCATCTTCAACATCCTACAGCAGCAACAAATACTTTATGACCAATAGTTCTCCATTATCACTTGACTAGATAGAGAAATAGTATTCCCCCCAACTCCCATCGACTGAGATTAGAGGATAAGTGAACCAGTAAAAGACAATTAAGTAAGAGCTGCATTCACCATCTCAAGTACTTGAGGAACAGTGAATGCATGCAGGTCACATAAAGCAGTCTTTATTCACCAGGCACACACATAAATCAACTTTAATGTCAATAAAGTCAGTAATGACAGATTTCATCACGAAGATATAACTAAGCTACAATGATCACAAAGAAAGTGAGGAGCTTACAGGAAGCAGGGATAGTTCCTTTTCATTCTTTCTTTCTTTTTTTTTTTTTTTTTATTTTGTTCTAGGTGAAACCAAGGATAACAGAAATAACTGGCCTTCTCCTCTCCTCCCCTTATTAACTGCAAATAATCCTTGTCATGTTAAAAAGCAGATTGTTTTCTCCAGTGTTATTCACCATTATGTTTTGGATCATATAACCTGACCTTCTTCTGGGTAACTTAAAGTTTATTTCCAATTAGCATGTACTTAATGCAGAGATGAAGCTTTATCTGCCTTTATTGCTTTATCACTAGGTCCTGGAATTAGATTTTCTGTTCCTCCCTCACTAAATGTCACACTATGGTCAAACTTTCTGATTTATTGTCATGGCCTTTTGTTTCATCTGAAAACAACAATAATGACAATAACAACAACAAGCAATTTTTAGGTCTTCAATTTTGGCTTTTAGCTAAAAAAAAAAATGGAGAGGGGGAAAGGCAAAGTGTTAGGGGATCTATTTTATTTTATTTTTTCAATGTGGGGACAAAGGAGACTTCAATACAGCAGCCCCCATAGGGAACTTTACTAAAAACATCACCTTAGGAGAAATATTTGTACCATTCTTTCAGTCATGGAATAAAAATGCCACAATTTTATCCCATGCGTTGAGGTTTTTATCCCCTAGGAATGTATTTCAGAGCACTCGATTGCCATGTTTCAGTCATTTTGGCTGACATTCAAGAAATGTCTGAGCAGATAATAATGCCCTTAGTTCAGTTAGTCCACCCATCTGTCCATTACATCTGTCCATCCTTTGGAAAGCTATTATTAAAGGAAACATCACATCTCTCACAAACTTGTTGTCATCATTTCGTTGCCTAGCAGGAAGAAAAAGACTGTCTTTGTTCACAAGTTTCTAAACACCTTTTCACTGGCAAAACCTAAATTCAAAATCCCAACTCAAGTGAAAATGAACAATAGAGCTATTTCTTTGCCCATTCCATTAAAAGTACTTGAGCCAGTTAATAGTACTGATGCCAGTCAAGCACTAGTCCCAAAAGGAAATAAAACAATAATAGCCACCAATTTTCAGTGGAATTATTTTTTTTTTTTGGTGAGAAGAGGAAAGGGGTCACAGGAGGAAATTTAAACAATATAAAAGATACACACATATTAAAAAAATTTTAAAGTGGCTTAAGATTGATGTGACTTGAATTTTTTATTTGTCTATTTCTGTGCTCATGCATTTTTATTTATTTTATTTTTCACTCCTTTCCCAACTCTTTTGATAGGATATTTCATTTCTATAGCTTCATGGTGACTTATCAGATTTTTTCCTGCTTGGCTCCAGAACACAAAATTAGAAACCACAGGTGGAATATTTAAAAAGACAATTTGATGTGTGTCATAATGGTGTCATAGTTGGACATGTCCAAAAGGTAAAATGTGTTGCATTATGTCTTATTTAGGTCTGTTTGTTTTTTCACATTTTCCCCCATAGAAAGTTCAATGATCCTATCTAGGAATGTTTGAGGCCATGAGAATTCTCAATCAGAATACATCTAGTGACTTCTTAAGTCTTTTGAAACTCTGTGGCTCTATTGTTTTGTTTTGTTTTTTTCTCCTTTTTTCTCTTTGAAAGATCTTATTTTGAAAACATACATAGTCTTCAACATTCACCCTTGTAAAACCTTGTGTTCCATTTTTTTTTTTTTTGCTTCCTTGCTTCTCCTCATCCCTTTCCCTAGACAGCAAGTAATCTAATATAAACACATGAAATTCTTTTATATATATATTTCTACAATTACCATGCTGCCTAGGAAAAATCAGATTGAAAAGGAAAAAAAATAAGAAATAAATGTAAGCAAACAACAACAAAAAGAGAAAATACTATGTTGTGATCCACATACTGTGGATCTGTGGATCTGTGGAACTGTGATTCAGTTTCCATAGTCTTCTTTCTGAGTACAGATGATTCTCTCCATTAGAAGATAATGGAACTGACCTAAATCATCTTCTTGTTGAAAAAAGCCAAATCCATCACAATTGATCATCACATAATCTTGTTATTGTGATGTATAATGATCTCCTGGTTCTACTCATTTCACTTAGCTTCAGTTCATGTAAGTCTCTCCAGGTCTCTTTAAAATCATCTTCCTGATCATTTTTTTTACAAAACAATACTATTTTATCACATTTATATAACATAATTTATTCAGCCATTCTCCAACTGATGAGCATCCACTCAGTTTCCAGTTCCTTAACACTACAAAAAAAAAAAAAAAAAAAAAAAACCTGCTACAAACATTTTTGCACATGTGAGTCCTTTTCCCTTTTTTATGATCTCTTTCGGATACAGGCCTAGTAGAGAGACTGCTGGATCAGAGGGTATGCACAGTTTGAGAGCCTTTAAGCATATTCCATATTGCTCTCCAAAATAGATCAGTCCACCAATAATGTATTAATGTCCTACATCCCTTCCAACATTCATCATTATATTTTCTTGTCATCTCAGTGTACCTCTATCTTAATATTAAAGATGATGATAATTTACTACACAACTTCAGTGTAGCAATAAGGCAGACTAATAGCAAACATTATCTCCTAACATTTGCAAGAGTCAATCAATATTTCCTTAACAGTCACATATTTATAAATCCAAAATATGCATATTTAGTTACCATAGATTGGTCCACAAAAAACTATGTTGTTTTAAGTCAAGAATTTTTGAAATTGAGGTAAAACGTGATAACATATAAATGTAGCAAAGGTAAATTTTATAGCAACATATTTAATTATATATATATATATATATATATATATAAAACTAAGCTAAGTTTTATTTTATGAAAATAGCACGAATAGTGAATAGTGAAAAACACTAATAATGAAAACAGCCTATCTGGCTGTATTGAATTGATTTATGATTATTTGATATTGTATCAGAGTATAATAAGGTGAGGAGGTAAGTGAAGTTGAAAATAAGGAATTCTACCATTTCCTAAAAGAAAAGAAAGAAGACAGAAATGATAGAGCCCATCATTCTTCATTTTCAATTAGTTAATAAATATGAAAATCACCACCTTTTGCAGGACTTAATTATTTTCAAATGAGTATGACTTCTGGGAAAAATCATGTTAATAGGATTACTCAAGACCACAATTCATGGAAAAGCAGATTAAACTAAGATTTGGATTCCCCAAATTCAGGAAAGTTCTCTTCAGTTTTCACACAGTTATTATGACCAGGGCTATAATAAATAAAACTTTTTAAAAGTCCACTATTTACAAAGGATAGATTCTTTACCTTTATGATTCCCTTTCTGATCTTTGATTTAATGGGGAATTTAGTGTTTATATTTTTAAATAGACTAACAAATAATTTTAGAATTGTAACTTTTGGAAAGACCTTGAAAATCCTCTAGTCTACCTTCATTTTAAAGCTGAAGAAACTGAAGATCATTGATGTTTCATTTTCCTCATTTTCAAAATACAAAGGGGAGAAACATGACCTTTAATTTGGCAGGATGATTCTATTCTACATATTGCTCCAACTTAACATCAAAAGTTAACATGCAAAAACTAGTAGTAGTTGAATGCATATGAAAAAATAAATAACACAAGAGGTACCAGTTTCATGTATTTATATTAGACAACTGAAATCCTTTGGTTCCCATTCAAGATTCCCAGGACAGTTCATGTTTCTCTCTTGATGTTGCTAGAAAAAGGAACCTCATAGGCTTATACTTTGGAGTCCAACTATTTGGAGAAGAAGGAGGAGGAGAAAGAGGAGCAGGATAAAGACATTTCCATGATTTTCCCCAAACTTGTACAAAAATATTATAAGATGTCAGAATGGTTCAAAAGAAAAATAAGACATTAGAAAAAATCAGAACTCTCAAATTTTAATTATTCCTAATAGCATTTTTATAATACTTTAAGATTTGCAAATTCATTTACATAATTTATTTTATTTTATTCTTAAAATAACTTTATGAAATTATGAAGATCAACACAGAATAAATGTGGATGAATGACTTGAGATTACAAAATAATTAGTGGTTAAATTTTATAATTTAAATTCAAAACTCAAACATTTTCACAGTACTCAAGAAAAAGGAAGTTCCAATTCAAATAACAGCATTAGTACAAAATCTTGAAAGGTGAGGAAAATTTATAATTATATGATACAAAAGATAAAGCTCAAGTTGTATCCCAAAATAACATCTCATGTTAAACTAAGTTTATTTTCCTAAGATAGAGGGGGAGATAAGAAACCTAAGTTATCTGAGGTAAGCCTGAACCCACAAAAGAAATAGAAACTAAGAGAAAGTTTAACTTTAAATAATCCAGAAAAAGAGAAACACAAGAAAACTTAAGCATGCTTATCGTGAAATAATAATTATTAATCAATCAAATTAGTTTTCTCATGTGTATTACATTTTTTAAAAAAATAAAGAAATTGGGCTGTGGGATAAAGGATAAAAAGGGATTATCAAAGAACAAAAAAAGATCTAAGTAGGTAATGATTAAGAAAGAATCAAAGATTTAGATAAAGTCAGGAAGAAATTTTATAATGTTCTTTAGATTAAAGCCCATATTTTTCTCTTTTTTTTAAACATTTGCAATATTTTATTGTAAAAGGTTTACATTTATGAGGAGGATTAGCATGTATAATCTCTGGGGACTTGAATTGGTAGGATGCATCTCACTTGGCAGTGAATCTTCATTCCTAGTTTGGTTTTTACCTAGGATTTGCTTGAAAGAGTACTTTTATTTCCTTTGTAGCTTCCAGGTCAGCAACACACTCAAGCTATTCCTTGACAGTTTCATATAGGTTATCAATTTGGCTCCAAAAGTATTAGGCAAGTTCTGCCTTCTTTGCCTTCAATGTCGGTGTCAAGAGTCCATTTTCAATAGAGAATGCTTCTGGGTGAACATAGATGTCTTTGACTTGTTCAAAGGACTTGAGGCCACTCTCTCTGCCAATTTTCAGCATGTCTTCCAAAATGTTCTTCTTTACGAGCCCATTTAGGCAGAGGTTCTCATAGGAACCCTGGACCCCAAGTTTTCCTGCAAACTTAGGCAATACATCTGGATCAGGAACAATCACACCCACTAAAGAGGACTGTAAGCTATCTCCATGTACAAAAACTTGGGATACTGGACCACTCCTGATATACACATTTTCTATCTTCTCTGGAGCAATGTATTCTCCTTGAGCCAGCTTAAAGATGTTCTTCTTTCTGTCAATGATCTTCAGGGTACCATTCGGTAACCAACGGCCGATGTCTCTTGTATGAAGCCAGCCATCTTTGTCAAGAGTTTCAGCTGTTTTCTCAGGATCCTTCAGGTAACCCTTGAACACATTGGTGCCTCTGATGCAGATCTCTCCTTCTCCATCCACTGAGAAGTAGTTCATGTCTACTACATCTTCAAGTTTTACTTCATCATAGGCCAAGGGAGCCCCAACGTGACCTGTTGTCCAGTCCCCAGGTGATGAAAATGTGCATCCAGCTATACATTCAATCTGATCGTAAGCTTCATATACCGGGCAACCCAGGGCAGCTCGGAGGAATACCAAGACTGGGGAGGAGATAGGTGCAGCTCCAGTAACCATTAAACGTACCTTCCCACCTAGACCTGCCTGGACCTTTTTAAATATGAGTGTATCCCAGATGCTGTCTTGCCAGACAATGCCTTGCTTTACTTCACTGAATTTCGCAGAGATGACCAGATTCAACAAAAACTTCTTGAATGGTGTCTTGGCTTCACCATGTACTTTATCGTACAATCTGTTGAGAAGTCGAGGAACCACTGGGAACACAGTTGGCTGTAGGGTTTTCATGTCATCAGGCAAGAGCCCGACATCTCCTTGGAAGAATCCCACTTTAGCATCCACGGTATGAAGAACAGCTTGTACAACTCTTTCAAACATATGAGCCAGAGGAAAGTATGATATTGTCACATCTTCAGATGTGGGCATAAAAACATTCTCAACACATTTAAGAAAAGATGCAGAGTTTGCAACGACATTCCGGTGTGTCAGCATGGCTCCTTTGGGATCACCTGTTGTTCCACTGGTAAAGCATACAATGCTGAGGTCGTCAGGTTTGGGAGGCACAGGTTTTTTGAAATTCTCTTTGCCCAGAGTCTCAGCATCATATAGTGATAAGATATCTACTCCAAGCTTTTCCCCTTTTTCCTTAAGGCTATCCTCCAAGGGGCCCATGAGGATTATCATCTTCAACCCTAAGGTGAGCCCCTTCTCAACATTCTCCAGTAGAACATTTGCCTTCTGGGGTGTGTCACAGATCACTGTTGCAATTTCTACTTTGTTAACAATGTACACTATGGCTTCAGCTCGGAGAGTGTCATAGAGGGGAACAGCCACCCTTGAGTAGGTATAGCAGGCAAGTTCTGCGATGATCCATCTGGTCTATTCTGAGCAAAGATGCCAACAAACTGGTCTGGTAATGGCTTGTATCCTTTGTACAGAAGACAGGAGCCCAAGTACTCTGCCCTGTCAGACATCTGTTTGTAAGAGAACCATCTGTATGGTTGATTTGGTTTTCTAGATCCCAAACAGTGTCCATTATCAGACACATGGAGTCCTCGTTGGAAAATTTCATACATTGTTGTGGCATCAGAATGGTAATAGCTGATGAAGTCATCATTGCGTTGCACAGCTCCCCGCCGGGCTCCTCCCTGAACTCCCACTGACTGCTTTTGCAAGTCCACAAGGGGCCAGTCTGGCCGAGGTTTGTTAACCAGCCATAGGAAGATGGTGATTCCAATGGTCAATAGACTAATCAGCACTGGTGTTGGAAGTGGGGAGAACAGAAAGTTCAAGATGAAAAGCATCTTTGTGGAGCAGCAACAGCAAATTTACACCTGGTGTGAAAGCAGCATCAGTCTGGCAGCCCCGATTGGGAATTCCTTCCTAGACTCCTAAACCTCCCCCACAGTCATGGGTCCCATTCAGGTGTGGCCAAGTTCAGGAGATCTCTTCCTTGAGATCAGAGAGACAAGTCTCAGAGTCAGAGCTGGGGTGGTCACCCTCCATTTGTCCCCAGACCATGGGTCAGACATGAGAAAGCTCTCCCTTACATACCCAGGGCTCTCCACTTCCTGGTTGGTCTTTTATAACTGAAAGTGGAAGTGTTCTGACAGGAAAGAAGTCATCCCCAGCTAAGATTTTAACTCCTGCCTAAGAGAGACTTCCAACAGATTCCTGCCATATAAACCCAAAGGAGCCTGACAGTGCAAACCCTCACCACCACCCCTCACGCGGCCACGTTGAACAGACCCAAGTTTTCCAGTCAATCACTAAGCTAGTATTTGAAAAAGAGCCTTAGAAAAGCTGATCTTTGACCATACTACTAAGAGCCAAGAAATTTCTTGCAGCTATCAGGGCCACACCTGCCTAGAGAATTTGAGGGGTTACTCCATTGCTGACTGCAGCCTTTACTGGGACCCATATTTTTCTAAAAGCAAAATAGAAAATTTAAACTTGAGAGAGTTCATGTGAGAAGTCAGAGGTAGCACAAAAAACAGAGAAATAAGAAAGAATACTCAAATTTAGTACAATGATGATAGGAATTGCTCCAGAAATTGTTCCAGTGTTTGAAGGATAGGGGGCTGTGAGAGAGTAGATAGCAGGGAGGTATTTGGGTTGAATGTTAAAAGATAGGTTTAATTCCTGAAGAAAGCACCAGAGCTGAATAGAAAATTTGATTTTCAAATACAAAAATTCAAGAGAAGCATGTAAAGACAAACGGGAAAGAAAAATCATAAGGGCTTCAGCAAGGTCAAAGTTCTTATATTCCTACAAGGAAGATGATACTAGTAACTCCTAAGTATTTTCTCATTATTAGGATAGTTAGAAGGAGTATAATTAGATAAATGGCATGGGTTTGAGTTGAGTATTATCAGATGATATAAAATAATAACATTAAATTTAAATTAAGGTGAGAGAAAGGGACTTGCATGGGAAGAAAGGGAAAAGGAAAGATAAAATGGAATAAATTTTCTAATAAAAAAGAGTTACAAAAGAGTTTTAAAGAAGAGGACAAGATGGGGAAAATGAGGGGAAATGCTTCAACTTTATTCTAATAAGAACTGGCTCAAAGAGGGAGTAATATACATACTCAGTTGGGTATGAAAATTTGTCTTATTCTACAAGAAATAGAAAAAGAAGTTTTAGAATGGATTATATGTGAGAAATAAAGATGAGTACAAGGTAAAAATAAACTATTCTGAAAAGGATATCAATAACATTATTAAAGTAAGATGTTAAAGGTAAGATTAGAGAGAGTTTTGAATCACTTCTTAGAACATTAACAAAAGCGAAAACAAAAGAGAGAAGAGGACATCTCTCTAGATGAATTAATCAATAGGAAGAAAAATAATCTAACAATTTAATTACATTCAAGAAATGTGGATAACAAGTAAATGAAAACAGTGGATGCATTGTGTAGGAAGAGAAAGGTATCAAAGTTAGTGAACACTAGTAATCAAAAGTGATAGTACTAACTAAAAAGTATAAGAGGAAAATTAATATAAAAATAAATAAAACACAAATCCAGTATATAAAAACCTAAACTTTAAATAAAATTGATAATTCAATAAAAATGACAGAATGAACAAGAAAAATAAACCCTAAACATCAGTTATTTAAAATTTCAAATCTTAAGATAAAATTTTAAAATAAAGTCATAAGTTTTGGAAAAAATGTATTGTGTATCAGAAGAATTCAAAAAAGCAGGAATTCTAATCAAACTATAATAAAAAGTCACAATGTGAAGATAGAAAAAACAGGAAAAGTACAATATAATTAAAGCTATAATAAATAATGAAACAATATAAATACTAACTGAATATGTAACAGATTATAGAGTACTTAAGGTCATATAAAAATACAATTTAAATTCCCAAAAAGAAATCAACTACTAAAATGATTGTAATAGATAATACTGTTTATTTCTCAAAGCTATGCAAATCTAACTAAAACAAAACTAAACTAAAACAAAAAGGGAAATATAGAACTAAATGGGATGAAATGTTTTAAAATAGAATATTAAAAGGCAAATATTTCTTTAAAATAATTAATTAATTAATTAATTTAATACACTTTTTTTGTTTGTTTTTTAATAATTATAACTTTTTATTAACAGCACCCATGCCTGGGTAATTTTTTACAGCATTATCCCTTGCACTCACTTCTCTTCCAACTTTTCGCCTCCCTCCCTCCACCCCTTCCCCTAGATGGCAAGCAGTACTATATGTTAAATATGTCACAGTGTATCCTAGATACAATGTATGTGTGCAGAACCGAACAGTTCTCTTGTTGCACAGGAAGAATTGGATTCAGAAGGTAAAAATAACACAGGAAGAAAAACAAAAATGCAACAGTTTATATTCATTTCCCAGAATTCTTTCTTTGGATGTAGCTGCTTCTGTCCATCATTGATCAATTGAAACTGAGTTAGGTCTCTTTGTCAAAGAAATCTACTTCCATCAGAATACATCCTCATACAATATCGTTGTTGAAGTGTATAATGATCTCCTGGTTCTGTTCATTTCACTCAGCATCAGTTCATGAAAGTCTCTCCAAGCCTCTCTGTATTCATGCTAATGGTCATTTCTTACAGAACAATAATATTCCATAACGTTCATATAACACAATTTACCCAACCATTCTCCAATTGATGGATATCCATTCATTTTTCAGTTTCTAGCCACTACAAATAGGGCTGCCACAAACATTTTGGCACATATAGATCCCTTTCCCTTCTTTAGTATCTCTTTGGGATACTAAAGAAGCCCAGTAGAAACACTGCTGGATCAAGGTGTATGCACAGTTTGATAACTTTTGGGGCATAATTCCAGATTGCCTTCAGAATGGTTGGATTCGTTCACAACTCCAACAACAATGCAGCAGTGTCACAGTTTTCCCACATCCCCTCCAATCGTTATTGTTTCCTATCATCTTAGCCAATCTGACAGGTGTGTCATGGTATCTCAAAGTTGTCTGAATTTGCATTTCTCTGATCAATAGTGATTTAGAACACTTTCATATGCATGGAAATAGTTTCAATTTCAACATCTGAAAATTGTCTGTTCATGTCCTTTGACCATTTATCAATTGGAGAATGGCTTGATTTCACATAAATTAGAGTCAATTCTTTATATATTTTGGAAATGAGGCCTTTATCAGAACCTTTCACTGTGAAAATGTTTTCTCAGTTTGTTGCTTCCCTTCTAACCTTGTTTGAATTAGTTTTGTTTGTACAAAGGCAAAATTTGATGTAATCAAAATTTTCTATTTTATGATCAATAATGATCTCTAGTTCATATTTGGTCTGAGAGGTAAACTTTTCCATTTTAACATTATATTGGTGTATGGTGTTAAGTGTGGGTCCATGCCTAATTTCTGTCATACTAATTTCCAGTTTTCCCAGCAGTTTTTGTAAAATAATGAATTCTTATCCCAAAAGTTGGGATCTTTGGGTTTGTCAAACACTAGATTTCTATAATTATTGACTAGTTTTGTCTAATGAACCTAACCTATTCCACTAATAAACTAATCTAATGCCAAATGCTTTTGGTGACTGCTGCTTTATAATATAGTTTTATATCAGGTACAGCTAGGCCACATTTATTTGATTTTGTTTTCATTAATTCCCTTGAGATTCTTGAACTGTTGTTCTTTCATATGAATTTTGTTATTATTTTTTCTAGATTATTAAAATAGTTTCTTGGGAGTCTGATTGGTATAGCACTAAATAAATAGATTAGTTTAGGGAGTATTTTCACCTTTATTATATTCCCTCAGCCTATTCAAGAGCACTTAATATTTTTCCAATTATTTAAATCTGACTTTGTTTGTGTGAAAAGTTTTTTGTAATTTTTCTCATATAATTTCTGACTTTCCTTTGGTAGATAGATTCCCAAATATTTTATGCTATCAATAGTTATTTTGAATAGAATTTCTCTTTGCATCTCTTGCTGTTGCATTTTGTTGGTGGTATATAAAAATGCTGAGCATTTATGGGGATTTATTTTGTATCCTGAAACTTTGCTAAAGTTATGAACTATTTCTAAAAGCTTTTTAATAGAATCTCTGGGATTCTCTAAATATGCAATCATATCATCTGCAAAGAGTGATAATTTGATTTCCTCATTATCTGCTCTAATTCCTTTAATCTCTTTCTCAACTCTTATTGCCAAGGCTAGTGGTTCTAATACAATATTGAATAATAATGGTGATAGTGGGCAACTTTGTTTCACTCCTGATTTTACTGGGAAAGTTTCCAGTTTTTCACCATTGCATTACTGACAGTTTTAAATACATGCTCCTGCCTATTTTAAGGAAAAGTCCATTTATTCCTATCCTCTAAAGTGTTTTTATTAGGAATGGATGTTGGATTTTATCAAATGCTTTTTCTGCATCTATTGAGATGATCATATGGTTTTTGTTAATTTGATTATTGATATAGTCAATTATGCTAATAGTTTTCCTAATATTGAACCAGGCCTGCATTCCTGGTATAAAACCTACTTGGTCATAGAGAGTATCATAAAGAATATATATATTTTCTGTAATCTTTTTGCTAAGATTTTAGTATCAATATTCATTAGGGAGATTGGACTATAATTTTCTTTCTCTATTTTCAACCTACCTGGTTTAGGTATCAGTACTATGTCTGTGTCATAAAAGGAATTTGGTAGGACTCCTTCAATCCCTATTTTTTCAAAGAGTTTAAATAGCATTGGAGTTAATTGTTCTTTAAATGTTTGGTAGAATTCACATGTAAATCCATCTGGTACTGGGGATTTTTCTTAGGGAGTTGGTTAATAGCTTGTTCTATTTCTTTTTCTAAAATGGGACTGTTTAGTCTATTTACTTCTTCTTCTGTTAATCTGGGCAAGCTATATTTTTGTAGATATTCTTCCATTTCATTTAAATTATCGAATTTAGGGACTTCCGGTTAAGATGGCGGAGAGGAGGCACACAGCTACATAAGCTCCACTCTTTCTCTCACTATCCACTTCATTACAAGCCTCTGAATTAATGCTTGACTGAAAAAAAACCCACAAAGAGTTACCAAGAGAAGCCATCCTTGAGATTCACCAAGAAAGGTTTGTCTTTACTGGAGGGCTGGGACGGTTTTAGATCGGGCGCAGGCTGAGGGCAGCAGCAGTGAGAACACGGGAGCAGACTGGAGAGGGGGTGGGGAGTGATAGCAGCCGTCTCTGCAGGGAGAGTTTTGCTACAAGTTTGGATACTTTGCTCCGGCAGCAAGTCAGCAGCCCAGCAGAGAAGCTAAAAACACCGGGGCTGAAGAATACAACCCCAAACAGCTGGAGTCTCTCGGGACCTGGCCGCCCCCCCCTTCACCCCCCACAGTGACTCAGCACGCTCTGGGATCTCAGAGCCCACGCTCACACAGTCCTGCTAGTGCCTCATTGCTGCCCCCTGCAGTCTGGAGAGGAAGCTCGATAACATACCCAGCCCCTCCCCCAAAGAAAGACTCCAGTTTTTTCTGTTTTTCTTTGGTAGTTTGTCTCTGATTATTAGACAGAATGAGCAAGAAGCTGAAGAGGACATTAACCCTTGACAGCTTCTATACAGATAGAGAGCAGACTCTAAATCCTGAGGAGACTAAAAACAGACAGTCCCAAAAGGCTCTCACAAGGGAGCTTGAAGAAAAATGGGGAAAGCAGAGTGAGGCTTGGCAAAAGGAGAGGGAAGCTTGGGAAAAGGAGAGGGAGGCTTGGCAAAAGAGCCTGGAGAAAGTTAAAGAGAGAGTGGATAAAGAAGTAAAATCCTTGAAAAATAGGATTAGTGAACTGGAAACAGAAAACAGCTCTCTAAAAAACAAAATTGGCGAAATGGAAAAAAATTCAACAGAACAAAAGAACTCAATTGGACAATTAGAAAAAGATTTTAAAAAAGTGAGTGAAGAAAATACTTCACTGAAAATCAGAATTGAACAAGTGGAATTGAATGACTCGAGGAGACAAGAAGAATCAGTCAAGCAAATCCAAAAAAATCAAACAATGGAGAAAAATGTGAAATACCTTCTGGGGAAGACAACAAATCTGGAAAACAGATCCAGGAGAGACAATCTGAGAATCATTGGACTTCCAGAAAAAACGTGATGAAAAAAAGAGCCTGGACACTATTTTCCAGGAAATTATCAAAGAGAACTGCCCAGAAGTCATAGGAACAGAGGAAAAAATAAACATTGAAAGGATTCATCGATCACCCACTGAAAGGGATCCTAAAATCAAAACACCAAGGAATATAGTGGCCAAATGCCAGAACCCTCAGATGAAGGCAAAAATATTGCAAGTGGCTAGAAAAACCCAATTCAAGTATCAAGGAGCCACAATAAGGATCACCCAGGATCTGGCAGCATCCACATTAAAAGATCGAAGGGCCTGAAATATGATATTCTGAAAGGCTAAGGAACTTGGTATGCAACCAAAAATAACTTACCCAGCGAGAATGAGCATCTTTTTCCAGGGAAGAAGATGGACATTCAACGAAGTAAGCGAATTTCATCTATTTCTGATGAAAAAACCAGAACTTAACAAAAAGTTTGATCTACAAATATAGAACTCAAGAGAAATCTAAAAAGGTAAAGATTAATCTTGGGAACTATATTTTGACTATATAGATGTATAAAGAATACATGTATACCTTGTTCTAGAAATTGATGTGGAAAGGACATTGTATCAGAAAAAGGGTAAAGTGGGGGTAGTACATCTCATGAAGAGGCATAGGAAACCTATTATATCTGAGAGAAAGAATGGAGGGGGATGAATATAGTGGGTATCTTACTGCCTTCAGAATTGGCTTTAAGTGAAAAATCTTAAGACATATTCAATCTATGGTGAAACTTCTCCCACCTCATTGAAAAGTGAGAAGGGAAAAGTGAAAAGGGAAGGAATAAGCTAAGCAGAAGGGAATACGGGAACTGGGAGGGAAAAGGGTAAGATAGGGGGAGGAACTCTAAGGCGGGGGGAGGGATACTAAAAAGGGAGGGCTGTGAGAAGCAAGTGGTGCTCACAAACTTAATACTGGGAAGGGGGGGGGAAGGGGAAAGAAGGGAGAAAAGCATAAACCGGGGTTAACAAGATGGCAAGTAATACAGAATTGGTCATTCTAACCATAAACGTGAATGGGGTAAACTCCCCCATAAAGAGGAAGCGGTTAGCAGAATGGATTAAAAGCCAGAATCCTACAATATGTTGTTTACAGGAAACACACCTGAAGCGGGGAGATACATGCAGGTTAAAGGTAAAAGGTTGGAGCAAAATCTACTATGCTTCAGGTGAAGTCAAAAAAGCAGGGGTAGCCATCCTGATCTCAGATCAAGCTAAAGCAAAAATTGATCTAATTAAAAGAGATAAGGAAGGGCACTATATCTTGCTAAAGGGTAGCATGGATAATGAAACAATATCCATATTAAACATATATGCACCAAGTGGTGTAGCATCTAAATTCTTAAAAGAGAAACTAAGAGAGATGCAAGAAGAAATAGACAGTAAAACTATAATAGTGGGAGATCTTAACCTTGCACTCTCAGAATTAGATAAATCAAACCACAAAATAAATAAGAAAGAAGTCAAAGAGGTAAATAGAATACTAGAAAAGTTAGATATGATAGATCTCTGGAGAAAATGTAATGGAGACAGAAAGGAATACACTTTCTTTTCAGCAGTTCATGGAACCTATACAAAAATTGACCATATATTAGGACAAAAAACCTCAAACTCAAATGCAGTAAGGCAGAAATAGTAAATGCATCCTTTTCAGACCACGATGCAATGAAAATTACATTCAACAAAAACGAGGGGGAAGTAGACCAAAAAATAATTGGAAACTAAATAATCTCATAGTAAAGAATGATTGGGTGAAACAGCAAATCATAGACATAATTAATAACTTCACCCAAGAAAATGATAATAATGAGACATCATACCAAAATGTATGGGATGCAGCCAAAGTGGTAATAAGGGGAAATTTCATATCTCTAGAGGCCTATTTGTATAAAATAGAGAAAGAGAAGGTCAATGAATTGGGTTTGCAACTAAAAATGCTAGAAAAGGAACAAATTAAAAACCCCCAGTCAAACACTAAACTTGAAATTCTAAAAATAAAAGGTGAGATCAATAAAATTGAAAGTAAAAAAACTATTGAATTGATTAATAAAACTAAGAGTTGGTTCTATGAAAAAAACAACAAAATAGACAAACCCTTAGTAAATCTGATTAAAAAAAGGAAAGAGGAAAATCAAATTGTTAGTCTTAAAAATGAAAAGGGAGAACTCACCACTAACGAAGAGGAAATTAGAGCAATAATTAGGAGTTACTTTGCCCAACTTTATGCCAATAAATTCGACAACTTAAATGAAATAGAAAAATACCTCCAAAAATATAGCTTGCCCAAACTAGCAGAGGAAGAAGTAAATATCCTAAACAGTCCCATCTCAGAAAAAAAAATAGAACAAACTATCAATCAACTCCCTAAGAAAAAATCCCCAGGACCAGATGGATTTACATGTGAATTCTACCAAACATTTAAAGAACAATTAACTCCAATGTTATATAAACTATTTGAAAAAATAGGGATGGAAGGAGTCCTACCAAACTCCTTTTATGACACAGATATGGTACTGATACCTAAACCAGGTAGGCTGAAAACAGAGAAAGAAAATTATAGACCAATCTCCCTAATGAATATTGATGCTAAAATCTTAAATAAAATATTAGCAAAAAGATTACAGAAAATCATCCCCAGGATAATACTCTATGACCAAGTAAGATTTATACCAGGAATGCAGGGCTGGTTCAATATTAGGAAAACTATTAGCATAATTGACTATATCAATAACCAACCAAACAAAAACCATATGATCATCTCAATAGATGCAGAAAAAGCATTTGATAAAATCCAACATCCATTCCTAATAAAAACACTTGAGAGCATAGGAATAAATGGACTTTTCCTTAAAATAGTCAGGAGCATATATTTAAAACCATCAGTAAGCATCATATGCAATGAGGAAAAACTGGAACCTTTCCCAGTAAGATCTGGAGTGAAGCTAGGTTGCCCACTATCACCATTATTATTTAATATCGTATTAGAAACACTAGCCTCGGCAATAAGAGTCGAGAAAGATATTAACGGAATTAGAGTAGGCAAGGAGGAAACCAAACTATCACTCTTTGCAGATGATATGATGGTATACCTAGAGAACCCCAGAGATTCTACTAAAAAGCTATTGGAAATAATTCATAGTTTTAGCAAAGTAGCTGGCTACAAAATAAATCCCCATAAATCCTCAGCATTTTTATACACCACCAACAAAACCCAACAGCAAGAGATACAAAGAGGAATTCCATTCAGAATAACTGTTGATACCATAAAATATTTGGGAATCTATCTACCAAAGGAAAGTCAGGAATTATATGAGCAAAATTATAAAAAAGTCTCCACACAAATAAAGTCAGACTTAAATAATTGGAAAAATATTAAGTGCTCTTGGATCGGCCGAGTGAACATAATAAAGATGACAATACTCCCTAAACTAATCTATTTATTTAGTGCTATACCAATCAGACTTCCAAGAAAATATTTTAACGATCTAGAAAATATAACAACAAAATTCATATGGAACAATAAAAAGTCGAGAATCTCAAGGGAATTAATGAAAAAAAAAATCAAATGAAGGTGGCCTAGCTGTATGTGATCTAAAATTATATTATAAAGCAGCAGTCACCAAAACCATTTGGTATTGGCTAAGAAATAGATTAGTGGATCAGTGGAAAAGGCTAGGTTCACAAGACAGAATAGTCAACTATAGCAATCTAGTGTTTGACAAACCCAAAGCCCCTAACTTCTGGGAAAAGAATTCATTATTTGATAAAAACTGCTGGGATAATTGGAAATTAGTATGGCAGAAATTAGGCATGGACCCACACTTAACACCATATACCAAGATAAGATCAAAATGGGTCTATGACCTAGGCATAAGAACGAGATTATAAATAAATTAGAGGAACATAGAATAGTTTATCTCTCAGACTTGTGGAGGAGAAAGAAATTTGTGACCAAAGATGAACTAGAGACCATTACTGATCACAAAATAGAAAATTTTGATTACATCAAATTAAAAAGCCTTTGTACAAACAAAACTAATGCAAACAAGATTAGAAGGGAAGCAACAAACTGGGAAAACATTTTCACAGTTAAAGGTTCTGATAAAGGCCTCATTTCCAAAATATATAGAGAACTGACTCAAATTTATAAGAAATCAAGCCATTCTCCAATTGATAAATAGTCAAAGGATATGAACAGACAATTTTAAGAGGATGAAATTGAAACTATTACCACTCATATGAAAGAGTGTTCCAAATCATTATTGATCAGAGAAATGCAAATTAAGACAACTCTGAGATACCACTACACACCTGTCAGATTGGCTAAGATGACAGGAAAAAATAATGATGAATGTTGGAGGGGATGCGGGAAAACTGGGACACTAATGCATTGTTGGTGGAGTTGTGAACGAATCCAACCATTCTGGAGAGCAATCTGGAATTATGTCCAAAAAATTATCAAATTGTGCATACCCTTTGATCCAGCAGTGTTTCTATTGGGCTTATATCCCAAAGAAATACTAAAGAAGGGAAAGGGACCTGTATGTGCCAAAATGTTTGTAGCAGCCCTGTTTGTAGTGGCTAGAAACTGGAAAATGAATGGATGCCCATCAATTGGAGAATGGCTGGGTAAATTGTGGTATATGAATGTTATGGAATATTATTGTTCTGTAAGAAATGACCAGCAGGATGAATACAGAGAGGACTGGCGAGACTTACATGAACTGATGCTAAGTGAAATGAGCAGAACCAGGAGATCATTATACACTTCGACAACGATATTGTATGAGGACATATTTTGATGGAAGTGGATTTCTTTGATAAAGAGATCTGAGTTTCAATTGATAAATGACGGACAAAAGCAGCTACACCCAAAGAAAGAACACTGGGAAACGAATGTGAACTATCTGCATTTTTGTTTTTCTTCCGGGTTATTTATACCTTCTGAATCCAATTCTCCCTATGCAACAAGAGAACTGTTCGGTTCTGCAAACATATATTGTATCTAGGATATACTTCAACATATCCAACATATAAAGGACTGCTTGCCATCTAGGGGAGGGGGTGGAGGGAGGGAGGGAAAAAAATCGGAACAGAAACGAGTGTCAATATAAAGTAATTATTAAATAAAAATTTAAAAATAAATAAATAAATAAATAAATTATCGAATTTATTGGCATAAAGTTGGGCAAAGTAACTCCTAATTATCGCTCTAATTTCCTCTTCATTAGTGGTGAATTCTCCTTTTTCATTTTTAAGACTAAAAATTTGATTTTCCTCTTTCCTTTTTAAAATCAGATTTACTAAGGGTTTGTCTATTTTGTTGTTTTTTTTTTTTTTTTCCATAAGACCAGCTCTTAGTTTTATTAATTAATTTAATAGTTTTTTTTTTTTTACTTTGAATTTCATTGATCTCTCCTTTTATTTTTAGAATTTCAAGTTTAGTATTTGATTGGGGGATTTTAATTTGTTCCTTTTCTAGCATTTTTAGTTGCAACTCAATCCATTGACCTTCTCTTTCTCTGTTTTATGCAAGTAGGCCTCTACAGATATGAAATTTCCCCTTATTACCACTTTGGCTGCATCCCACACATTTTGGTATGATGTCTCATTATTGTCATTTTCTTGAGTGAAGTTATTAATTATGTCTATGATTTGCTGTTTCATCTAATCATTCTTTAGTATGAGATGATTTAGTTTCCAATTATTTTTTGGTCTATTTTCTTCTGGCTTTTTATTGAATGTAATTTTCATTCATCATGGTCTGAAAAGGATGCATTTACTATTTCTGCCTTACTACATTTGAATTTGAGGTTTTTATGTCTTAATATATGGTCAATTTTTGTATAGGTTCCATGAACTGCTGAGAAGAAAGTGTACTTTCTGTCTCCATTTAGTTTTCTCCAGAGATCTATCATATCTATCTTTTCTAGTATTCTATTTACATCTTTGATTTCTTTCTTATTTATTTTGTGGTTTGATTTATCTAGTTCTGAGAGGGCAAGGTTGAGATCTCCCACTGTTATAGTTTTGCTGTCTATTTCTTCTTGCAATTCACTTAGTTTTTCTTTTAAGAATTTAAATGCTACACTACTTGGTGCATATATGTTTAATATTGATATTGCTTCAATATCTATGCTACCCTTTAGCAAGATATAGTGCCCTTCATTATCTCTTTTAATTAGATCAATTTTTGCTTTTGTTTCATCTGAGATCAGGATGGCTACCCCTGCCTTTTTGACTTCACCTGAAGCATAGTAGATTCTGCTCCAACTTTTTACCTTTACTCTGTATATATCTCCCTGCTTCAGGTATGCTACAATACAACATATTGTAGGATTCTGGCTTTTAATCCAGTCTGGTAACCGCTTCCTCTTTAAGGGGGAGTTTATCCCAGTCACATTTATGGTTAAAATTACAAATTCTGTATTACTTGTCATTTTGTAAACCTCTGTTTATGCTTTTTTCCCTTCATTTGCCCTTAATCCCCTCCCCAGTATTAAACTTGTGAGCACCACTTGCTTCTCACAGCCCTCCCTTTTTTGTATCCCTCCTCCACCTTAGAATTCCTCCCCTTAACTTACTCCTTTTCCTCACAATTTCTGTATCCCCTTCTGCTTAGCTTATTCCTTCCCTTTTTACTTTTCCCCCTCCCACTTTTCATTGAAGTGGGAGAAATTTCACCATAAATCAAATATGTCTAATATTTTTCTCTTTAAGCCAATTCTGATGGCAGTAAGATACACACTATGTTCACCCCCCTCCATTCTTTCTCTCAGATATAATAGGTTTCCTTTGCCTCTTTGTGAGATGGAGTACCCCCACTTTACCCTTTTCTGGGTACAATTTCCTTTCCATCTCTAGTTTCTAGAACAAGGTATACATGTATTCTTTGTATATCTTTATAGCAGAAATATAGTTCCCAAAATTTCTTTTTACTTTTTTAGGTTTCTCTTGAGTTCTATATTTGTAGATCAAATTTATTGTTTAGTTCTGTTTTTTTCATCAAATATAGGTGAAATTCGCTTATTTCTGTTGAATGACCTTCTTCCCTGGAAAAAAGATGCTCATTCTGGCTGGGTAAGTTATTTTTGGCTGCATACTGAGTTCCTTAGCCTTTCGGAATATCATATTCCAGGCCTTTCGATCTTTTAATGTGGATGCTGCTAGACCCTGAGTGATCCTTATTGTGGCTCCTCTATATTTGAATTGGTTTTTTCTAGTCACTTGCAGTATTTTTTCCTTTGTCTGATAATTCTGGCATTTGGCCACTATATTCCTTGGTGTTTTAATTTTAGGATCTCTTTCAGTAGGTGATCGATGAATTCTTTCAATGTCTATTTTACCTCTGTTTCTATGACTTCTGGGCAGTTCTCTTTGATAATTTCCTGGAAAATAGTGCCCAGGCTCTTTTTTTCATCATATTTTTCAGGGAGTCCAATAATTCTCAGATTGTCTCTCCTAGATCTATTTTCCAGATCTGTTATTTTCCCAAGAAGGTGTTTGACATTTTTTTTCCCATTGTTTCATTTTTTTGGTTTTGCTTGACTGATTCTTGTTGTCTCCTCGAGTCATTCAATTTCATTTGTTCAATTCTGATTTTCAATGAAGTATTTTCTTCCCTCACTTTTGTTATATCTTTTTCTAATTGTCCAATTGAGTTTTTAAATGAGTTGTTTTGTTCTATGGAATTTTTTTCCATTTCGCCAATTTTATTTTTTAGAGAGCTATTTTCTGTTTCTAGTTCACTAATTCTACTTTTCAAGGATTTGAATTTTTTATCCATTCTGTCTTTAAATGAGTGGGATGACTTATCCTGACTCTCTTGCCAACCCTCCCTTTCCTTTTCCCATTTTTCTTCTAGCTCTCTTGTGAGAGCCTTTTTAATTTCTTCTATGAGAGTCATCTGGGTTGAGGACCAAATGATATCCTCCTTTGGTGATTCATCTGGAGATAGTCTGTTTTTAGTCTCCTCAGGGTTTAAAGTCTGCTCTCTATCAGTATAGAAACTATCAATGGTTAAGGTTGTTTAAATTTTTTGCTCATTTTGTCAGAGAAGAATCAAAGAAGACAAATTAGCAAAAAAAAAAAAATGGAGTCTGCTTTTTTGGGGGAGGGGGAAGGGGTTGTGTGGTGTTACCAGGCTTCCTCTACAGA
Source organism: Antechinus flavipes (assembly GCF_016432865.1). Classification (NCBI taxonomy): domain Eukaryota; kingdom Metazoa; phylum Chordata; class Mammalia; order Dasyuromorphia; family Dasyuridae; genus Antechinus; species Antechinus flavipes. The sequence continues at coordinate 286,679,292 of NC_067399.1, read as the reverse complement.
CTAAGTGGGTAGCAGCGAAGCACTAGCCAGACTATGCTGAGCCTGCGCTCTGAGACTCCCAGAGTGTGCTGAGACACTGTGGGGGAGGGGTGGCCAGGTCCCAAGAGACTCCAGCTGTTTGGGGTTGTATTCTTCACCCCTGGTGTTTTTAGCTTCTCTGCTTGTCTGCTGGCTTGCTGCCAGGGCAAAGTATTCAATCCTGTAGCAAAGCTCTCCCTGCAGAGAAGGCTGAGATCACACCCCACCCCGAGGCTCCCGGTCTGCTCAGCTGTGAACTGCCTGCAGGGCTCTCTCTGTCACTGCCTGCCCTCAGCCTGCGCCTGATCTAAAACTGTCCCTGCCCTTGAGCAAAAACAGACCTTTTCTGGTGAATTTTAAGGCTGTCTTCTCTTGATAACTATTTGTGTTTTTGTTTTTTTTTCAATCAAGCACTAATTCCAAGGCTTGTCATGAAATAAATTCTGAAAGAAAACATGGAGCTTAAGTAGATGTGTGCATCCTCTCTGCCATCTTGGTTGGAAGTCAATGCATTTCTTATGATTACATGCTACTTTATAAAAATAAGTCATACATTAGGAGAGAGTAAAATTATCTATAAATGTAAAAAAAGTAGATATATAAAAAGTGTACTTTAGAGACTATAGCCTCAAGTGCACTTTACAATTATTACCTGAACTTAAAAATATTGGAAGAGTTCTGATGCCATGCTGACATGGCACCATTAACTATTGAGGGAGGGGAGTCTGGACATATAAAAAGTTTTGAATTCATCTGAATGTATTATTGGGTAGTTCATAAACCTCTCTATCATTTTAAAGAATAATATGAGATATTTTGTCCAAAATATTTATTAAATTTCAGTAAACTATAGAAGACTTATTTTATTTACCAGCTTTCTGTTGCCCTTTTCTTGTTGCCTTCCCATACTGCAAAAAAAAAGAAAAAAGAAATAAAGAAAAAGAAAAAAAAGTCTAATATGATCTTTATTATTATCATTACTTTTACCATTATTATTATGCTTACTATTACTATTGTTCTTCTTATTATTATTATTATAATCATTGTGATTGTTTGTGATTCTTGATTCCTCTTCTAAATGTGTACTGACAGGATTTGTCAATTTTACGCCAAGACTAACAACCATCACAAAATGGTGAGGAATTCGGTATACTCAGAAAATATGCTGCATTTGGGAGAATTACATTCCACATGTCTGGGAATACCTCTCCTTTTCATTTGTCCAAATCTTAAATATAAGCATGATTTCTTATCAAGAACATAATTATGGAAACTGTGAGTCTTCTTCTTAAAGTCATGCTCTAATTTCTAACAGTGGTCTGAAGTGTCACTCTGGCTTCTCAAATATTGTGTCAAATAAATTTATATATTGACAAATCTAATAAAACTGGAAAGACTCCAATTATAGGCTTCAAGTAAAGCTTTCCAGTGAAAGATGATGGGTATTCTATCAAAGGACCATCATAGCAAATTTCAAAAAAACATCTTTATCAGAGAATTGAGTAATAATATCAAATGATGAATTTTGAGAAGTCATATAGTTCCTGAAAATATTTTACTAATGTTAAACAGAGAATCAAGAGAGAGCATCCATACTAAAGAAATAACAAATCTTTAAAATATTTAAGACACCCATATGGCACAATTTATAGTGTGCTGGATTTGGAGTCAGCATCCAATGTGAAATCCCATGTCATACTCTTACTAGCTGTGTGATCCTAGATAAGTCACATAACTTCTACTTGCCTCAATTTTCTCATTTTTAATTGATGATAATGAGAGATGCTACTTCCTAAAATTTTTGTGAAGATAACATGAGATATCTTAAAAGTATTTAGCAAAGCTTAAAATGCTATAAAATTATATTATTATTATTTATCTTATTATCATATGTAGAAGTATCAAAAGTGGTCTTCAAATTAATCTACAAATAAAACAGGATGAACCAGCCTCCCCTCCTTTCAGAAATTCATGAGTAACCATGGTGAATCAGTAGGCAAATTAAAGTGTCCTTATCTAGGCATTAAAAGAAAGGGTGCTCTTTGGAAATGCCTGAATGCACAGCAGATATAACCCTATTTCATCATCATTAGTCTAGGTGTCAGTCTTTATTATATAACAGACATCAAGCATTCAGAAATGAATAAGCTATTCAGACGTCTTCTCCTTCCATCCATTCTGAATCTACTCTTCAAGAAGAAAAGCAAATTCAGGTGAAAATCTCAGTATTAAATTTAAAAGTATGACTTTTGTATATAGGCATGACATGTCATTAATCTTCTAAAGCAAGAGATCACCCTAACTGAATAGAAACTCTGACAAAATGAGTGCTCTGTCTAAAGAAATAACTGTATTCCCAAAGAAAGTAGCCAATCATATATTTAGAAAGATCCTTAGAAACTACTAGGCTAAATTCTAGTTTTATTGGTGAGGGAATTTAAACCCAGTTTGGTTTAATGATTTGTTTGAACTCACAAAGTTTATCCAAGTTCTCTAATTTCCAATCTTGTGTTTTTCTCTACAAGATATTGTCTTGTGAAGCTTCATACAATACATATTTTTATAATTTACTGTATTTTCTTCAGTAGAATTCACATTACTTACGGTTTCCATCTGTCATAGCTTCATATTTTAAGTCAATAAACTCAAATGTATGTGCTCAACCTCTTCTGAAGTCCAATTACATGCTTCATGGTAGCATCAAAGTGATCCAGGGCTCATAAAAGCTATTGTAATGGATAAGTAATAACAGAATGAAAAAAAAATGAGCACAGGTCTGCGAACATGAACAATATATTACTTGTTCAATGACCAATGAGATTAATTTTGAAAAGCAGAAAGGGAAAGAAAAGGTAATGTTTTTGTTTATTTATCTTGTTTTGTTCACATTGTTGTTTTCCACAAAAAAAAAAAAATCATCAAACTGTCTAAAATAGCATGAAGGATATTCATATGGGTAAAGGTAGTACTGACATCAATGACATCACAGATTGTTGAAGATTTAAAATAAATGTAAAATGTTTGTTGGGAATGGGGTAAGACAAATATAAAGACTTAGTTGGTATTTGACAAGAACAGATAGGATTTGGAATCTGCCTCACCTTTTCATGGACAAGCCACTCTAGCAGCAGTAGCAGCTTAGTTGGGATGAAGAGTGACAGTATCTAAGATCAACAAGGATGGGCAATCTCTACTATCTATATGCTTCAACATAAGATTAGATATATCTATGTCCATGTCGCTTATGTATGTCTAATCTAAGGACAGGATTCCAAGGGGTTTAAAAATATTTCACTTCCCTGATCACTTTTTTATGGTTTCAAGAAGGCAAGCCCATTGAGTATATTTACCAGTTTATCTATTTACTTATTTACTAAATGGAAAAATAAAATTAAGTTGAGGAGCTATACAGATATATAAAATAGTAAGGGAGCTGTGTAAGTATGAGTCAGATGAAACACCTCAGTTCAAACACTATTCTCAGATTTCTGTAGATTTGCAAACTCTGAAAGTACAGGAGAGCATGACTCAACAATTCAAAAGTTCTTACTTTCCTCTCATGGCTGCCAGTTTTGAAGTAATGCTGTAAAATGATGTCCAATGATCTCAATTATACAGATATTTAGTGTTGCTTTTAGAACTTCCTTATACAATGAGAACTCTCATTTAATTCCATAGGTAATACATATGGCACAGGGGTTCCTCAGACTACTCAGAAAATATATTTCCTGGGTAAGAAGGTATATTAAACAAGTACTTCCTGAAATTTTATCACTGAATTATGACATGTCATTGTGATATTGTGGGAAAAAATCCAGTATCTGGAGCCTATGGACTTGGATTAAAATCATAACATTTTTACCTACTAGGTGAATAAATAACTATACTAGTTGAATGAATATATAAATAAACTAGCTGAATAAATAACTTTTCTGTCCCTTATTCTTTTCATCTGTAAAATGAAGTGATTGGACTAATTTATCTTCAAGGTCTGTTATAGTTGTAAATCCCATAAATCATAAATGGAAAATGTTCTGAATTGTTCCTTGAGGGCATTTCTTGAATGTTTCACTGAGTTTTCCTAATCAAAAAAACCCCCATAAAAACAAACAAAAAAAAAAAAGTCCCAACTATAATTAAAGTTGGCAAAAATGTAAAACTATCATTCTTATTATATGTCTATGGAAAAATTCTGACATATTAAAATAGAATTGCTTTATTCAGGGATTCTTAAAGTTTTTTCACTTATATCCCCTTTTCACCTGAGAAATTTATATATGATTCCAGGGATGTATATAAAATACATTTACAAAGAAAACATTGTTAATAATCATAATTTTGTGACTCCCACATTCAGTTACATGACACCATATGGGGTTGCAACCCACAGTTTAAGAAGCTTTGCCTTAATTATTTCCTAATTTTAGTTTGTGTACTTTCAATCATACTAATACTCTTTTAGAAAAAAGTCTTCTATTTAATATTATGTCCATTTACTCAATCTCCAAAATTTTCTAGGACTAAAATTTACTCATAGAAGAGAAGAAGGATGTAAGGGCAAAGGCAGTGATACAGTCAGTATGTGACACAGAAAGGTGTTGATGAAAGTCAAGTCAAAGATACAAGTATTTTTTAGTACTTGCTATTTTCCAGAAACTATGCTAAGTGGTAAGTAAAAACACCAGTAAAAAGAAAATATTCCCTCTCCTCAGGAATCTTGAATTCTAATGAGAAAAGACAAACATAAAAGGAAATTGAAAAGCTTGGATGGGGAGAGATATTACTGAAGGTAGATGATAAAGAAAGTGCCATGAGCAGAATGTAGGAAGGAGTGAAGAAAGGAATGTGGCTTGTTTCAGCTTTTTCTTTAAAGTATATCATCAGGGGTAGAGTCGAAATGGCAAAATAGAACAGATTCTCAGTTGACCTCTCCAAAGATTCCCTTCAAACAACTTAAAATAATATTTCAAATTGAATTCTGCAATGACAGAGCTACTATTTGAAAAAAAATTGCTAAGAAAACTAGTTTAGCAGACAGTAACAGAAACCAGGCACATACCAACACTAAACATTCTATACCAATATAAAGTCAAAATGGGTAGATGATTTAGACATAAAAGGTTAATTCATAAGTAAGTTAGTGGAGCATAGAAAAATGTGTCTATCAAATTCATTGATGATGGAAGAGTTTGTGATGAAACAAAAGATGTTGAAGGTTATGGAGAATAAAAAAAAGGATAATTTTGATTATATACAGTTAAATGTTTTGCACAAACTAGTCTAATGGAACCAAAATTAAAAAGAAATCACAACACAAAATAAACAACCAGAGCCTACAGTCTTGGGCACAAGAAGCCTAAGACAATTCACTTTCTAACCCAAAAACAGAGCTCAAATTTAAAAGAAGTAAAAAAGGCCAAAAAAGAATATAACAATAGAAAATTTTATGTTGGCAGGGAACATCAAGTCACAAACTCAGGATTGGGCAAAATATCAAAACACCTATGAGCAAACCAAAAGACAATGGGAAGTGGTTATAAGCCCAGAAAGAACTCATGGAACAACTCAAAAGGAGTTTAAAAATCATATAAGAGAGGTCGAGGAAAAACTGGGAAAAGAAATGAGAGTGATTGTAAGAAAACTATTTTAAAAAAGAGTCAATAGCTTAAAAAAAGAAAAGAACTACTTAAGAAGGGAAATTTGCCAAATGGAAAAGGAGATACAAAAATACAATGACCAAAATTACTCTTTAGAAAGTACAACCTGAGAGTGGCTTCTGGAAAGATGGCAAAGTAAGTCAGGAAATTCTCAGCTTTCCATATTTCCCCCACAAACAAAATTTGTGCCCCAGGGAGAACATAGACCAGTAAAAACAAATAAGGCTTGAGTCAAAACTGGGCCCCTCTTACAACAACCAAAAACCTGACAATTAAGCCAGTATGAAATGCAAACACTTGCACCTCACTAATTTTTTACTTCCTGAATAGTGTAAGTATTTGAGGAAGATTGGAGAAACCTATATTGATAAAAAAAACACCAGGCCCAGGTATACTAATGAGATAGGGCCCTTGCTGTGAAGCATCAAGTGTGGAGAGTACAGACTTTGGAGCAGGGTATTCCCTGGTTATGGGCACTTACAAAAAGTGGAACTCTTGGTTGTGAGTTCCAGGCGATGGAGAAGTGAAGTAAGAGGCACTCTCCTACCTAGGACTAGAGGTGATTAGACTAAAAGTTCTTAATTAAAAAAAATAATTAGCAGGCAAAGAAAAGTACCCAAATATTAGAAACTTAAATGGGAAAAGGAAAAACCAGGGTTCATCTTTAAAGGATGATAGTGAAGTTAAAAGAAAGAAAGCTTCTCTTACTCCACAGAGAAATGTTAAATGGTTACCTGCCTAAAAAGAATTTATAGAATAAGTCCAAAAAAACTTTAAAAATGAAATGAGAGAGATTGAGGAAAAACTAAAAATAATAAGAACAATACAAGAACAACAAGAATATTATGAAAAGAAAGTAAACCAATTAGAAAAAGAGATTCAGAAACTTAAAGAAGAAAATGACTATTTGAAAATTAAATTAGGCAAGGGAAAGCCAGTGAAGTTATAAGAGACATATAAATAATAAAACAAAATATAAAGAATGAAAAAATAGAAGATAACGAATCATTTTTAAAAGAAATACAATACATCTGGAATGACATTTGCAGAATTGATTTAAGAAGAGAAACCATGAGAATAATTGGATTACTTAAAAGCCATGACAAAAAAATTAAAACAATACAAAAAAAAAAACTCCTAATGTGATAAAATAAGAAAAGAAATTAGAAATACAAAAAAAAATCCATTGATCCATCTTCTCAAAGAGATCTGACAAGGGAAACATACAGAAACATGATTGCTCAATTTCAAAAGCCCCAGATGAAAGAGAAAATTTTACATGCAACAACAAAACATCAAATATACTGAAGCTATGATAAGAACTGCACAGAATTTATTAGTAGCTACAATAAGAGACTGGGGATCTTGGAATACTATATATGAATAATCAAAAGAATGAGGTTTGTAGCCAAAATATTATATCCAGCAACATTAAATATAATTTTGAATACAAAAAGAACATTCAATGAATTTTCAGATTTTCAGTATTTTGTCTCAAACTTGAAATCAATAGAAAATTTAAGATGAAAGTCAACAACAAAGACTAATCTCAAGGGGATCAATTTAGGACAAAATATGTTATTTTTGTTTTGTACATCAAAGTGTAAACCATATGTCTAAGATAGTTATTAATGACTGAGTAGTCCAGGGAAGGAGGGAAAGGGGAAAAGGAGAGAAAAAAGTATAACTTGGGGGGTTAATAAGATGTCAGGAAATACAGCATTATTAGTTTTAACTATAAATCTGAATGGAGTGAACTCTCCTATAAAAAGTAAATGGCTAGCAGACTGGATTAAAAATCAAAATCCTACAATATTCTGTTTACAAGAAACACATTTTAAGTAGAGTGATACATACAGAGTAAATATAAAAAGCTGGAGCAGAATCTATTATGCGTCAGGCGAAGTAAAGAAAGCAGGGATAGCCATCCTGATCTGAAATCAAGCAAAAGCAAAAATTGATAAGGAGATAAGGAAGGAAAATATATTTTGCTAAAGCGTACCATAGATAATGAAGCAATATCAATATTAAACATATATGCACCAAATGGTGGTGCATGTAAATTCCTAAAGGAGAAGTTAAGATCGGTGCAAGAAGAAATAGACAGCACAACTATAATGGTGGGAGATCTCAATCTTGCCCTCTCAGAACTAGATAAATCAATCCATAAAATAAATAAGAAAGAAGTTAAAGAAGTAAATAGAATGCTAGAAAAGCTACATATGATAGTTCATTGGAGAAAATTGAATGGAGACAAAAAGTAGTATACTTTCTTCTCAGCAGTTCATGGAAGCTATACAAAAATTGACCATATATTAAGACATAAAGACCTCAAAATGAAATTCAGAAAGTCAGAAATAGTAAATGCATTTTTCTCAGATCATGATGCAATAAAAATTACATTCAATAAAAGGCCAGGGGAAAATAGGCCAAAAAGAATTTGGAAACTAAATAATCTCATCCTAAAGAATGAAGCGGTGAAACAGCAAAGCATAGACACAATCAATAATTTCATCAAGAGAATGACAACAAATAACATAGCAAAATCTGTGAGATGCATTCAAAATGGTATAAGAGGAGATTTTCTATCTCTAGGTGTTTATTTGCATAAAATAAAGAGAAGCTCAATAAATTCAGCTTGCAACTAAAAATGCTAGAAAAAGAACAAATTAAATCCCCCTAACCAAATACCAAATTTGAAATTCTAAAAATAAAAGGAAAGAGCAATAAAATTGAAACTAAAAAACTATAGAATTAATAAATAAAAGTAAGAATTGGTTTTATGAAAAAACCAACAAAATAGATAAACCTTTAGTTAATATGATTTAAAAAAGGAAAGAGGAAAATCAAATTGTTTGTCTCAAAAATGAAAAGGGTGTACAATCCTCCAATGAAGGGGAAACTAGATCAATTATCAGGAGTTACTTTGCCCAAGTTTATACCAATAAATTTGACAACCTCAGTGAAATAGAAAAATACCTACAAAAATATAGATTGCTCAACAGAAGAGTAAATAAATTACTTAACATAAAAATTATTAGAAATAATCCACAACTTTAGCAAAGTTGCAAGATCCAAAATAAATCCACATAAATCATTAGCATTGTTATACATCACTAACAATATCCAACAGCAAGAAATACAAAGAAAAATTCCATTTAAAATAATGTTGATAATATAAAATATTTGGAAATTTATCTGCCAAGGGTTAGTCAGGAACTATATAAGCAAAACTGCAAAACACTTTCCATACAAATAAAGTCAGATCTAAGCAACTGGAAAAATATCAAGTGTTTGTGGATAGGTCAAGGGAATATAATAAAGATAACAATACTCCCTAAACTAATCTATTTATTTAGTGCTATACCAATCAAACGACCAAAAAACTAACTTCTTGAACAAGAAAAAATAACAACACAATTCATTTGGAAGGACAAAAGCTCAAAAAATTCAGAGGAATTAATGAAGAAAAAAGCAAATGAAGCTGCCCTAGCTGTACCAGATCTAAAACTATATTATAAAGCAGTGGTCACCATAACCATTTGGTATTGGCTAAGAAATAGAGAAGTTGATCAGTGGGATAGGTTAGATGCACAGAACAAAATAGCCAATGATAACAACAATCTAGCATTTGACAAACCCAAAGGCCTCATCTTTTGGGATAAGAATTCACTATTTGCTGAAAACTGCTGGGAAAATTGGAAACTAGTATGACAGAAAGTAAGCATTGACCTATACCTAATATTGTATAAGGTCAAAATGGGTTCATGATCTAAACATAAAGACTGATATTATTAAAAATTAAAAGAACATAGGATAGTTTACCTCTCAAATATGTGGAGGAGGAAGGAATTTGTGACCAAAGAAGAACTAGAGATCATTATTGATCATAAAATAGATAATTTTGATTATATTAAATTAGAATATTAAGTAAGGAGCGATAAACTGGGGAAATATTTTTATATACAAAGGATCTGATAAAGGCCTCATTTTTAAAATATAGAGAGAATTAACTCAAATTTATAATAGTTCAAGCTATTCTCCAATTGATAAATGGCCAAAGGATATGAACAGACAAATTTCAGATGAAGAAATTGAAACTATTTGTAGCCACTTGAAAAGGTGCTCCAAATCACTATTTATCAGAGAAATGCAATCACTACACACCTCTCAGATTGGCTAAGATGACAGGAAAAGATAATGACAAATGTTGGAGGGAATGTGCGAAAACTGGGAAACTACTACATTGTTTATGGAATTGTGAACGAATCCAACCATTCTGGAAAGCAATTTGGAACTATGCTCAAAAAGCTATTAAACTGTGTATGCCCTTTGACCCAGCAGTGTTATGAAATATTATTGCTCTGTAAGAAATGGCCAAAAGGATGATTTTAGAAAGGCTTGGAGAAACTTATATAAACTGATGCTAAGTGAAATGAGCAGAATCAGGAGATTATTATACATGACAACAACAAGACTACGATAATCAATTCTGATAGACAAGGCTCTCTTCAACAATGAGATGATTCAAAACAGTTTCACTTGTGCAGTGATGAAGAGAGCTATCTACACCCAGAGAGAGAACCATAGGAACAGAGAGTGGAGCACAACATAGAATTCTCATTCTCTCTGTTGTTATTTGTTTGCAATGTGTTTTCTTTCTCAGTTTTTCTTTTTCTTCCTTCTTGATCTGAATTTTCTTGCACAACAAGGTAACTGTATAAATATGTATGTGTATATATATATATATATATATATATATATATATATATATATATATATATATATTGGCTCTAATATGCATTTCAACATAATTAACAGGTCTTGGACTACCTGCCAACTAGGGCAAGGCAAGATAATGGGAAAAAGTAAAGTAAAAGACCAGGAATAGAAAACAAGAAATAAAAACACAATAATTATGCAGCAGTAGAATTTATTTTTTTTAAAGTAAGTACAGTAATCATTGATCTCAAAGTCAAAATTAAAAAAGATTCAATCAAGAGAAAACTCTACATTATATGTCAGCCATATTAGTATTGTTTTAGATGTACATACATGTGTATGTATTTGTGTGTATTGTATAGGTAAGGGTACATATGCATGTATAAGCATATTTGTGTGATATTTGTGTGATGTTTAAACATATTGTATATACATAAATATGTCTTTGCTTAACTGTGAAGAGAGGAAAAGGGGGAAAAGAATGAAGTAAAAAATACACAGCAGAGAACAACAACAACAAAAAAAACCCTACAAGAAAACAACAACAACAACAACAACAACAACAAAAAATGATGGAGAGTTATAAATGTTTTCTTTTACATATGCTTGCTTGAAATGGAAATGTATTGTTACAGATTTGAATTCTCCCTGGTGTTCTGCTGGACACAAAACAATGCTTTTTTAAAATTTACTTTTCTATCTTTTTCTACTTTGCTTTTTCCTATTTTACATTTGTTTTCAATAAATAAATACATTTTTAAGAGTACAATTGGATAAATGGTAATTTGCACATAATAATAACTATAAGTATAAAAGTTAATTGAGGAAAACAACTCCTTAAAAATTAGAAAATGTCATTGGAAATTAATGATTCTATGAGGCATCAAGAGTCAATTAACCAAATTCAAAACATCTCATGGGAAAAACAACTAACCTGAAAATTGGGCTACCATAATCACATGGAGGACCTGAACAGCATCTTTCAAGAATGTATCAAGGAAAACTACCCTGACATTCTGAAACACAGGAAAAAATAGGCAGTGAAAGAACTCATTGATCACCTCAGGAAAAAGACCCTAACATAAAAACTCCAAGGAACATCATAGCCAAATTTCTGAACAATCAGGTGAAGAAAAAAATACTAGAAGTGTCCAGAAAGAAACAATTCAAATATTGGAGAGCCAAAATAGGGATTATGCTGGATTATGCAAGATTTAGCAGCTGCAATAATAAAAGATTCTTGAAGATGACATTCTGGAAAGAAAAGGAGCAAGAACTACAACCAAGAATTACCCAGGAAAAAATATGTATAACGTAGCAAGGAAAGTAAAATGGTCATTCCATAAAACCAAAGGATTTCAGACTTTCATAAGGAGAACTGAACAACAACAACAAAAACTTATCTCCATTATCAAAACCTAGAAGAAAAATAAAAAGACATAAAAAGAAAACAAGGGATTCAATAGAGCTAAATTGTCTAATTCTGTATATGGGAAGATGTTACTTGTAGAATAGGGTAAATTATTACAGAGGAAAGGGCAAGAAAAACCTATTACATTGGAGGAGAAGATGAAAGTATGGGTGATGAACATTGCTTGAACCTTCCTCTCATCAGCATTGTTTCAAAGAGGATATAATATACATAATCAGGTTGAATATAGAAATTGTCTTCCCTAACAAGAAAGCAAGAGGGGAGGTAAATAAATAAATTGGGGGAGGGGAGAAAGTGACAGAGGACAGAAAAGGGAATAGATAGACAGGAGCAAAACACTGGTAAATGAGGGAAAGAATAAAAGGAGAAAGAGGACAAATATGAAGAAGAAGAGATGGAGGGAAATAACCAAGTTATTACATATAATGCTTATTCATGGTTTTAGCTATATGCTGCTTAGCATTTTAAGAAAAACTCCATTTATTCCTGTTCTACTAGTGTTTCTAATAGTAATAGGTACTAAATTATATCAAAAGCTTTTTTCTGCATCTATTGAGATAATCATGTGATTTCTGTTATTTTTGTTATTGATATATTAATTTATGCAATAGTTTTCCTGATATTAAACATCTCTGCATTCTTGGAATAAATTTCTCTTGGTCATAGTATTTTGTTCTGGTAATAGATTCTGTAATCTCTTTGCTAATATTTTGTTTAAATTCTTACATTAGTATTCATTAGTAAAACTAGTTTTGTTTTGTTTTGTTTTTTTGGACTCTTCCTGGTTTAGGTATCAGCACCATATTTGTGTCTTGAAAAGAATTTGGCAGAATTCCTTGTCTATTTTTCCAAATAGGTTATACAGTATTGGAATTAATTGTTTAAATGTTTGGTATAACTCACTTGTTAATTCAACTGAACTGGAAGATTTTTCTTAGGGAGTTCATTGATAATTTGTTCTTTTTAAAACAAATGATGTTATTTAAGTATTTTATTTCATCTTCTGTTAATATGGAAATTTATATTTTTGCAAATATCCATCCATTTCAATAAGATTGCCAGATTGGTTTGCATATAGTTGGGCAAAATAGCATCTAATTATTGTTTTAATTTTTTCTTCATTGATGGTAAATTAACCATTTTCATTTTTAATATTAGTAATTTAAGTTTTCTTTCTTTTAAAATCAAATTAACTGAAGATTTATCTATTTTGTTCCTTTTAAAAAAACTTTCAGTTTTATTTATTAGTTCAATAGGTATTTTTTTAACTTTCAGTTTTATTAATCTCTCCTTTGATTTTTCAGAATTTCTGATATAGTATTTGATTGTTGTTTTTTAAATTTGTTCTTTTTCTAGCTTTATTAGTTTCATGGCCAATTCACTGACCTCCTCTTTCTCTATTTTATTCGACCACAAATAGTTTCCCCTAAGAACTGCTTCAGCTGCATACAATAAGTTTTGGTACATTGTAGCATTATTGTGATTCTCTTGGATGAAATTTAGTATAAGATTATTTAATTTGCAATTATCTTTTAGTCTGTATTTCAGTGGCCCTTTATTGCATGTAATTTTTATTACATCAAGATCTGAAAAGAATACACTTAGTACTCTGCCTTTCTCCAGTCCATTGTTGTATTTATTCTTTCTATTTCATTGTGTGGGTTTACACCCTAATGCATGCTCAATTTTTATGTAGGGGCCAAATACCACTGAAAAAAGGCATATTACTTTCTGATCCTATTCAATTTTCTCCAGAGGGCTATCACATCTAAGTTTTCTAAGGTTCTATTCAGATGCTTATCTTCTTTCTCATTTGTTTGCTTGTTTAACAGTTTTTTATGTCTTAATTGAATTTTTAGAGGGGGGATGCTGAAGTCCGGGTTAGCACCCTGGATGTCTTAGACTCAGCCTGAGTCAGGATAAGCAAAAGTCCTTGAAGTGAAAGCTCTCCACAAGCTCTCCACAATCTCCTTTCTCTTTTTCCACCCCAAGTGACTCTGGCTTGTCTTACTCCACCCCTTAATCCCTCCTACAATTCTCTGTATACACCAAAAGATTGAGCCAGTACAAAATAGTGGGAAGGACCATTTTTCAAGCATATGCTAATAGAGTATTATCCAATAGGTAATTAGCCTTCAGTGCTCTGTTGTTTGATTCCAGTGTATCTACTCAGAGTTTCATAGCTTTACACTAGTACAGTTTTGCTATTTCTTCTTGTAACTGACAACTTCTCTAAGAATCTGGTAGATATATGTTTAGTATTAATATTACTTCATTGTATATGGTATATTTTAGCAAGATGTACCTATCTTGTACATATATGTACAAGTATATATATTACTGCTATGTAGTATAAAATATATATATATATATATATATAAAAATGTATGTATGTGGTTGCTTCTGGAATATATATATATATATTGCTCAGGCAATTGGGGTTAAGTGACTTGCCTAAGATCACACAGCTAGGAAGTGTTAAATGTCTGAGGCCACATTTGAACTCAGGTCCTCCTGAATTCAGGGCTGGTGCACTATCTACTGTGCCACCTAGCTGCCCCTATTCTTTATTTTTTAATCAGATTTTTATTTTTGCTTTGTCTGAGAGAAGAATTCCTATGCCTTGCTTTCTCTCCTTCAGCTGAAGCATAATGTATTCTCCTCCAGCCTTTAACCTTTACTCTTTGTGTATTTCTGTGTCTCAATTGTGTTTCTTATAAATGACATAATGTATGATTCTAGTTTTTTGCTGTTTCAATTTTATGGGAGATTTATTCACATTCATAGTTATGGTTACAGCTGTGTATTTTACTCCATTCTATGTTTCTTCTTTTTATGTTTTTCTCTCTTTTCACCCTGTCAATCCCTCACCATTGTTTTGTTTCTGACCACTCCCTACCTCAATCTGCTCTCCCTCTTCATCACACTTCTCTCTTCTCTTACCCTCACTTTTTTTCCTTTTTTCCCACTTTTTCCTCCTACTTTCTTACATGGAAAGATAAATTACTATACTCAACTGAGTGTATGTTATTTCTTCTTTGAATCAAATCTCTTGAGATTAACCTTCAGACAATGTTCATTCCCCTCCTTTCTTTCTAGGTCTTTTGTGCTTATTTATGTGATCTAATTTAACCCATTTTGTGTTCCTTTTCTTCTTTTTTTCAGTATAATCTTTTCCCTACTCCTTTCTTGAAAAGCATCATAGCAAATTTAATTCATATTCACACCTTTTGTCTATGTATACTCCTTCTAATGTTTTAATAAGATATAATTGTCAAGTATTCCAAATATCATCTTCCCATGCAAGAATGTAACTAGCTTAATCTTTAAATGACTTTTTTTCTTTCCTGTTTACCTTATGCTTCTCTTGAGTTTTGTATTTGTAGAACAAATTTTCTGATTAATTCTGATCTTTTCTTTAGAAATGATTGAAAGTTTTTTCTTCATTACAGGTCCATTTCCTACCCTGAGAGGTTATGCTAAATCTTGCTGGGTAGAAATTCAAGTTCCTTTGCCTTTTGGAATATAATATTTCAGGTCTTCTGATCCTTTATTGTATATACCTGAATGATCCTGATTGAGATTCTTTGATAATTGATTTGTTTTGTTCTTATAGTACTTTCTTCTTGATCATATACTTCTGGAATTTTGCTACAATATTTTCTGGAATTTTCCTTCTGGGATATTTTTCAGGAGGTGATGTATGCATTTTTTCAATCACTATTTTGCCCTCTGATTCTATTTTATAGTTGTTTTCTTTGATGATTTCTTGAAAGATGCTCTTTTTTTTGGGGGGGGGAGGGTAGTGGCTTTTAGGTAATCAAATTTTAAATTATCTCCTATCCAGGTCAGTCATTTTTCCAATGGGGAATTTTATGTTTTCTTCTATTTTTCCATTCTTTGAAGTTTGTTTGATTGATTCTTGATGTCTCACACAGTCATCACTTTTCATTTGCCCACTTCTAGTTTTTAATTTATGATTTCCTTTAATTATCTCGTACCACCTTTTCCATCTGATTAATTCTACTTTTAAAGGTGTGATTTCATTTAGTAGATTTTTTTTTTTTGCATTTGGCCAATTATATTTTTTAATTGGATTTCTGGAGTTAATTTTTGCTCTTTTTACCTACCTGTTGTTTCTCTCTGCACAGTTCTCTTTCTTTTCACAATTTTTTCTTCTACCTATCTTATTTGACTTTTAAAACCCTTTATGAGCTCTTTCAAAAAGGAATTTTGGGCTGGAAATCAGATCCTATCTGATTTGGTGTTTTGATACTCCCTGTCACCATAGTAGCTTTCTAAGGTCAAGATTTTGTTTTATTTCTTGCTCATTTTCTTTCTTCCTTTCTTTCCTTCCCTCTCTCCCTCCCTCCTTCTTTCCTTTCTTCCTTCCTCCTTCCTTCTCTACCTCCCTCCCTCCCTTCCTTCCTTTTTTTCTTTCTTTCTTTCTTTCTTTCTTTCTTTCTTTCTTTCTTTCTTTCTTTTTTCCTTTCTTTCTTTCTTTCTTTTCTTCCTTCTTTCCTTCCTTCCTTCTTCCTTCCTTCCTTCCTTCCTTCCTTACTTTCTTTTCTTTTTTTTTAAATTCTCCCATTCTCACTTGAGCTGGAAAATTGCTTCATTCCATCTCTTTGTAGGCTCTGTTGTTCCAGAATCTCTTTAGAAGCTTGGTTTCATGTTGTTTTCTAGGGTAACTGGAAGAACTCAAGCTACTTCCTGGTTTTATTCTAACATTTTGGTTCTTTTTCTCACCACCAGAATTTCTTTATATATCCAGCAAAGCCCAGTAGCAAGAAATAGGAAGAAACATTTCATTTAAAATTCATACTAGAATACAGTTCTCCCTGTGCAACAAGAGAAATGTTCGGTTCTGCACACATATATTGTATCTAGGATATACTGTAACTTATTTAACATGTATAGGACTGCTTGCCATCTGGGGGAGGGGAAAAATCAGAACAGAAGTGAGTGCAAGGGATAATATTGTAAAAAATTACTTTGGCATGGGTTCTATCAATAAAAAGTTATTTAAAAATAACAATTAAAAAATACTACATACTATTTACTATTGGTAGTTTATCTATCAAGACAAACTCAGGAACTATATGAACACAATTACAAATAAAATAAGTCTAAACAAATGGGAAAAAATATCAGTTGCTCATTGATCGGCCAAGCTAATAGAATAAAAATGACAATTCTGCCTAAAATAATCTACTTTTTTGGTCATGACAATCAAACTAGCTTTTATTAGTCATTTGATATAGCTAAAAAAAATAACAAAATTCATCTGCAAGAACAAAACTTCAAGAATATCAAGGAAATGAAGGGGAAAATACAAAGAAAGTTTGTCTAGCAACTCTAGATCTCAAACTATATTATAAAATAGTAATAATCAAAACTATTTGGTACTGGTTAAGAAATAGATTGGTAGATAAGCAGAATAGATTAGGTACATGAGACACATTAGTCAATGATTATAGTAATCTAGTGTTTGATCAGCTGAAAACCCTTGTGATAAGAACTCATAATTTGCTAAAACTTGCTGGGAAACCTGGAAACCAATTGGACAAAAACTGAGTATGAATTAACAACTCACTGTATACAAAAATAAGATCAAATGAGTCCATGTTTTTGACATAAAGGGTGATATATGAGAAATGAGACCCTTATCAGGAGTGATACCATAAGCAAATTAGAAGACAAAACAATAGCTGCCTGTCAAATCTATTAAAAAGGGAATATTCATGACCAAATAAAAGATAGAGAGCATTTTGAAATTTAAGACAAGTAATTTTTATTATATTAAAATAAAAAGCTTTTGTAAAATACAACTAATGCAACCAATAAATTAGAAGGAAAGCAATCATAGAATTTGGAATGTGATATAACAGAAGGCAAAGGATATACAGTGGAGAATAACTTATCCAGCAAAATATTGTTAAATAATATAAAGAAGCAGGATGAATTGCTATTTAACAAAACAGTGGAATTGCAAACATTTTTGATGAAAAAGCCAGAACTGTGGAGAAATTTGAAGTTTAATACAGGAGTGAAAAATAAACTCATATATAAAGTCAAATTTATAAGAGTAAAAGTCTTTCCTAATTGAATGGTCAAAACATAAGACTAGGCATTTTTCAGTTAGAGAAATCAAAGCTATCGATAGGCATATGAAGAAATACTCTAAATCACTTTTAAAGATAAAAAATGCAATTTAAATAACTGAAGCAGCACCTTGAACTTATCAGATTGACTAATAGAAAAAACAGGAAAATGATAAATGTTGGACAGCATATGGAAAATTGGGCATTAGTACACTGTTGATCCAGTTGTGAACTGATCCATCCATTCTGGAAGAGTAATTTAGAACTATGCCCAAACAGCAATCTAATTGCATAATCTTTGATTCAGCAATACTGCTACTATGTATATATCACAAAGAAATCATAATAAAAGGGAAAAGAGCCTACATGTCCAAAAATATTTATAGCAGCCCTTTTTATGGTGGCAAAATATTGGACATTGTAATGACATGCCTATCGGTGGGAGAATGACTGAACAAGCTATGATATATTAATTTAAAGGAATACTATTTTGCAATATGAAATTATGAACAGGCAAATTTTAGAAAAACCTAAAAAGATCTGTACAAATTTTTGCAAGGTAATATGAGCAAAACCAGAATATTATGCACAGTATTAGCATTATTGTGTGATGATCAACTATGAATGACTTGGTCCTTCTCAACAACAAAATAATCCAAAACAAGTGCACCCAGATAAAGAAATGATAGACTCTGAATGCAGATTGAAGTATATTTTTCACTCACTTTATTCTTTTTTCATTTTTGTGATCCATTCCTTTTTTCACAACTCAAGTTAATATGGAAATATGCTTTTCATGGTAGCCTAAGTATAATCTATACCCAAGTTTCCAAAAAGGGGATGGGTAGAGAGAAAGAAGGGAAAAAATATGGAACTCAAAATTTTGTAACAATGAAAGTTTGATGTGATTCAGGGGAAAATATTTAAAAGATAAGAAGAAAGAAATGTTATAACAAAATTTCACAGATATCTTAAGAACCAAAGAGAAAAATGGATATAGAAAGAGTTAAAAGAGTAACCTCCTGAAAATAACTTCAAAAGGAAAACTCCCAGAACCAGTGCAGCCAAAACCTAGAGATTTTAAGTTAAAGAAAAAATACTGCAAGAAGCCCAAAAGAAAAAAAAAAGAAGTTCTAAGAAGCTACAGTCATTATACATGATTTAGCAGTCACCATGATAAAGGATCAGAGAATTTGGAATGTAATATTCCAGAAGGCAAAGGATATATAGGGAAGAATAACTTACATGGCAAAATATTGTTAAATGATATAAAGAAACAGGTTGAATTGCTATTTAATGAAACACTGGAATTGCAAACATTTTTGATGAAAAAGCAAGAACTATGGAGAAATTTGAAGTTCAATACAGGAGTGAAAAATAAACATTAAAATATAATATGAACAGGCAATAATAAATGATTAAATTAGGATAAGCCATTTAAATTTAAATATGTGGAGATGATATATATGTCTGTCTGACCTTTTCAGACTCCATAGAGAAGTAATAAAAAACAAAATAAACAGAAACAAGATAATATTGTATATGATAACATCTATATTGTTTTAAGAATGACTTTGAGGGAATAATTTTTTACTATAAATACACAAATTAAGTACAAAGCACATACAAAGGAAGACACTATGAATATAGAAAAAGGTCTGATAAACAGAACTATAAATAGAATGCTTTTAAATATACATTTATTTGCACTGAATGGTAACCATCTCAAGGGCAGAAGAGGGTAAGGAAGAACAAAAGGAAAAAAAGAAATTTAAGTGATAATTTTATCATATATCATATATATCACATAATAAATTTTCATGTGCAATGTTTATATTACCATCTTATAGCAATGTTTGTTTTATTCCATAAACTAAAAAGAAATTAAGTAAAAAGGAAGAAAAAAAATTTACCTACCAGAGTACTTATCTATATCTATATACTGCAGGTTACAAAATAATTAGGTTGTATTTTAATCTATTGTAAAGAAATGTTTGAAATGACCTGTTTCTTAAAGGATTGTATTAGAGGGCAGCAATAAAAGCTGAAATGCCCTTTCCTCAAATAATTGTCTTAGAGGAGAAAAAGTTGTTAAAAATGATTCCTTCACATGATTCTTACACTATTTAAAAAAAATGAAATGCCCCTCCCACTAATGAATTCCTTAGATGATTAAAAGCAGTTCAAAATTTAATATGGGAAAAAATAAAAATCCTTTTCATTGATGCTTTTAAGGGAGATTTCGTAAATGAATATATTTAGATGGATCGTTTGAGAGAAAAAACTAGTAATTTGCAGACAAGTGATGAGGAATAGGGGATTAGAAGCTACAATGCTAGTTAGACGTCAGCTTCATTCTTCCATGTTGCCCATGCATGAAATACTTTCCTTCCTTATCCCTGTCTTCTACTTTCCCTGACTTTCAAATCCCAGGTGAAATCCTACTTTCTCCCAGAAGCCTATCCCATTCCTCTAATATTAGTGCCTTACCTTTGTTAATTATTTCCACTGTGTCTTGTATGTAACATGTTTGTACATAGTTATTTGTATGCGGTCTTCTTATTTGGTGTTTGATATTCAAGAACAGGGGTGGTTTTTACCCTTGTTTGTATATCCATTACTTATCACTATGCCTGGAACCTAATAGATACTTAAGACATTTATTGATTGACTAGTTTGTTAATCATATTCTATTTTTATAACTTTGAATAAGGTTCCAATCTTTCCTCATGTTTGATAACTTAAGATCATTTAGAATAAGTCATAGTAGATTCATTTTAGTGCTACATACAGGGGATGCCTTAAGCTAATGAGAACACTGATAGAATTCTGGGTTCCATGGTCATCAAAATAGAAGCAAATTTTTTAGTCTTTACTCTTTCAACCTCTCCAAAATAGAAATTACTTTCCAGGAGTAAAGCACTTTCATAATACAAAAAGCATTATGAAAAGAAAACACATTCTCTAGACAAGTAGAATTTATTGATGTCCAAGATAAGATGCATAGAATGAGGTGGAACTAAAATGGTGGAGTAAAGAACTCGTCAATCTCACTCCTGAACCACTCCAAATTCGTTTAAATAATGATACCAAAGAAATTTTAGAGGATCAAAATACTCCCAAAAGACAGAATGGAACATTCTCCATCTGTAGACAACTTGAAAATTCAATCAAGAAAAAACAAAAACAAGATAACAACTTGATGATCTAACATCAGAAAAATCTAATATGTAACCACTAAAGTGGTCAGTCAACATTTGCTTGTTCAATAGGATCTCAGAATCATAATTGCACAAGATAAACCATGTGCTTCTGACACAAATCCATAGCTGCAGTGGAAACTGGTGACAATCTTTGTTGCTAGAGAACTGAAGAACAGAGAATAGTGTAGAGTACAAAAACTTGAAGGAAAGATTCAAATATGTAACTGGTGGGGTGAGGTTTCTAGTCCCACAATTTTTTTTTTCTGGGAGAAAGAATGATGTTGGTGAATCATAAATTCACCAACATAGAAGAAGTCTGAGACTTTGAGATTCATCTTCCAAGGAAACCTCCATCAATAAGGAAGTATTTCAGAAAGTGAACTATAGGAGAAAATAAGAAGAAAAAAAGACTGAAATTTTCCAATATATCAAGAAAAGGAAAGCTCACTCAAAGACTGCCAGTAGGGAAGCCAGTAGGGAAAATACTAATAGCAGAAGGAAATGAGGCTTCAGCATCAAGTGCAAGAACCCAAGCATCTATGGACAAGTATTTCAAGATAAAGGAAAGTGAATCAGCATCTATTGAGTCGTAGGACCCAGTTGTCCAAGAGAGAACCAAGAGGAATCAAGATAACCAAAAACCACAGCAAGATAAGAATCATCAGAATAGAATTCATAATCTGTATTGCAAAACAAATGGGCAAAATAGAAAAAATTGAATTCAGGGTGGCAAGTCTCATCTAAGAAACAAAAGAGACAACATATTATTGAAAATTCAAATACTGCAAGGAAAAATATGTGAAAGAGAAGAAACAAAAAATATTATGAAAAGAAAACACATTCTCTAGACAAGTAGAATCGATTGATGTCCAAGATAAGATGCATAGAATGAGGTGGAACTAAAATGGTGGAGTAAAGACAAAAACTCTCCAATCTCACTCCTGAACCACTCCAAATTTGTTTAAATAATGATACCAAAGAAATTTTAGAGGATCAAAATACTCCCAAAAGATAGAATGGAACATTCTCTATCTGTAGACAACTTGGAAAGCCAGCAGGAAAGGTCTGTGGCACTAAAGTTGGAATCCAGTGTGTAGTTCTGGTGCACAGTGTGCCAACAAAGCCCTGGCTCTGGTCCTAGTCCCAGCCCAACCCTGGCCCTACACTCCCAAAACAGGAACAGGTCTTGGTGGCTTCCAGACCTCTCCACACTCAGAAATCAAGGAATGTCAGTAGAAAAGGTCTTTGGCAACAGGATAGGAATGCAGCTCATAATTCCAGTGCTGGCAGCAGCCTTAGCCCCAGCTCTGACTCCAGCATCAGCAAAGCAGGATCTCTGGACCAACAGCAGTACCGAAGAGTTTTTAGACCTCTCAGCCGAGAGACATCAAAGTGGCTTGGAATGTTAGCAGATAGGGTTTGTCAATAGGATGACAGGGCCTTAAGAAATCAATAAACCAAGAGTGGATGTGACCAGTGGTAGCAAACCAAGAGTGGATGTGGCCAGTGTGGCAATGGCAACTATTGAGGAAGGTCTCTGTTATTTTTAGCATCGTAGATATTACAGCTATGGTGGGGTGGGGAAACTACTAATAGTTCTAGGGCAGAAAAAGAGGGCTTATGGTCAGGTCCCCAGAAAGATCTCTGAAAACAGCTGCACAAAATCCTGAAGCTTGGGAGAACGCACCCTCCACCCTGGAAACCGAGCCCTACATTAACAAAGATTTCAGAACAAGTTAATCAGCTAGAAAAATGAGCAGGCAACAGATAAGGTTTCTGACCACAGACAATTACCATAATGACAAGGATGATCAAAAAACACACCCATAACATAACAATCAAAACTGCTATACCAAATCCTCTAAGAAAAAAAAGGAATTTTGAAAATCAAGTAAGAGAAAAAGAGGCAAAATTAGGAAGAGAATTGAGAAGGAAATAGAAAAAGTTAATGAAAGAAGAATGACTTAAAAAACAAAATTGATATATGAAAGTAATGGAATATTATTGTTCTATAAAAATGATAAACAAGCTGGTTTTGGAAAGGCCTGAAAAGATTTACACAAATTGATGCTGAATGAAATAAATACAAGCAGGAATGCAGTGGACACATATTGTGTCATGATAACTGTGAAAGTCTTGATTCTTCTCAGTAATCCAATGCAATCTCAATAAACTTTGGATAGAAAATGCTATCTGCATCCAAAGGAAAAACTATGGAAAATGAATGTAAATCAGCATATGCAGAGTTTACTTTTTTTTTCTTTTTCTTCTGTTTTTTTTTTCCCCCATCCTGGTTTTTCCCTTTTCTTTGGATGGTCCAATTTTTCTCCCCCAACATGATTCATAAAGAAATGTAGTCTAAAAAATTAAAGTACATGTAAAACCAGAAAAAAAAGAAAACACTTTAAAAAAAGCAAAATTGGACAAATGGGAATTGAGATACAAAAGTTCACTGAGGAAAATAATTCCTTAAAAATTGGAATTCGGCAAAAGGAAGCTAATAACTTTATGAGAAGTTAAGCAAAATATAAAAATTTTTAAAAAGCAAAAAAAATGAGAAAAAAAGAAAAAATGTGAATCATCTCATTGGGAAAACAACTGACCTGGGAAAGAGACAGTAAAGATAATTTAGTAAATTTATTTGTTTTTGATACATATTATTTTATGAATCATATTGGGAGAGAAAAATACAGCAAAAGGGAAAAACATGAGAAAAGTAAAAAAAAAAAATTGAAAAACAAAGTGAATATAGCATGTGTTGATTTTCATTTACTGTCCTTAATTATTTTCCTGGATGCAGAGGCATTTTCTGTCTAAAGTCTATTGGCATTTGGATCATTGAACCACTAAGAAGAGCCAGGTCTTTCATAGTTCACCACTGCACAATCTTGCTGTTATTGTGTATAATGTATTCCTGGTTCTGCTTGTTTTGCTCAACATCGTTTCTATTTTTTTTTCTTTTCACTAATATCTTATTTTTCTTAATTACATGTAAAATAAATGTTTAATATTCCTTTTTAAAATTTTGAGTTCCAAATTTTCTCCCACCTTGTTCTTCTTCCTTCACTCTGAAGTGTTTTGTTTATTTTTAATTTTTTAAAGCTTTTTATTTTCAAAATATGTCCATTAATAGTTTGACAACATTGACTATTATATAGCCGTATGTTTTAGATTTCCTCCTCTTTTCCTCCACTCTCTTCCCTAGATGGCAAGCAATATATGTTAAACATGTTAAAATATAAGTTAAATCCAATATGTATAAACATATTTATACAGTTCTCTTGCTGCGTAAAAAGAATGAGATAAAAAAAGAAAGTAAATGAGTAAGAAAACAAAATGCAAGCAAACAACAACAAAAAGAGTGAGAATGTTATGCTGTGATCCACATTCAGTTCCCACAGTCCTCTCTCTGGTTTTAGATAAACTGTCTTCATCACAAGATCAATGGAATTGGCATCAACCATCTCATTGTTGGAAAGAGTTATGTTCATCAGAATTGATCATTGTATAATATATAATATCATTTCATGGAGAATAATAATATTCCATTACATTCATATACCATATATATACCACCAACCATATATCAGTTTCCCAGTTTTCCCACATCCCCTCCAATATTCATCCTTTTCTTTTCCTGTTATCTTAGCCAATCTGACAGGTGTATAATGGTATCTCAGAGTTATCTTAATCTGCATTTCTCTAATCAATAGTGATTAGAACACCTTCTTATTCTTTTTCTAGCTTTTTAAATTGTATGCTCAATTCATTGATGTACTCCTCTATTTTATTCATGTAGCTATTAAGAAATATAAATAAATTATGATACGAATACTATGAAGTACTATTGTTCTGTAAAAAATGACCAGCAGGATGATTTCAGAGAGGCCTGGAGAGACCTACATGACTGATGCAAAGTGAAATGAGCAGAATCAGGAGATCATTGTACACAGCAACAAGAAGAGCATATGATGATCAATTCTGATGGACGTGGCACTCTTCAACACTAAGATGATTCAAACCAGCTGTACTTGTGCGGTGATGAAGAGAACCATCTACACCCAGAGAGAGAACCATGGGAACAGAGGACGGAACACAACATAGCATTCTCACTCTCTCTGTTGGTATTTGCTTCCATTTTTTTCTTCCTTTTTTATCTGGTTTTTCTTGTGCAACCAGATAACTGTATAAATATGTATACATATATTGGATCTAGGATGTATTTCAACACATTTAACATGTATTGAACCACCTGCCAAATAAGGGAGAGGGTGGAGGGAAAAGGGAAAATTTGGAACAAAAGATTATGCAAGGGTCAATGTTGGAAAAATTACCCATGCATATGTTTTGTAAATAAAAAGCTTTAATAAAAAAAGTTTTAAAAGAAATATAAAATTTCCCCTAAAAATTGCTTTTGTGGCATGTTGTTTTGGTATTTGGGTTTGGTATGTTATTTCCTTATTGTCAATTTCTTGGACAAAATTATGGATTGTTTCTTTCATTTGTTGTTTGACCCATACATTCTTTAAGAATTAGATTATTTAATTTTTAATTTGTTTTTAGTCTATATTTACCTGGCCCTTTATTAAATATATTTTTATTGCATTACAGCATGAAAATGTAGCATTTTCTATTTCTGCCTTTCTGTATTTGATTGTGAGGTTTTTAATTCTAATACATGGTCTAATATATAATATAATAATAATGTAATTAATATATATAATATATAATATAATAATATTCTAATACATTTGTGTAGATTCCATGTACTACTGAGAAAAAGATATATTCCTTTCTGCTCCTATTCAATTTTCTTCAGATATCTATTATATCTAAGTTTTCTATGATTATAATAACCTCCCCATTTCTGGTTTGTGTGTGTGTGTGTGTGTGTGTGTGTGTGTGTGTGTGTGTGTGTGTGTGATTAGATTGGCCTGATTCTGAGAAGGGAAAATTTAGGTCATCTACTAGTATAGTTTTCCTGTCTATTTCTTTTTGTAACTTGCTTAAAATCTTCTCTGGGAATTTGGCTGCTCTATCTTTTGGTCCATAGACATTTAGCATCATTACTATTTCATTGTTATAGTACCCTTTTCAAGATGAACTTCCTTGCCTTATCTTGTTTAATAAGATCTATTTTTACTTTTGCTTTATCTGAGATTAGAATTGCTACCCCTGCTTTTTTTGACTTCAGATAAAGCATAATAAATTCTGCTCTTTTACTTTTTAACTGGCTCTGTGTCAAATGTGTTTCTTATAAACCATCATATGATAGGATCATGGTTTTTTTTTTTTTTTTTTAATTCACTCTACTATTTGCTTACATTTTATGTAAGCATTCCATTCACATTCACAGTTATGATTACCAGCTATGTATTTTCCTCCATCCTATTTCCTCCCTTGTATATGATTTGTTCTCTCTACTCTTTCCTTAGATATGTTTTTTACCCTCCCCGTCTTCTGTTGGAATCCTTACTAACTGCTAACAAATTAGAGTTGATCTAATCTTACAAGAAGATGTTTTGGGTAGAACCTGAAACAAGGTACTAAGCAGAACTAATTAATACAAGGCTTGTGTTCACACCTTTACTCATTGGAGTTCAATGAGTTCACACCTCCCTTGAAGCTCTTTGGGCCAGAGAGCACTCTGGGAGAAAACCCACAATCCCTCTCTTGAGCATAAATAGAGCTTCAATGGGCCAGTCGAAGAAGTTCTTCAGAGTTGAAGAAGCTACAAGTCAAGATTTCACCCGAATGACATGAAGAGTGGTGCTGGCTCTGGAGGCTGAAGAAAGCAGAGGCAGAAGCAAAGGACAAAGCGGCAAGAGCTCTTGGAACCAAGCAGAGAGATAGGCCTCTAAGCTAACCGGGCTATATTGGAGATAATAAAAGATCTGAACTTTCATCACCTGGCTGCATTTGAGAAGAAAAATTATGGACTCCGCATTTTGGCGCCCGAACAGGGACCGATTCAGATCCATCTGAACTAGATCACAACAGTCTTCTACCTTATCTCCTATCACCACTCCCCCTTCTGTTAGCAGTGTTTTTAACTCACTCTATCCACTATCTTGCCTTTTATCATCTCCCCTTTTCTTACCTTTTCCCCTAGTTTTTCTGCCTTCCCTTCTATTCTGCCCCTCCCTTTTCTTTCCTGTCTTGTCTTCCTGTTTTCTTTATAGAGTCAGTTACATTTCTATATCCAACTGAATGATTAAGTTATTCTTTCTTGAGCCAAAACTGATGAAATCAACCTTCAGACATACTCATCACCCACTCTTAATTCCTTCAATTATAATAGGTCTTTTATACCTCTTCATGTGAATTAGTTGTCCCATTATACTTCCCCTTTCTTTTTTTTTTTCCCCCAGGACAGACATTCTTCCTCCCTTTAGTGTCTTTTTCTTTGATGTCATCATATCAGAATCCATTCGCAACCACACTCTCAGTCCATGTGATGTCCCCCTCTGCCAAAGTGATAGATATGGTTCTCAAGAGTTACAGATATTTTTTCCCATCTAGGAAAGTAAACTGTTTAATCTTTAAATAACATATATTCCCTCCTGTTTATCTTTCTATGGTTCTGTGTTTATAAACTAAATTTTCTCTTTTGTTTTTTTTTTTTTAATAGAAATGACTGAAGTCTCTCAATTCATTGAAAATCCATCACCTCCTCTAAAAGATAATGTTGAGTCTCACTGTGTAGTAAATTCTGAGTTGTAACTCTAGGTCCTTTGCCTTCTGGAATATGGTATTCCAGATTCTCCAGTCCTTTATTATAAACTGGAGAGATAATTTAAAATGATTGTTCCACCTGAAAGTCATGACCAAAAAAAAAAAAAAAACAGAAAGAGCCTGGACATCACCTTTCAAGAAATTATCAAGAATAACTATCCTGATATTCTAAAACTATAGGGTGAAATAGAAATTGAATGAATTCACTGATTACCATCTGAAATAAATCCCAAAATGAAGAGATAGAAAGAGAAATTCCATTTAAAATAGCTGTAGATAATATAAAATATTTAGTAAAATATCTGCCACAATAAAGTCAGGAACTATATTACTTCTATTACAAAACACTTTTCACAAAAATAAAGGTAGATATAAACAGTTGGAAGAATATCAAGTGTTCATGTGTAGCCTGAGCTAATATAATAAAAATAACAATTCTACCTAAATTAATCTGCTTATTCAGTGCCATTCTAATCAAACTGTCAAAAATTACTTTAGAGAACTAGAAAAAATAAGAACTTTAAATGGAATTCAAACGGAAGAACTGAAGGTCAAGGATTTCAAGTGAATTAATGGGGAAAAAATGCAAAGAAAGGTGCCTTAGTTATACCAAACCTAAAACTATGTTATAAAGTGCTAGTCATCAAATCTATTTAGTATTGGCTAAGAAAAAGAGTAATAGATCAGAGGAATTCACAAGACACAATAGTCAATGATTAAAGGAATCTAATATTTGATAAATCCCAAAACTCTGGCTTCTGGGACAAGGACTTACTATTTGACAAAAATTTCTAGGAAAATTGGAAAATATTATGGCAGAATTAAGCAATGATCAACACCTAACATACCAAGATAAGGTTGAAATGGGTTCATGGTTTAGACATAAATCTTCTTGTTACTTTGTACAATGTTCTCTTAGTTCTACTCACTAAGTGTCAGTTCATGTAATTTTCTCCAGGCCTTTCTGAAATCTTCCTACTGATTGTTTGTTATAGAACAATAATATTCAATTATTGCCCAACTAATGGGCATCCACTGAACTCTATAGAACTCAAAAAAAAAAAAAGGATAAGGAGATATCATGAGGGATTTAATCAGGTCTGTTTATATTCCTACATAGAAGGATGATATTTGTCATTTATTACAACTTTCTCATTATTATGGCAGTTAAAAGAAGTATATATAAACAGAAGGCAGAGATGTAGTTTGAATATGAAGGAATATCTAAAAAATGAAATTAAGTGGTGAGAGAGGAATATGCTGTGGGGAAAAGGGAAAGGGAGAAGTAGAAGGGTGTGAATTATCTGCCATAAAAAGAAACAAGTAAATGTTTTTACATTGGAAGGAAGGAAGGAAAGAGAGGGTGAATGAGTGAATATAACTCTTATCAGAATTGATTCAAAGAGGAAATAACATATATACTCAATGTGGAAATAAAATTCTATCTTACCTTGCAGGAAAATAGAAGAGGAATGGAATATGAGAAGAGGGGGGTGAGAACATACTGGGCATATTGGAGGAGAAATGGTCAGTAGCAAAATACTTTTGAAAAAGTATAGGGTGAAAGAAGAAAGAGAATAGAAAAAAAAAACTTAGGAAATACAGTTAGCAATAGTAATTGTAAAATGTATTTTGAAACAAGTTTCTCTGACAAAGCCTCATTTTTCAAACATAGAGAGAATTGATTTAAATTTATAAAAAAAGCCATGCCCCAATTGATAAATGATAAAAAGATATGATATATCATCAAAAAGGTATAAATTTCTGCATACCCTTTGACCTAACAATACCAGTAGTGGCACAATTCTCAAAAGAGATTTTTTTGAAAGGAAAAGAATGTATATGTAGAAAAAATTTTACTGCAGCTCTCTTTTCTGGGCAAAAAAAAAAAAAAATGAAATAGAGAGGATGCAAATCAATTGGAGAATGGCTGAATAAAATATGGTAGGTTATTAAGGTGGAATGTTATCATATTACATGTGTGGGAAATAATGAGTAGGATGTCCTCAAAAAAAGATCTGGAAAGTGTTCTATGAACTCCAGCAAAGGGAAATGTACTATGTACAAAGTAATAGCAACATTCTAGAATGATCAGCTGTAAAAGGTTTTGCTATTCGCAGCAGTACAATGGTACACTAGTACTCCAAAGAACTTATGAAAAATTCTATTCATAATCAAAGAAGGAACTGATTGTGTCTGAATGCAAATTGAGACATACTTTCTCTTTTTTAACTTTTTTTTTCTTGCGGATTTTTTTTTCTTTTAAAGTGGAGATCCAAGTTTTCTTTCACAATATGACTTTTATGGAAATGTTTTGCATAAAAATAGTAGAGGAATTAGGAGGAACATATTGAAAAGTAATGTGATATAGAGCTCCAAGGAATCAATAAATTTGAAAGGTTAAGCCACATGGTTGATAATTATGAGAGGGGGCATTTGAATTAAGGTCTTTCATGATGCTCAATCTGACATCATTCTGCCTCAGAATAATAGACTTAAAACATTGCAAACAAATATTAGAAGATATGCATATAGTCACCTTAAAGATTATAGATCTCTCATAACAACTATATAATTCGAGAAATCTAAACAGCACAATATGAAGAATTGCAGAAGACATCTAAAAAAATGGACATAATTCTAGTTCACTTCTGCAAAAAAAAAAAAAAATCCTTTACTTCAAATTCTAAGCCATTTAGGGGTTAAATTAAACAATTCCATAAAAAAATACAAAAACAAATTCTTCAAGCAGATAGAATCAAGACCTTCAAAAATGACAAAAGGGAATATTTGAATAAAGCAAATAATTTGAATAATATAAAACTATTCTGCACCCAAAAAAAAAAAAAACTGCAAGAGGAAATGGATTAATGGATAAGAACAAAGGTGCTCAAAAAGCAAAGAAGAAGTTTAAAAAATTAGAAATAAATATTATGGATTAAACATCACAGTCTTCTGTCTCCAGGTGACTCTGTGTTTGTTATGGTTCTAGCTTATACAATGAAAGAGCACATAAAAGATGTTAAGGGAAAAAAAATATAGAGGGCATTGTGATGTATCCTAAACAAATCAAAGGCAAATAGTGAAGGAATATGTGTATATATATATATTTTAGCTAAGAACCATTTTTCAATAATTAAGTGGGGTAACCTTCATTTGATTAAATAAATTATTTGATTACTCAACTTTCTCAAGTACAATTAGAAAAGCATTTTATTGTACCAATTTAAAGCCAAATATGACAAAAATTAATCCTATTGACAGAAATTAATATATATTTATACAACCTACCAAACTCTATTAAAATATGCAAGTCTCAATAATTGGGGAAATGCTAATACTGAGGGTCCAGATGGGTCTAATCTCAGAGGCCTTCATGGATGATAAAAGTTTGAACAGAAATTTACAGGAAAGTAGAGACATGATTTGGCAGCAGGGAAAAAGGAGGATGATCCAGATGGGGAGCATGGCAGGTGTGATGGCTCAAAGGCAGGAATATCATGTGTGAGGGATGACAAATAGGTTTGTTTGGCTGAAGTATGAGTAGAATCTGGGGTGTAGGCATGGAAGCTGTGACTCTCTACACCCCATTAAACAGTCTCTAACATGATTAACTCAATTTATTTCACACAAAACATTCAACAACCAAGATGTTAATTATCCTTTGACTCTTCCCCTGCCACCATCAGTTTTTCTTCCTACTTGATAACCTCTTGTGAGACACAAGTTTTAAATAACTTTTTTTTGATTCATAAAAAGAGAAGGAATGGAAAAAGGGGTAGTTACAGAATGTTCATTTAATAACTACTTTGAAATTACATTGTAGAAGCAAAGCTTGTTTTATGATCAATTCATTTGGGGTTCTATTTAACAAATCACTAAAGGAGAAAAAAGAATTGCATTTTAGGATGTTCCCACTTATAATGCAATCCCATTCCAGAGACCCAGAGATTATTGTTGGAATGAGGCACTCATAGATTTTTATATTAACACATATGTGTGTTTCTATAATTGTATTCAAATCTCAGGAAAGAAAAGCTTAGAGGCAAAATATGAAACGAACAGTTTTGTTTACCAAACAGTTTAATCAAGCAGTCATTTGTGATCTCTGGTACCAGAAAATAATATCTCTAAAGGAAAAAGCAATAGTGTCCAATATTTATAGGATAGAAAGTCATGATATAATGTATTAAAAGTTGGCTTCATTCCGGCTGTGTAACTCTGGAGAAATTATTTAACATATCAATGCTACAGCCACTTCTATAAAACTATAAGTTGTCAAGAAATTGGTAATATCCAACAGTAGACAACTTCTTCTCCATCAAATTAAGGCATTAGTCTATATACCTATTTGACTATTGCTCTGAGCTTACAAAACACTTTTTACACAATAACAATGAAGATTACCTTGTGAAATTGGTAGTATAGGTATTAGGGTTTCCATTTTCCAATTTAGAAAACTGAGAATCACGGAGATTGAATGATTTGACTTTGTACAGAGGTAAAAACAATGCTAATTAGATGCAAATTCAAGGCCTATTCTCCTCTGACTTCCAAGTTCACCAGACTCATCACAACAGTACACTATAAATGTGGTAGTTGTTAAGTGGAGAATCTATAAATAAATATAATTTCTTGGTGTTAAACACCATCTACCATCACGATTTCAACCCATTTGGTACAAATCCTGAGGACTTGACTGAGGTACCTAGAAGGCAAGAGGCTTTCTCAGTAACACAGTCAATACATTTTCAAAGTGGGATTTTTAATTTAGGTCTTCCTTAGCCTAAACTTAGAAAAGATATCTCTATCTTATATGCCATACTATTATGATTGTGAAATATATATATTTACATACTCACATATATAATTATGTGTGAATATATATTTGTTTTGAAGATAACTGGTAAAATCTAAGGAGCAGAAGAAAAAACACTATTTTATAATTAGTATTTTAAGATGATATTATTTGTTTTTTTAAGAAAAACTGTAACTAGAGTGAAGGGATTGGGGCTTTGAACAAAGATGATGATGTTTAAAAGAACTGACTGCATTATTTTAGAGGATATTTCATTCATTCAGATTGTCAAACCCCAAGTGAGCTCTCCTGCCCTTCTCTATCTTATCAAGAGTACCAAAAGTCCTACTTATGTCTCCATCTGTGGATCTCAAATGTTTCTTTTTTTTTTCTTTTTTTCTTTTTAATTTTTATTTAATAATTACCTTATATTGACAGAATCCATGCCAGGGTAATTTTTTTTTACAACATTATCCCTTGCACTTGTTTCTGTTCCGATTTTTTTCCCCTCCCTCCCTCCACCCCCTCCCCTAGATGGCAAGCAGTCCTTTATATGTTGGATATGTTGCAGTATATCCTAGATACAATATATGTTTGCAGAATCAAACAGTTCTCTTGTTGCATAGGGAGAATTGGATTCAGAAGGTATAAATAACCAGGGAAGAAAAACAAAAATGCAGATAGTTCATATTCGTTTCCCAGTATTCTTTCTTTGGGTGTAGCTGCTTTTGTCCATCATTTATCAATTGAAACTCAGTTAGGTCTCTTTGTCAAAGAAATCCACTTTCATCCAAAAATGTCCTCATACAATATCCTTGTCGAAGTGTATAATGATCTCCTGATTCTGCTCATTTCACTTAGCATCAGTTCATGTAAGTCTCGCCAGTCCTCTCTGTATTCATCCTGCTGGTCATTTCTTACAGAACAATAATATTCCATAACATTCATATACCACGATTTACCCAGTCATTCTCCAATTGATGGGCATCCATTCATTTTCCAGTTTCTAGCCACTACAAATAGGGCTGCTACAAACATTTTGGCACATATAGGTCCCTTTCCCTTCTTTAGTATTTCTTTGGGATATAAGCCCAATAGAAACACTGCTGGATCAAAGGGTATGCACAATTTGATAATTTTTTGGGCATAATTCGATTGCTCTCCAGAATGGTTGGATTCGTTCACAACTCCACCAACAATGCATCAGTGTCCCAGTTTTCCCGCATCCCCTCCAACATTCATCATTATTTTTTCCGATCTCAAATGTTTCAAACAGTTGTAGATTTCAGTCAATATTTATTAAACCTTCCTTTTACTCAGCACTGTACTAGATGTCTTAGACAAAAATATTTCCTTTTCTGTCCTATTAATACACATATATAAAAACTTGTTTTAAGCCGCCACAATACACCATCAATTAAGAACTTAAGAAAAATAAAATACAGATTATATAGTCAATTAAAATAAATTTTTACATTGATTATACACAATTTTTTGGTCTCATTCTTTACAGCTCTTACCATTTTTATCAGGAGGTAGATTATGTTTCATTATCAGCTCTCTGGAATTCTCATTATTGGTTACATGCAGAACTATTCAATCATACATACATATGTGTGTGTAAACATTTATACTTTTTATTCACATATTTGATATATTGAAAAATTGGATTCCTTCAAATTTCCATTTTTGACACATCAAAAAAGCTAAACATGATTTTGTTCAACTTCAGAGTTTATTTTGTTTAGAAAAATCCCTCCCTTAATCTCCTGCTCTCTAATCCCCTATTTGCTACTTTGCTTGCTCTCCTGTTTCCCTTTTCAGTGAAATGTATTTCTACAGTTGAACTGTATATTTGTAAAAGGAGAATGAGGTTTTACTATCAGTTGATCCCTGGACCCATTACGCCTTGTTTGTAGGGATATCTATTTTATATAAAGTATATGAGGTAATTTGCTTTAAATTCTTCCCCTTTCCCCATTATAATCTTCCTCTCCTCTTTTTCCATTATTAAGATAATCAATATATGGTAGAACATTACCAGGTCTTGCCTATCCATCTTTTTCATGAATTTTTTTCTCTTTTCCCATTAAAAAAAAGAAAAAAAAAAAAAAACCCAGAACATTGTCATGTACGCAAGAGAATATTAGGGAGACTTCAAAATATATAACAAATTACCAGTTTAAGAAAGTATGTTTGCATACAAGTGTGTGTATATATATGTATATATGCATATTCATATGCATATGTATGTGTGTGTATATATATGTGTGGGGGGTATTAGTAGAAGAAATTATATTCATGAGTTTCTGGGGTTTTTTACTTCTTTGTGACTTGTTCTTTTATTCTCTGTTGCATATTTTTAAAAAAATTTTATTCTTTTTTTGTCCCTTTCATCCCCCTACTTCCCCTAAGCTATAATTAAGTTAGGATATATTTATGTATACATATATAGCTACACACACACATTTTTCTTACACCTGATAATTCTTTGCTTTAATTCTGCTCTTTAACTTGCCTTGCTATTATTACTTAACCTCTGCCCAGTTGTGAATCCCTCACTTGTCTTTTTTCTGCTAGCCTTTACTTCCCCCTGCACCCATCCATCCCCCCTTATTTCTTTATAGATTTTGGAGAGTACTATATCCTTCATGGTATATATATATATATATAGTGTTGCCTATTTAACCCATTCCCAATGTGAGTATGTTTTCAAAACTATGAGTTCTTCTCCCCTTTCTAATACCTCTGTGTCTATTCTTCCTTTTCATCATTTGTATAATATAGTTACTATTTTTACCTTGATGCTGCCCCAATCTATCTTTTGAGCTACCCAATTGCTGACATCAATCTTAAACACGTATATATTTCCATATAAAAGACATAGACAATTTGTCCATGTTAAGTTCTTTGAAACTGATTTTTGATATTGAGTTCGGGTTTGGTTGAAAGTCCTGAAAATCTACTAGTTCATTGAATGTTTTTTTTTTTCATTCAAGATTTCTCACCAATATTCTACATTTTTAAATATATGCAAAGGTAGTTTTTTATATTCATCACTGTAAACCCTGAATTACAAATCTCTCTCTCTTCTCCCTGACCCCTTCTCAAGATAGTAAGCAATACAATATAAGCTAAACATGTTCAATTCCTTCAAACACATTTCCATATTTATCATGTTGTGCAAGAAAAATCAGAGAAAAAAGGAAAAAAATACATGAGAAAAGAAAAAAAGAAACAAGCAAACAGCAATAACAAAAAAAGGTGAAAAAAACACACTTCATTTCACACTCATTCTCCATAGTTCTCTCTCTAGATGCAGATATCATTCTCCATCCAATATATCTTGTATATCTTATTTGCATATAGTTATTTTATGTTATCTTCTCATATTATATTTGTATCCATGTTTCATGTTTATAATATACCTTAGATGAATATATATATATATATATATATTTTAGATTACATATATATGTTTGTGCATTATATATGGAAAGAGAGAAACAGAGACAGAAAGAATTTTATCTGATTTTTATCTATCAGTTACCCCTTCTGTATGATTTGTGTATATATAAACATATATCTGTGTACATAGAAAGGTGTATAGGTATGTATGTATGTGCATCTATACACATGGTGGCCATGCTGCCTAAATAGTTGTATCCCAAAAGTTCCCAAAAGTCAGTGTAGTAGAAAGTTTTGATAGTATAGATACATATACATATCATATAATAACATATAGTATATGTATATGCACATAGTTTACTATATATATAAATTCATATATGTATATAGATATTCTATTAAAGTTTAAATATATTTGTGTGAGAGACAGAGATAGAAAAATACAAAGACACAGAAAGATGAAGAGGAACTAATAATTCTTATATACAGAATTAAAAATGTCCTCAGAGGCCAACAAACACAATTGTTTATTTGACAGATGAGGGAACTAAGAGGCAGAAAGGTAAGGCATATTACCCATGTGTATTTAAAAAATATGTCAGAGGTTTTTGAACTTATGAAGACAGTTTTTCTCTCTCCAAAAACAGTGTTCTTTCCCATTTCTGCCTTCTTTCACTGTATTTATTATCACTAATATAGTTCAACATGTGACATACAGGCATATATTTTTTCAATCAGGATCAAAATCAGGATTTGAACCCAGATTTTCCTGCTTTGAGACTCACATTGCCTACAACATACTGTCTCTCCTAGATAAGAAATACACAAACATACTAATAGATTTGAATAGCTCTTTTATTTCTACTCTCCCCTGTGGAATTATAAAAGAACAAACCTAATCCTTGTTCTTTTTTTTTCTCCTAGAAAATGGATTTTATTTATTTTTATTATTTTTATAAAGATTTTTATTTTTAAAACATATGCATGGATAATTTCACAACATTGATCCTTGCATATGCTTGTTTCAGATTTTCTTCTCCTTTCCCCTGTCCCCTCCCCTAGATGGCAAGCAATTCAATATATGTTAAACATGTTATAAAATTTGTTAAATTCCATATGTATAAACGCATTTATACAATTCTCTTGCTGCACAAGAGAAGTCAAATCAAAAATAGAAAGTAGATAAATAAAAAACCAAAATGCAAGCAAACAACAACAAAGAGTGAGAATGTTATGTTGTGAACCACACTCAGTTCCTACAGTTCCCTCTTTGGGTGTAGAGGAATCTCTTTATCAAAAGATCATTTGAACTAGCATCAATCATCTCATTGTTGGAAAGAGTCAGTCCATCAGAACTGATCATCGTATAGTCTTGTGGTTGTCATGTATGATGATTTCCTGGTTCTGCTCATTTCACTCAGCATCAGTTCACGTAATTCTCTCCAGATATCTCTGAAATTATCGTTTCTTACAGAACAATAATATTCCATTACATTCACGTACCATGTCTTATTCAGCTATTCTCTAACTGATAGGCATCCACTCGGTTACCAGTTTCTTGCCACTATAAAAAGAGCTGCCAAAAACATTTTTGCACACGTGGGTCCCATTCCTTCCTTTAAGATCTCTTTGGGATATAGATCCAATAGAAACCCTGCTGGGTCAAAAAACCTAATCCTTCCTTACCCTAAAAAGATCCTAAAAATACCTTGCATGTTTGATATTTTGTTATAGAAATCTTCAAGAAAAGCAGTTTTCTTTGATCCTTCTTAATCTAAAGTACTTTTGTATTAGATAGGGATATAAACCTCATTTGTATTTAAATATACCTATTTATCTGCCTCTATTATCTATCTATCTATTATCTATCTATCAATCTACCTGTCTGTATTTATATCTATCTATGCATCTAAATATCTATTTACTATTTGATAAAAAAATGTTTTAATGGTTTCTTGTTCATTCTTTCACTCCGAATTTGAAAGATTAATATAGCTGAGTCCTCCCTCAAAGAAAGCTATTAGACTACAAATAAAAACTTATTTGAATGCTTTCTCTGCCCAAGCCATGTGTATAGGAAGATGAGAATGCCTCTTTACAGTACCTGAAGGACTGATAAAATAAGACTGCTAAAACTAAGTTATATTAGCTTTAAATTAATATTATAATCCATGTGAAGAAGGAAAGGCACTTATAATAATCAAGAAACAAAAATCCCATTGTGAGTGTGATGAAATCTATGTGGCCTTTCTTTTGTGGGACCAGCAGTGGATGTAAAGCTGGACACCTTTGCAAATCTGAAAAAGCACAACTGGAAGCATTTAGGGCCTTCTGTCACCTTGTTTCCACAAATCTGAGACATAGAATTAGCTGACTTCATCCTGAAGTATCGTTTCAATATATTAAGCTTCAGATATCTGAATTTTGCATGAAGATTGCCTTTCATTTTTATGGTGTGATTCCTGAGAGAGAACAGTTTATGCTAAGTCATAAAGAATAAAAGTAACCACCTACCCTGAATGCCTATTCAATATGCTGGTTATTATAGCTATTTGTAGACTATAAATTCTTGGACAGCAAAGCTTGCATCTTTAGGTATAATTATCTTTTTCAATGCCAGGTTCATTAAACAATTAATATTTTTTGAATTACACTGAATGAAAAGAATGAAAGATCAGTTCATGTAAAGGTTTCAAGTATATTAGGTATGTGAGTGGAGGGAGAGAAGCACAGAGAAAAATATAATAAGTCTCTATTATCCATCAAAATCAATATTGTTAAACAAAGTCTCTCCACAAGATAATGAAATTTATTATGTCCCCATTCTAAAAATGAAACAAGAGGTCAAAATATTTCTGAAATGACTCAATTTTTACTCTATATTGCTTCCAAGATTTTTGACTTTTTCTAAACCACTTCATTAATTAGATAAAAAATTATTTTCTGTGGCTTTATATCACACTCCTCTTGAAAGCGCCAATTTTGCATTTTCACTATTTTCTGAATATCTATATCTGAATGAATTATTCAATTTAATTGAACATATCTAAAGTTGAAATGGTCAATTTTCTTCTAAAACTTATTTTTCTTATGAAGTCCTTATTTTAATGAAGAACATTGCTGATGGAGAACTTCTAGGGGTATAGTCAAAATAGTACAATAGAACAAACAGCCAGGCTCCCTAATTATTTTCCAACAAATAACTTTCTATTCCTTCAATAAAAATCTGAAGCAACTGGGCCAACAAAAGGTCAAAGTCAGACATTTTTCTACCTCAAGGTATTTTTGGAAGTCAGAGAGCACTGTGGTATAGGTATGTCCCAAACCACATGAAGCAGTAACAATATCTGTGGGCCTTGGAGGAAGCACCAACTGCAGGAGCTCCCAAGTCAGAAGTGGAGAGGCAATTTGTCAACTAGTCAGAAAGAGATTATAGAAAACTCCTGTTCTGGTTTTGGATGCAGAAGAAAACACTGTTTGGCAGTTCCATTCCACAAACCCATTTCTACATCACAATTTCAGCATAAAGAGCACTTAAGGACATGAGGGATCAGGGGCACTGAGGAGCAGTATTGCTTGCTGTGTCAAAGTATCAGGGACTTTTCCTGGTTAAGGACCATAGCATAGACTAGAAGAGCAGTCTAAAGTGTGAAACAATGCCTCCTCCCCAATCTGAACACAGTCAATATGTTTAACATAAGGCTATAAAACTAAGCAAACAACAACAAAAACAATAACAAAATCTTACTATAGAAAGCTACAGTGGAGACAAGGGAGAAAATAATTTCAAAACAAGTACAAGAAAAAGCTCATTAAGAAAGGGAATTGAAAACAAGTTCAATAAGAATTTTTGAAAAAGTTAAAATGATTTAAGAATAGAGTGCAAAAAAATTAAAAGCAATCAAAAAATCATGGTAGAGAAAAAAGTGAAAGGTAAGAAAGAAAGGTGTACTGGGAAAAGAGAGAAGGGAGAGGAAAAATGGAGAAAACTAAAACAAAAGAGGTAGGAGAAAGCAGTTTTTTTAGAGGAAGAGAAAAGGGTAGGAGGATAGTGTGAAAGGATATATCTCATTTTCATATAAATTGGTTCAAAAAAGGAAGAATAGATATTCAAACTCAATAAGGTTAAGAAATCTATCTTGCCTATGAAGGAGTTAGAAGAGGAAGGGCATAGAAAAGAGGGGTTAATGAATGGGAGAGCAGATTGAGGGAGGAAGTGGTCAAAACTAAGCAAACTTTAAAGAAGGGGAAGAATTTACAAAAAGCGGTGAGAAAAATACATAGGAAAAAAAAAAGGATAGAGAGAAAGCCACAGTTAATCATAACTGAATTTCAATGGGATAAACTTATATAAAATATAAGTAGTTTGCAGAATGTATTAGAAACCAGAAACAAACAATATATTATTATTATTTTTAATTTTAATTCTTTTTATTAAATTTTCATTTATTTAAAACTAACTACAAATAAGAACAAACAAAATGCAAAAAGAAAAAAAAAAAAAACCTAAGCCAGTGTCATGTGCCTAAACCAAAGATCAGAGAGGATTCAATAACTATAAAATTCCATTTCAAGAAAGCATATATAATAATAGAAGATATTTTATTCATGACTGTACAACTTTGCTTCATTATAGTTTATTTTTTAGTTCTTTACTATGCACTTTTTACTTTATTTTTTCTTAATTTTAATTATAAAGAACATAGTACATGCCTAATAAAAGTCTGTCAAATATGTATGCAGTTACTGCTTTGGCAGATATCTGTCAAATGACCCAACTTCTCGTACTTCTACCATATTATCTATCTTTCACTCCCCTGATTGGGTTTACAGATGTATCCATTAGCCTTTGGATGCAAATTGGGATTTAAGCTTCAGCTATGATACTATCTTGTCTATTCTTGTTATTCCACAAAATTCTCAGAAGATCTAAATTACTTATTATCACAGGCTCATATAAACTATAAAACTATAAAAGGGCTGGATTTCTTGTGGCACTTATATCTTTTTTTTTAAATAGCTTTTTATTGACAACATATGCATGAGTAATTTTTCAACATTGACCCTTGCAATCACTTCTGTTCCAATTTTTCTCTTCCTTTCCTCCATCCCCTCCCCTAGATGGCAGGCAGTCCCATACATGTTAAACATGTTAAAGTATATCTTAAATACAATATATGTGTACATATTTATACAGTTCTCTTGTTGCACAAGAAAAATCGGATTTAGAAAGGTAAAAATAACCTGGGAAGAAAAACAAAAATGCAAGCAGTCCACACTCATTTCCCAGTGTTCTTTTGCTGGGTGTAGCTAGTTCTGTTTATCACTGATCAATTAGAACTGATTTAGATCCTCTCATTGCCGAAGATAGACACTTCCATCAGAATTGATCCTCATATAGTATTGCCGTCGAAGTGTATAATGATCTCCTGGTTCTCTCATTTCATTTAGCATCAGTTCATGTAAGTCTCTCTAAGCTTCTCTGTATTCATCCTGCTGGTCATTTCTTACAGAACAATGATATTCCATAATATTCATATACCATAATTTACTGAGCCTTCTCCAATTTATGGGCATCCACTCAGTTTGCAGTTTCTAGCCACTACAAAAAGGGCTGTGGCACTTCTATGTTAAAGAATTTCATAGAAATCAAGTCTCCTTAAGAAACTGTAAATTGAGTGGATGCCCCTCAGTTGAGAAATTGCTGAACAAATCATGGTATATGATGTAATGAAATACCATTCAAACAATATATTATTAAGAGGAAATATATTTGAAATATAGAATCATACACAAAGTTAAATTAAAGGTTTGAAGTATCTATCATACTTCAGCTGAAATGAAAAAGGCACGAGTAGCAGTCATGATTTCAGACAAAACAAAAGAAAAAAAAAAAAACAATGGGGATTAGAATGAAAACTACATCTTATTAAAAAGAATTATAGACAATGAAATAGTATTAATAGTAAACATAAATGCACCAAACAGCATAGCCTCCAAATTCTCCCTCCAGCTCCTGGACCAATTGGGATTAAGTGACTTGACCAAAGTCACACATCTAGGACATGTTAAGTGTCTGAGACCAGATCTGAACTTGTCTTCCTTATTTCAGGGCTGGTGCTCTATCCACTGCACAACCTACCTGCCCCAAGATTGAAAATTCTTAAAGGAAAAGTTAAATGAGTAACAAGGGGAAACAGACAATTATGCTGTACTTAACTTTCCATTCTAAGAACCAGTCAAATACAACAATAAAATTAATAAGAAAGAAGTTAAAGAAATGAATAGAATTTTAGAAAAATGAATTTATGATAGGCTTTGGAAAAAAATAATGGAAAAGAAAGGAATATATTTTTTTTCCCTCAGCTATACATGACACTTTCAAAAATCTAACTATGAGCCAAGACATCAAAACCTCACAATTAATGCAGAAAAGCATTAAATTCAAACAATAAGGCAAAACAATTACATTCAACTAAAGAGCCCTAGGAGCATAAATGAATTGAAAACTAAATAATCTAATCCTAAGGAATGAGTGGATCAAAGAACAAATCAGAAAAAAAATAATTGGTAATTTCATTAAAGAGAATTATTTAAGTGAAACAACATACCCAAATTTATAGGATGCACCAATGCAATAATTAGGGGAAAATGTATATGTTTAAACATGTACATCAATAAAAATAAGAATTCAAAGTTCAATAATTTGATGGACAACTTTTTAAAAAACAATAACAATAAAAACACTAAAAGGTGTGTTCATGGGGTAAAATAAAATAGATGAACAATTGGCTTGTTTGATTTTTTAAAAAGAAAGAAAATACCAAATTTATAAATCAAAAATGAAGAGGATGAATGCATTACCCAATGAAGATGAATTTTAGGCAATTATTAGGATTTATTTTGCCCAAATTAAATTCCAGTAAAACGATGATCTAAGTGAGAGATTATTATTTATAAAAATATAAACTGCTCAGTTTAACAGCAAAGGAAATAGAATATTTAAATAACATTATCTTTAAAAAGAAACTGAATAAACCATCAATGAACTCCTCTAGAATAAAACCTTAGGGCCAGATGGATTAAAAGTGAATTCTATCAAGCATTTAAGAAACAATTAATGCCAATAGTATATAAACTATTTGAAAAAAGAAAAAACATCTTATCAAATCTTTTTTTTAATCCAATATATGCATACATATTTATACAATCATCATGCCACACAAGAGAAAAAGTGAAGCAAAATAAAATGCAAGCAAACAACAACAAAAAGAGCGAAAATACTATGTTGTGAGCAACATCAATTTCCCATAGTCCTCTTTCTCTGGGTGAGGAATAATTCTCTTCATCATTTAACAAATGGAACTGATTTGAATCAATTGAAGAGAGCCACATCCATCAGAATTGATCATCATATAGTATTGTTGTTGCCATGTATAAGATCTCCTGTTTCTGTTTAATTTCACTTTGCATGAGTTCATGTGTCTCCAGGCCTCTCTGAAATCATTCTGCTGTTTTTTTCTTATAAAACAATAATGTTCCATAACATTCATATACCATAACTTATTTATCCATTTTCCAATTGATGCGCATACATTTAGTTTCCGGTTTCCCGCCACTACAAAGAGGGCTGCCACAAACATTTTTGCACAAGAAGGTCCTTTTCCCTCCTCTAAGATCTCTTTGGGATATAAGCCAAATAGAAACACTGCTGGGTTAAAGGGTATGCATGGTTTGA
Organism: Antechinus flavipes; assembly: GCF_016432865.1. NCBI lineage: Eukaryota > Metazoa > Chordata > Mammalia > Dasyuromorphia > Dasyuridae > Antechinus > Antechinus flavipes. The sequence goes on along the minus strand of NC_067399.1, from coordinate 286,635,477 downwards.
TAACTTTTTGATCAAAGTTCCAAATCACTCTCTAGAATGGTTGGATCCATTCACAGTTCCATCAACAATGTATCAGTGTCCCAATTTTCCCACATCCCCTCCAACTTTCACCATTATTTTTTCTTGTCATCTTAGCCAATTTGAGAGGAATGTAGTGCTATCGCAGAGTTGTCTTAATTTGCATTTCTCTGATCAAAAGTGATTTAGAAGACCTTTTCATATAACTAAAAATAGTTTCAATTTCTTCCTCTGAAAATTGTCTCTTCGTATACTTTGACCATTTATAAATTGGAGAATAGCTTGAATTCTTATAAATTTGAGTCAATTTTCTAATATATTCTAGAAATGAGGTCTTTGTCAAAATCTTTGAACATAAAAATGTTTTCCCAATTTATTGCTTCCCTTCTAATTTTGTCTGCATTAAGTTTTGTTTGTACAAAAGCTTTTTAACTTAATATAATCAAAATTATTTATTTTGTGATCAATAACGATCTCCAGTCTTCTTTGGCCATAAATTCCTTCCTCCTTTACAGATCTGGAAGGTAAACTATGTTCTTCTAATTTGTTTATAATATCATTATTTATGTCTAGAGCATCATGAACCCATTTCTACCTTATCTTAGAATGTGGTTTTAGGTATGAGTCAAGGCCTAATGTTTTCCATGATAGTTTCCAATTTTCCCAGTAGATTCTGTTAAATAGTGTGTTTCTATTTTCCCTTCTATTAACTTACCCCTTCCCTTTTGCCTTTTCCCCTTCCACTTCCCTATAAGGTGAGAGAAGCTTCTTTATGAAGCCAAATATGTCTAATATTCTCTCTTTAACTGAAATCTGATGAGAGTAATATTCACATAGTCTTCCTCACCCTCCCTTCTTTTGCTCAATTATAATAGGTTTTCTTTGCTTCTTTGTGAGATGTAATTTCCCTCATTTTACCTGCACTTTCCCCTTTTTCTGGTATAATCCCTTTTCCACCTTTAGTTTCTTTTTTGTAACAGCAAATTCAAATTAAAGGGCACTATCTATGTATACCATAATAGACATACAATTCTCAAGAGTTCTTTCCTTTTTATCTTTTATGCTTTTCTTGAGTTTTATATTTGAAAGTCATTTTTTTTGTTCAGCTCTGATCTTTTCATTAGAAATAAATAGAATTTAACTATTTCTTTGAATATCCATCTTCCCTCAAAGAAAAAACTCAGTTTAGCCAGGTAGTTTATTCTTGACTGCATTCCAAATTCCTTTGCCTTCCAGAACATCAGATTCCAGACCCTTAGATCCTTTAAGGTGGAAGCTGCTATGTCCTAGGTAATTCTTATTGTGGCTCCTCAGAATTTGAATTATTTTTTCTGTCTGCTTGTAATATTTTTCCTTGGTCCAATAGTTCTTACATTTGGCCATGGTATTCCTTGGAGTTTTAATTTGTGGGGCTCTTTCAGGAGGTGATTGGTGAATTCTTTCGATGGCTATTTTACCTTATGATTCTATGATATCAAGGCAGTTCTCTGTGATGGTTTCCTGAAAAATAATGTCTAGGGTCTTTTTTACATCATGATTTACATCATGGAAGTACAAGAATCCTTAGATTATTTCTCCTAGATCTATTTTCTAGATAAGTTGTTTACCAATTAAGTATTTTACATTTTCTTCTATTTTTTTTTCTTTTTTTTTGGTTTTGCTTTACTGATTCTTGATGTCTCATTGAGTCATTAATTTCCATTTGTTCAGTTCTAATTTTTAGTTAATTATTTTCTTCATTTGCTTTTGTTAGTTCTTTTTGCATTTGTCCAATTTAATTTTTAAATGAGTTGTTTTGTTCTATGGATTTTTTTCCATTTCACAGATTCTATTTTTTAAGGAGCTATTTTCTTTTTCCATTTCAAAAATTCTTTTTTTTTTCAGGGAGTTGTTTTCTTTTTCCATTTTGTCAACTTTATTTTTAAGGAGTTATATGCTTTTTCTAGTTCACTAAGTTCATTTTGTAATGAGTTTTCTTCAGATAATTTTTGTGTTTCCTTTTTCAAACCCTCTTGTAAAGTTCTCATTTCCTTTCCCCATTTTTCTTCTAGCTCTCTCAAGATCTTTTAAAATTTCTTCTAGGAGAAACTTGTGTGATGGGGACCAACTTATATCACCCTTTGGGGTAATGAAATTGTCAGTTTCTGTAGATGATATGAAGGTATACTGAAGAGAACTTTGAAAAATCACTAAAAAAAACTAATTGAAACATTTTTTTTAATTTGCAAAGTTGCACATGATAAAATAAAATTACATAAATCAGCATTTCTATTTTACTACCAAAAACCCATTAGGATAAACTAGAAAGAAACATTTCATTTTAAATAACTGCAGACAAAATATAAAATGCTTCAGAGAGACAAATCCAGGCTATATGAATATGCTCAAAAAGCATTATTCACAAAAAATAAAGACAAATATAAAAAACTTGAAAATATGAATTGTTCATGACTAGGATGAACTAATATAATAAAATTGACAATTCTTTCTAAATTAATTTGCTTATTCCATGCCATACCAATTAAGCTACTAAATAATTATTTTATCCAATTTCAAAAATTATCATAGAACTTATCTGGAAAAATAAAAGATCAAGAATATGCAGTGAATCAGTGGGAAAAAATGTGGAGCAAGATAGCCTAACAGTACTAGATTTGCAACTATGTTACAATGCAGTTATCTTCAAAATATTTTGTTAGTGGCTAAGAAATAAGGTGGTGGATTAGTAGAACAAGTTTGGTACACAATGATTAGCAGTCAAGTACCATTGTCATCTAGTGTTCGATATATGCAAAGATCTCAGTTTTTCAGATAAGGGTTGGCTAATAGGTACAGATTTCTTAAAAAAAAAAAACAAACAAACAAAAAAAAAAAAAAACTAAAAAACAGCTTGATAGAGACTGGGCCATCTTGCATAGTATACCAATATAAGGCCAAAATGAGTACATTATTTAGACATCAGAGGTGATATAAGTAAGTTAGGGGAGCATAAACATATTTGGCAGATTTATGGATAAGGGAAGAGTTTATGATTAAAAAAGTGAGATTATAGAAAGCAAAATAATTTTTATTACATGAAATTTAAAAAAAATGAAACAAAACCAATGCAGGGGAAAAAAAGAAAAAACAAGAAACTAGAGGAAAACTTTTACAGCAAGCAAAATAGTAATTTCTCAAATAAATGGGAAACTGAGCAAAATTTATTAAAATAATTATTAAAATAAATTCATAACTTAATTTTTTTTAATATCCATCTCCCAATTGGTAAAATGGCAGATTTTCAAAATAAAAAATCAAAAGTATAGAAAGTCACATGAAAAAATGTTCTAAATCACTAATGATTACTTAACTGCAAATTATAATACCCTGGAGGTACTGCTTTAGACATATCAGATTGGCAAATATGACAGAAAAAAATGATAAATAAATACTAGAGAGAATTCAAAAAAATAGATACCCTAATGCACTATTGTTATAGTCATGAAATGGTCATGTTATTCTAAAGAAAATTTTAGAACTATACCTAACAGGCACATATTGCACATACACTTTTAATACAGCAACATCATTGCTATTTTTTATTCCAAAGTGATCTAACAGGGGAAAGTACATATACATACAAAAATATTTATAGCAACTCTTTTTGTAGCAGCAAAAATTTGAAAATTGAGAGGATGTCCATAGACTGTGAAATGGCCATGGTATGTGATTGTGATGGAATGTTCTTGTGTCATAAGAAATAATGAGCAAATTGGTTTCATAAAAATCTTGGAAATCTTATATGAATTGATGCAAAGTGAATTGAGTAGAACTAGGAAAACCTTGTTCATATTAGCAGTGATATTATAAGGGTCTTCAACTATGGAGGACTTAACTATTCTGATCAAGACGGTGATCCAAGACACTTCCAATGGGCCCATGATTTTTTTAAAAAATGCTATTTATATTCATAATGAGAACTGATGAACTCTGAGTGATTATTGAAAAATATTTTTAAAAAAGTTTCTTAGCTTTTTTCAACATGGCTAATAATGAACTCACTCATGTAATTGATATATATGCATACTTTCTCAATGGGTATAGAAGAGGCATAAAGAAGAGAGATAATTTGAAACAATCTTTTTAATGAATGCTAATTATTTATTTTTTAAAAGGAACACAGCATTTCTAATCTTTCATATCTTTTTTGGGAGGGGATCATATCATTCAAATATGGAATTCATCATTGTGTCTTGGCCATATTTTGTGCAGCATGTTGTAATTGGCAAAAAAGCATTTGCTCAAGTTATATCTGATATCTAAAAATCAAATTTTGATAGCCATAATTATAAAAGTCTCAGGCGCAATCTATATGGCATAACTACCTAATGACTCCTATTTTTTAACATGAGATCTCAGCAGGAAACCTTAATTATGGACAAATTTATAACCTTTTAAATATTGCAGAATCAATTTAGTGGCAGGAAGGTAGGGTAGAGACTCTCAACTCCTATTTTCCCAGTTTCACCTCAAACCTATTTTTCAGCTAACCATATCTCCATAATTTTTATTTTAAACCCATAAGTGCTTGAATTCTCTTGTTCTCAATAGTGGTTTTATATTTAATTCAGTGGAGTTTAAACAGTTTGTGGAGAGGAACTATATCATTAACATCATCATAAGCATCGTCCTCATCATCATCATCTTCTTTAAGTAAATGCTTAGCTGAAAGAATATTGAATTAATTTGTTTCAACGTGAATAGCCAAGATAATTTTCTATGCTTTCCATTACTAAATGTATTATTAGTCAGCATGTAATAACAATAATAATAACAATATCCTTTGCACAAGATTTGCAAAACATCTTACAATATTTCTTTTAATCTTGACAACATCCTTGACAAATAAAGTGCAGTTTTTTTTTTCCCCATTGTACAGATAATGAAGGTGGGATAGATTTCAGTAATTTGCCTAGGATCACATAGCAAATAAGTGTCTATGGCCATATTTGAATTTAAGTCTTCCTGACCCTAGGTCCAGCATGCTAGCTATCATGTTACTTAACTATCTGAACAACTATACCAATGACAATAGCAACTACTATATTAACAGAAATCTGTGATATTGAGAGACATTTTGGTAAAATTTTTAAAAATGGCCTGAAGTCAAAGGTTAAACATCAGAAGTCTGCTTTGGGAGGGCAGTGAGGTATCATAGTTGGAGAAAGTATCAAACCCTTCTCAGGAAGAAATGAGTTCAAATGTGGCTTCAGAAAATTGATACTAAAAATATGTCTCCAGACAATTCACTTTACTCTGATTGCCCTGCTTATGATAATAATAATAATAATTATTATTATTATTATTATTTTTTGTTTTGCTACTTATTAGTAGCTTGTCATGGGCAAATTATTTAAACTTAGTAGGCTTCAGTTTCCTTAATTGAAATATTGCCAGGTATGGCATCTAAATAGAGCAGTGGATAGAGTATTCAGCTTAAAATCAGGAAGACTCTTCTTAATGAGTCAGCCTTAGACACATACTTCTTGTGTGACACTGGGCCAAGTCATTTAAAATTTGCTTCCATTTCCTCATTTATAAAATGAGCTGGAGAAGGAAATGGCAAATGACTCCAGTAACTTTATCAAGAAAATCCCAAATGATATCACAAAGAGTCACTTCAGATAAGACTGAAGAAAAAGTAATGAAAAAATTACCAATGTGATGGTGAGGTAGAAAATATCTAAGATTTGGAATCAGAGAACCTTAATTTAAATTCCAGTTATACTACTTTTATGACAGAAAAAGGCATTTGAATTTTCTGGATCTTAGTTTCCTTATCTGTAAAATGAAGGGATTATTAAATAGTTCTTAGGTGCCTTGAAAATCTAATTCTATGATCTTAGATGGAAATGTAAAGTCTCCTACTTCCTGTTTCCCATCCCACCACTGCTAGACCAATTCAGGGATTGATTACATTACATTGGGTTACATGTGTTAAGCCATAGATTTTTCATGTACTCATGTGCCCATGGAGAGAATTCTTGATAGTTATTTTCCTTAATCCAAGAGATAGGAGCCTTTCAGTCTCTTATTGAGAATCCTTTAATATTGTCCCATTTCTTGGATTCATAAAGTCTATTCCTCTTGATCCAAGTAGATGAGAAACTGTGAACCATCATATAACTTTTGTATATTTTTGCCCCAAGAAATTATTGCTAGTTCCTTGGTAAAGAGACTATACTCAAGTCTCTGCCTCACCTTACCTCCTACAACTGCCCCCTTCTAAACCTACACCCACTTTGTTATGGTCTGCTTTATCATTATAGGAAGAAAAGGTAATAAAAGAAAAAAAAATGAAGAGGGTGTTAACAATGTGGTTGTACCGGTTCTTACAACAGCAACTCATCTTCCTTAGAGTCCTAGCTGACCAGTTCACATTGATATAGTCCTTCACAACCAAATCAAGAGCCATCTTCTATTCTTTCAATAGCATGTCATGGTCAAGGGCAAACTTTTCAAAAGGGGAAATCCACCAGAAGTCTGCAAACAAAGGCTCATATCCTATAAGCTTATCAAAATGATCAGGAAATTAGTTCATCAAATAAATTGGATAACTTTCTTTAGATCTGGGGCCTCATCACCATGAAACACTCATTTATCTGTAGCTTTCTTACTCTTGTGCTTCTATTTTGAGGAGGGGCCAAAGACATCCAACTTCAATTCCTTTCTCAGCTGTGCTTCCTACTTTATGGACTTACTGCATCAACTACAACCTTAGCCTCAGAGAGTCAAGGACCTTTTCATCTTGAAACTCCCAACCTCCTCTATAGTCTTTTTCACCTTGGATCTCTTAGATATACTATTTTTTTTTCTTTTATTAGTGAGTTCTTCCAGATGTTTCCATTTTTGAAGAGGGACTAAACTGACAAACCATCATCCCCCACATCTCAAGCTATGCTTCTGAATTTCTGGAAGTTGCCCCATGCCTTCCATCGGTCCCCTTTCTTCCCCTATCCCCTCACTCATTTTTGAGTGAGTAGAATACAAATTCCTAAGGAAATAGGTTGTGTCTTTCCTTTTGCTTGTATTTATATCCCCAAAGTGTAGCACTATGCCTGATACATAATAAGTACTTAATAAATGTTTGTTTTTACATGCTTCCTCTGTTTCACCTTCCTCCCAGTCAGAAAACGGGGTCTATAGCCCTAAATGTATAAGTTCACATATGGCTTGATTGGATTTGTGATTACTGCATAGGTTTACTTTCCATAAGGAAGCATTACTTCAAGATATTAGAAAGCAAAGAGTTTCTCAAAATAAAGATATTTTTAGTAAGTTTCTAAGTACAGTTGAACTGCACATCCTGACAAATGCATTAGCCAATCACAGTAATAAAACAATTTAAAAAGTCAACATTACCCAAAAATCTCCCCAGAGTTGGTGGCACCCAACCCTTACAGAATATGTCACTAGGGATCAATGATGGGCTACAAATGGATAAAATCATCAGATCAGTTTGTGGTCGTGTGAATATCAAGACAGCCTGTCCTTATCCTCCCTCCCACCTACACTAAACCCACTGTGAAGATGAAGGAGAACTGTTAGAGAGATGACAGAAGCTAAAGAACTCTCAGCATGGGTGATGTTGGCAAACAGCTATGGTCCTGGGGACCATCCAAAACCTCCAAATATATCTTACAATTTGAGTTTAGAGTAAAAGTAACAAGACAGAAACAGAGAAGAAAGCAATGAGCCTATAGTGAATCCTGTCTATGATTATAAGCCTTATTAAAGGTAATAATTAAGGAGAAATGATTGTGAAGAAATTGTTGCCCTCTATTAAAAGAACACTGGCCCAGCTCAGAAATGCTGATTCAATTGAATATGGCATGTACCCAGGATAAAGTTATCAAGTCAACCAGCATTTATAAACATGTATTATATGCCAAACATTGTGCAAAGTGCTGGGAGGACAAATATAGGCAAAAAGAAAATGATATCTGCCATGCAGAAGATATTCTAATGGGGGAAAGCAACACAGAAAGAGAAGCTAAAAAAAACAGGTAAGATGAGGGGTCCAGCAGAGAAAATTTAGAAAGTTGGAAGTATTTGCCTAGAAAAGAGTGGATTGGCTCCTTAAAATGGAGGTTCTAGAAATAGCCAATCAGAGGGATGAAAAATAGGACAGAGTGAATACTCAGGGTCAGGTAGATTGATGAGTGTACTTTTCAGGATGAGAAGAAAATCAGAAGTAAAGGCTCAAAAGAAATGAAGACATGACTTGCCTGCACCCTTTGTTTAAAATGGAGGCATTCTCAACAAATTCTTGTTGACTGAGATAGTTCCAAAATCCAAGTCATACCATGCCATAGCTGTGCCCATTATAGATTATTGGCTTCCTACATCCTATAGGATAAAATACACTTCTATATTTGACTTTTAATGCCCCTGAAATTTTATCAGCAACCTATCTTTCCAGACTGGTTGCTTCTTTTCATGTGCTATATTCCTGACAATTTAGCCTTCTTGCTAGTTCCTCTAAACTGAATTTTATTTCCTGCTTCTGTTCCTTTTCATTTGCTGTTTTATATGTCTGAAATTTTTCCCCTCCTCAAATTCAGTGATTCTCTTAAGTGCCACTTCTTAAAGGAAACTTTTCCTCATTTCCTCTATGCTCTGAAAAAAAAGTGTATTTACTTTGCCTGTACTTTTATTTACTTATCTGTAAACATGTTGTTTATTAGTGGTAAATGCAAGTTTCTTGGAGGAACTGCCTAGGTTTTTTTTTTTTTTTTTTCACTCTTCCTGTATTAAGTACTTAATGAATTCCTTTCGAATCTAATAGAATTAAAAAGAAAATGATTGTGCAATCACATATTTTCAGTAAACCATGCTGAACAATCCAACTCTAATATGTCTACTTGTCCAGTTTAATCTTACACCTTCATATAACCTATGTTTCATCCAAACTATTCTTCTTGGCTTCAAGTGCCTAACTTAATGCACCTTTCCATTGAATCTTATTTTTTACCCACTCCTCAACATAGTCTTCTCATAAATATTTCATACATATACAATCCTCATTCACAATTCAGCACCATTCTTCTTATTCCCCATATCTTCTTCCCATCCTCCATTTAGAAATCATATTATATGCATTATTTGATGGAAAGATGGAACCACAGTTAACCTTTGGGTGGGGGGAGGGGGAGAAATCTTCCTGCATATTACCTTAAAGAAAACTAAGACAGTGTTTTTCAAATAAAATCAGATAAAGATGAAAGTACAGAAAAAAAGATTTTCTTTTGGAAAGAGGCAATGAGATTAAAAAGTCATCCTATGGAATGAATTATTACTGAAAGAAATAATTCATTTTCATTCTGTGTGGGTAAAGAGTACATGAAACTTTGAAACCAGTTAATTTTTGACTACTCTTTCATATTTAAATTCTATTTATTTTTTCAGGCCATGCTCAAGGCCTACCATCTTTAGAAAGCCTCCTTTAAGTGCCCCTACACATCCTTAACATTTTATTCTCTGAAGTCTATTGTTCTCACAGAAAAAAATGTACATATGGGTTAGAACTAAATTAAGCTCTCCTTTTTCCCATCTTATTAATTTTATTTTCTCAAACATAAAATGTCTCTTTTTCCTCTCCAATCAGAGGTCAGATATACACATACACACAGCATGTACACACACACACACACACATATATGTATGTATGAATGAATATATATGATATATGTGTATATATATAATATTTTAGTAAGTCCAAATTTTAGCCCAATGACTTGTAAGTATTTAATCTAATGAATGGTTTTTGAATGGCTGAATAGTAGGCATTTATTTTAAACTGTTGAATATTTGATAATACTGATCATATATCATCTGCTTATGAGAACATGATTCAGTAGAAAAAATACTGATTTTATGGCAGAGGAAACTGGTCTTCAACCTCTCCTCTATAATGTTTATTACCTTTGTGACCTTGAGTTAATCAGTTTCCTTGTATCTCAGCATCTTTATCTACAAAATGAAAAGTTCAGATTAGAGGGTCTTGGAGGTCCTTTTAGGCCTTAAATTTGCATCTCCTTTCAGGTGATTTCATAGTGATCATGCTTTTAAATAGAAGTTAACTCTCTGTTGCTATTTCTTCAGTAGCATCTTTGCTACTTCCTTTATTTACTGGTTAGTAAGCTTCTTACCAGAAGACGAAATCAACTGTTCTTTTCAATAAGTTTTTAGCCTTCTTCTGAAACTTCAGTCATTGTCATCAGTTCAATTTCTATCTTCAGGGTTGTCAGCTTCTCTGTATATCATCCACTGTGGGACATTGGGGATTCCCAACAGGAGAAGACAACAGGTATTTTGTTCTGTTTTGTTTTGTTTTGTTTAGCTAATGACTGAACTGTTTTCTGTTATTCAGTAACACAATAAGCTACCTGATGCTCAGGCTAAGATCACATCTGCTTTTTGAATTGTTCTTCTCTATTGTCCCTTCTAATTTGATCAATTCAGCTCTCATCTGTCATGGTCAAAATTCATTTTAGTTCTTAGGTTATATAATATTCTATAGTATATAGTAAATATTCTCCTGGCTTAATTCCCTCAAATGAAAAAGAAGTCAAATAAAATGGTGATAATAAAATAAAAAATAAAAATAAAACAAAAATAAAAAAAATAAAACAAAATAAAATAGTATTCCATTCTAAGTAAACTAAATGATCTGAGATGGTTTGAGGAGACTGAAAAGTCTGTTGATAGTTACCTCATTTTCTCCTAGTAAAAAAGGTCCATATGCCTATCTCTATATACACAAAAAGGAAGGGGTTAAAATAATTGATCCTAAAGATGCCTTCCAGTTTTAAATTTATGATTCTAAAGGCATGCCATCATTATAACTGAGAACACAATGACTATACAGATAATGGCATTTTTATACTTCTATGACTTTCAATTGAGTATGCTTTATTTTGTAAAAATCTGTATATATAGACAAGAGAGGACAAGAAAAAAACTTGTTTCAAAGAATCTTCTATTCTTGTATATTCTGTAGAAAAATAAAGTATTTCTTTTAATGATAAATCCATGGGTATGATTTGCTTTTCATGTTGAATATTTCAAAAAAGTAATGTTTTTTCCACTATTATCCTTATTTGATTGTCCTTGTAATATTTTGCCTTGCTTTTCTTCAAGAGAAAAATGATTTCCTCCCCCTCCCAAAGTCTCCACCTACCTTAAAGTAATATATATTCATTGTGTTACTCTGTTTCCTTAGAGGTCAAATTCTGCTAACTTTGAAAGCCCAATATGCTTGGAATCAGAAGTTCAAGTCCTGAGTTTGATATATACTGGCTGTAATTCACTTAGTCATTAAATCAATCAATAAACAAACATTTATTAAATACTCTACTATGTGCCAGACACTTAGCTGGAGACTGGTAAAACAAAGACAAAAATGAACTAGTCAGCATCCTCAAGAAGGCTCTTATCTCTTGAGGAGGATTTTTAAAATAAGTGCAAGGCAATCTAGGGAAGAGGAATGGCATTAGAAGTTGCGGCAGGGAGATTGGGATACATCTCGTATAGAAGTAGGTGCTAGAGCTGAGCTTTGAAAGAAACTAGTTTCTAATGAAGTCTCAATGAAAAGGAAGTTCATTTCAGGTGAACAAGACAGCCTGGGCCAAGTCCCAAAGATGGAGTGGCCTTTGTGAGGAACAGCCAGAAGGTCAGTTTTGTTGTGCTGAGCAGCAGATGTAAGGGATTAATAAATAATTAGTCTAGAAAGAAAGAATTAGAGGCCTTTTCTGTTCTCACAGAACTATAATCTTAGTTCAGGCCCTCATTATCTCTGGCCTAACCAAATGCCTTCTAATTGGTGTCTCCTTGTCTCAAATCTCTACTCATTCTAATCCACCTACCATACAGCTGTCAAAATGAATTCCACTTTCCTACTTGATAAACAATTTCCTAGGATAAAAAAAAAAATCAGTTATTTCTTTTTTTTTTTTTGCCTTGAAAGCCACTCATATAACCTGATCAAAATCTGTATTTCTATTTTTTTAATGCATTATACCCTTCCCTACACTCAACACTGAAGTTTAATTGCACAGGCTATCTTTCAAATATATTTTATATTTCTTATTTGCCTCACAAATTCTCTCTCTTGCAACTCAAAGACAACCTGCTCTATGAAGCCTTTTCTTAAACCTTTCCATCCACATAATAATAATGACAAGTTTTTATTATGCATTGATTACATGTTCATGACACTGCAATAAATGCTGATAGTGACTCTCTACCAAACTATCTTACATTTACCTCATCTGTATTTAGTCTCTTCACAATTACTCACATATATTCTTGCTATGTCTACAACAGATAAAGTAAACTCCATGAAAGACTATTTCATTCTTTATGTTTATATTCACATAAATCCCAGAACATGATAAATGCATAGTGACTGATAGAAAAATAGATTGAACTTTTATTGTTTAAAAATTTAAAGACTGAATAGAGGAGTTTGTATTTGATCCTAGATGTAATTGTGAACCATCTGGGGTTTATTAATGTCTCTGAATCTCATTTTTCTCATCTTGAGAAGTGAAATATCAATTCCTGCCTCTATTATCTCATAGGACTGATAGAAAGGTTATGAGAGGAAGAATATGTGGAAGTGCTTTGTAAATCACAAAAGGCAAATGAAAAGGGTCATATTAAGTGAGGCTTGCCATTATAAGCCATTGTGGCATCATTAAATGTCAAATTTAGTAAATAACATAATCCCCAACAGATTAAAGTACATCTCCCATATTTGACTCTTTTCCTCTGGTCTAGATCTATTATTTAATCAATGTAGAAGATTCTTCTAATTATAAAAATTTCCTCCAGTGCAATGATTCTTTCTTTATAACTTAGTTTTATAAAGGCCTTAAGCTTACATGAGTTTGCTCACAGCTACTATTAGAGGCTGGCTTAAATCCAACACTTCCCCACTCAAAGTTGTGTCCTCCAGCTACTACACTGTGCTGCCTCTCAAATCTGACTGTCAGTTCTAAAATGAAAAACTTTCACCCACTGAAAATGCCTTGAGAGTTGAAGCAGAGTTAATTATTTTTCTTAGGAATAAATCATAAACAACTTTTTTTTGGTTCATTCTTCTGTCTGCATACCTAGGGATGCTATTTTTGTTTCTTATTATTCAAGAAGTAGGGAGTTGATTTTTTCTCCTAGAAGGCATGATCTTCTGAGAATAATTTAGCTACCAGGAAATAGTAAAATAGATGTTTGGACAACATTCTTGAGAGGTATGGTGCAGAGGAAACAGGTTAACCTTCCTAACACCACGTTTATTACTCTGTTGTAATTTTGGCCTTTAAATTAGTAAACTTGGTTTGAGTTCTGATTCAGAGAAGTTTAACGAGATTATCTCCAAGGTCCTTCAAAACTCAAACATTCTATTTAATCCTGAGATAAATTGCTTTGTCGGGAATGATTTATATGTCATTTACTTTGCCAACGAAAGTCATCTGGGAACTGACCTGGTGCTCCACAGGATAATTTTCACTTTTCTATTTGGAATAGGAAAAGGAGGCAGAGTGATTAGCAGTGATTGTGGCCAGTCACCCAATCCATAAACTGAATATAGCTGAGTTTGGGGCAAGCTCACGGTGACTATCATAAAATCTCTTGTATATTTGTTTAGTAGGCACAACTCTATTGTCAAGAGTCAATAGCATGACATTAAAATAAAATTTATCTGGGACTCAATGCAAATGCATGCAGAAGAATATTATAAGAGAAACATAAGATATCTATTTTAGAGGTGGTTGGGACCACTCATCTCAACCAACCTTTAATTATAGAAATGAGTCAACTGACATATAGAAAGGACATAATTTGTCTAAACTCATAGGGAAAGTATATAGCAAGTTCAGGATTTAAACCTAATTTCAAATCCAGTATTATTTACATAGTAGAATTTTAAGGTCCCTTTTAACTTATGTGTCCTATGATATGTTGGCTCTATATTTAATTGTAACTGAGTAAATTTTGTAAAAATGCTTCTCTAATTAAACTGACTTTAAGAAGAGCTTTTGGAATCAAAAGACAAGTTCAAATCTGAGCTTTTACATTTACTAGTTGTATGTCTTGACCTTAATCACATTCCTATGTTGTTTTTTTTTTTTTTTAAATTTTCATTTTCACAACAGTTCCTACATCTACTGAAAAATTTCATAGACTTTCTCATTAGGTTATTATGAGGAAAATGCTTAGCAAAATATTTTGTTGATATATGTCAATAATTTATTAACCTAATGATTATCGTTCCTTAAGAATTTCCATATTCAGCTATGAGATAGAAGACAAAAAAAAAAAAGGAAATTGAAAAAAAAATCAGTATAAAAACAAACATACAAAAAACTAATAGTTTTCAGTACAAGAAAAATTGCAAACTAAAAAAAAATATGGTTCACACTTAACCACTGGAAAATAACCTGAACCGAATAACTGAAGAATGTTAGGATAAGAAAATAATTATAGACTTCTCAGAGCAGTGGGTAGTAGAACATTTAAATTAGGAATATTTAAAGCATCATCATCTAAATTCTATTAAGAAGCCTAAATAAAGACTGTGTTGTTAATTTTATAGTTTACAACAAAACACGAAAGAGGATATAAGAGAGAAGGCTGATCTCTTTTTTTAAATATATTTTATTCGAAAAAAAAAAAAAAGAGTAAGAAAAAAAGAAAAACAAAAAATGTTATAGGCCAGACTTCTGTACTTGAAACAAGGATTCTTACAAGGTGCTAACTCAGTGGAATTGATAATACAATGGTAATCTAGTTTAAATATGATTGATTTAATCTTACAACAAATAATGGTTCCCTAGTGATATGATTGGTTTATACTCAGTGTCCTGTAAATGATCTAACTATAATAGAGCACATAAACCAGGACAAACTCAGCCAGGATGGACTCAGAGACACATTTATTCTATTTCCCACCTTTGTGGTGGCTGGAGACTGGAGCACAAGCCCTCAGATTCATTCACTCCATCTCACACCACCATGGTGGCTGACCTGTTCTGCATTTTGTCCACTGAGACCAGGCTAGCCCGAGCCCCAGGCAAAGAGACAACAAAGAATTTGGACTTTAACACCTGGCTATTTTCTTGGTGATTACCCTGCTGAAAGGAAGGCTTGTCCAGAGACCTCCAGAAAACCAAGCAGAACACTACAAAAAAAAAAAAAAAAAAGAAAAAGAAAAAGAAAGAAAGAAAAGAAAAGAAATATAAAACAAAATAAAGCAAAACAAAAGAGAACATTGTCATGGGCCCAGCAGAACATCAGACAGGATTCAATATATATGAAAACAAATTACCAGATCAAGAAAGTATATGTGTGTGTGTATGTGTGTGTGTGTGTATGTGTGTGTGTGTGTGTGTAGCAGAAATTATATTCATAAATATCCATTTTTCTTTACTTTCTTGTAAATTGTTCTTTGGTTCTCTGCTCTGCATCTTATTTACTTTATTCTTTTTTTTTTTCCCTTTCATCCCCTCCCTTTCATATATATATATATATAGTGTGTGTGTATGTGTGTGTGTGTGTGCGTGTATGTGTATATATATATGAAAAGATATATTTATGTATACATATGTAAAGCTATACATACATACTCATACCCATACATACCCAACATACACACACATATCGTTTTTATCTTTGCTACCTGTTTAATTAAATTCTGCTCCATAACTTGTCTTGCTATTACTTAACCTTCCTCTACCCAAGAATTCCTCCCTTGTCTTCTTCCCTCACCCTTTCCTTCCCCATCTAGTCATTCCTCCCCCTTTTATTTCTTTATAGATTTTGGAGGATACTATATTCTTTATGGTATACTTATAATGTTACCTATTGAATGCCATTCCCCATGTGAATGGGTTTTCAGAACTATGAGTCCTCCACACCCACACCCCTCCAATGACTCTATGTCTATTCTTCCTCTGCATGTCATTTATATAATATGGTTGCTATATTTATCTTAAGTCTACCAATCTTTCTTTTGAACTACCCTATTGATGATGCGAATCTTAAATATATAATATATACATATATATACACATATATAAAAACATGAATGAATTGTCCATGTTTGAACAGTTTGTCCATGTTACAGTTTCTTAAAATTGATATTTCATTTTGTTACTTCTATGTTAAATTTCATGTTAAGTTTGGATTTTGTTGACAGAAAGTCCTGAAAATCTGCAAGGTCATTCAAAATTTTAGATAATTTTGCTGGATATGATATTTTTGACCACAGGCTAGCTCTTTTGATTGTCTATAGATGCTTTTTTTCTTTTATTCTGCAATCTTTTGTTCTAACTGCTGAAAAGTCTCCTACAATTCTAATTGTAACTCCAACATATTTGAATTAATTTTTTCTTGTTTCTTGTCCTTGATCTGGGGTTTTCAAAATTTGGATATAATATTCCTGTATAAACACACAAATGACCTCTGAGGTGGTGATTGGTGATTTTTTTTTCTATTTCTACTTTCTTCTCATATTCTATCACCCCAGGACAATTTTCTTGGATAATTCCCTGCATTATTGTGTCAAGGTTATCTTTTTGGACAGAACTTTGGCAATTCAATTATTCTTATATTTTCTCTTTTTGATCTATTCTCCAGACCTATCATTTTTCTAATCAAACATTTGCTCAAAATCAAAATTAAAATCAAACAGATGTTTTACATTCTGTTCTATTTTCTCATTCCTTATAATCTCTTTTTAAATTTCTTGGTCTGTAATAGCTTTGCTGACTTCCCCTTGGCCAATTCTAATTTTCAAAGAATTATTTTCATCTTTGAGGTTGCACTTCCTTTTCTAGTTGGTTAACTTTTTTGGATAATCTTCTTGTTTTTCTTGGATGATTTTATTTTTATTTTTAGCTTTTCCTCAATGTCTCTCATTTGATATTTAATGTTTTTTAGTTTTATAAATTCTCTTTGGGCAAGAAGCCAGTTCATGTTACTTTTGGGGATAGAAGCTCTTTTTTCACTAAAGTGTCATCCTCTGAGATGAACCCTGATCTTCCTTATTGCTAAAATATGTTTCAATGGTGGTTTTTTTTCTTCTTTACTGGTTCATATTTTTAAATCAGAGTTATTAGTAGAAGTACCTCAAATCATGGGACAGGGATGGTGTCTTAAGCTTTCCTTCAGCTCTCCAATATGACCAGGAACCCAAAACTAAGAGATCCCCCCTCCTTCAAGTGCCCACAGCCAGCAGCATCCCTGCCCCACTGCTTCTGCACTCACTGGGATCTGGTTCCTTCTCACCCAAAGCCTTCTCTCAGCAGCATAACTGGGTTTGACATTTCTAATCATCCGAGGTTCACTTGTCTTCCTGGACTCAAACCCAACAAACAGTCTAGGATGAGAGTCTCTGTGGTTCCTGATGAAGCTCCAGCCTTCTAGGTAATCCAAGGGTCCCTCTTAATATTTCTGCAGAATTAATTCAGAGGTGTTTGCATTTTATACAGATTAATCCCTAGCCTGGTGTCTTTCTTCAGATCTTCTCCAGTGGTATCAGGAGGATCTGTTCTGCTTCAAGTTTTCTAGATTTTTCTCTAATCTACATTCGCACTGAGGTGCAAATTTGCTCTATTTATGGGGGAAATCAAGAGAGCTGGAAATATACCAACCTCCTTCACCAAGGCTAATTTTGTGAAATCAAATTCAAGAGGAATCTAATCCAATTCAATAACTCAGGTTGGTTCCTACCTTGTTCAAGATATTGTAGTAGATACAAAGTATGCAAAGGGAAAAAATAAAAACCTTTCTCTGGTCTCAAGAGTTTATATTCTATTGAAATTAAGATTATATTATAAATTATATAAAATAAGTCTATACATTATTATTTGAGAAACAAAGAACCCTTGCAATTTGAAAGATTAAAGAAAGGTTTTCATAGAAGATGGCACATGAAGTGATACTTCAAGGAAATCCTAGATTTAAGCAGAAAGAGGTAAGAAGGATATGAATTCCAGTCATAGGAGACAGGTGTATGCAAAAGTAAAGAGGTGAGAGATAAAGTAATAAGTGTTATGGATAGAAAAAATAGACTAGATTGACTGGAATGCAGCACAAATTAAGAACAGAGCTGTGCCTAGAAAAGTAGTAGAACCAAAGACATTGTAAAGAGCTTTAAATGCTAATTCAAGGAAATTATACTATAGAAGCAATAAGGACTACGCAAAGATTTTTGAGGATGGAAGTAATATACTCCAAGCTCTTCAGAATGCCATCCTTTTTAGAGTGATCTAAGTTTAATTTAAGTCCCCTAAGACAAAAATACTATACTGTATACCTCTTATCCTTAGATATACAAGTCTATATAATTTATATTTAGAATGATCTAGTTCATAGAAATTTGTCTACCTATTAATCAACTCTCACTATGCTATTTACTTTAGGGATCAAAAGGAAAAATAAATGATGTTCAATTGCATTATTCTAAGGATCCAATGAAGCAACATTAATCATCTTTTTAAATATTTAAAATATGTTTAGTAATTATTTAGTTCTAGATTCTTAGATCTTCCCCACACACCCTTCATCTGGAATAAAGAATGAAAAGTCACCTTTGGAGAGCTTGGAGAACATTAGTTCTTTTAAGATATTAAGAAAAATAGAGGAAGACCCTAAATCCAATGGGTTATTCCTCTATGGTAGATTTAAAAATATGAATATAAGTTAAACAGGTTGATGAAGTTTTGATGGTTTATAGATTTTTATTGATGAAAGCATTGTCCACTGATGAAGTTAAAGATTATCTAAGGTTTTAAATATCTAGGACTTTGTATCTGATAGTTTTTTGTTTGTTTTTGTTTTTGTTTTGTTTTGATTTTTGCTTAGAAATAAAGTAGAACTCAGCGAAAGAACACTGGGAAATGAGTGTGGATCACAACATATCATTTACACTCTTTCTGTTGTTGTTTGTTTGCATTTTTGTTTTTCTTTCCAGGTTATTTTTACCTTCTTTCTAAATCCATTTTTTCTTGTGCAACAAAAGAACTGTATAAATATGTACACATATATTGTATTTAAGATATACTTTAATATGTTTAACGTGCATGAGACTACCTGCCATCTAGGGGAGGGGGTAGGGATAAAGAAGGGAAAAATTGAACAAAAGTGTTTGCAAGGGTCAATGTTGAAAAATTACCCATGCATATGTTCTGTCAATAAAAAGTTATAATTTAAAAAGGGGGCCAATTTGGGGAGCTTCTTTGTAGAGGGCCAAAGCAGGACAATGCCTTATTGAGGAACCCTTCTCTCCCCTTGGCATAGCTGCCTGTATGGCCCCACTGCTCAGAGAAGACATTCTCTTTTCACTGTTAATCCCTTTTTATCTCTCTCATTTATTTCCCTAACAGGACCACATCCCTTTTTACTTCTCCATCGGGATTTCTCTGCTAGGGACTTTACCTTGCTACTGAGGAATTCAGTCTTCCTAGCAAAGGCTGAGTTCTCAGTTCCAATAATAAACTTCTTTTTGCCAGTCTAAAAAAAAAAAAGAAAAGAAAAGAAAAGAAAAGAAATATAGTAGAAAAAAATTAAATCATATATTTCTTAGAGTGTAAAAAAAATCTAGAACATTATAAATGCTAAAAAGATAAGTTTTATATTTTTGGACGTGTACTTTTAGATAAGATACAAAAACAAAGAAAAATTATTTATACTCTTATGCTTCAGAAAACTTTTACATATATTCAAATTTCTCCTCTCTTGTCTTATATCTGCATAATGTCTTGAGATTTCAACATTTTTTCAAACTGCAGTTTTTTATGAGATGAGATTTTTATGAGATTTTTACATGCTCCATAGAACAGAAAATTTAAGAAAGAGATTTATTTAAAAACAAATTAACAACAAAGCTTTATTCCCCTTAGTGCTATTCACCAATACTTACTAGATTTTATTTTCAAGATTATAGGTGGCAGAAATTATAGTTTAATGCAGTAAATATTCTCATGTAAATGTAACTAGGAAAGGCAAATAAATCTAGTTTGACAGAAATATAAATGCCTAGTAATCTTATTTATTTCATTTGCACTATAGTATATTGAAAGATTTTAATTCTGGGCAGTCAATGTCTCATTTGAAATGCAAAAACAATGGCAATTTCAAAAACATATGGTAAAATAAAGTGAAAACATCTAAAAAAAAAAAACTACATAGATGTAATGAAAAGAACTCTAGACTAAGAGCCTGTAGACCTGCTTTGAAGTGCCAACTTCACTTCTAACTTGTGTGACTTTCAGATATTTTTCTATTTTTTTCTGGTCCTCAGTTCCCTTGCCTATGAAATAAGGACTTAGGGCTAGATAAATACCCACTTTTTAAATTCTGAATTTCTGAATTCCTATTGTGGATTAGTTTTTTGATTTCTATGTCCTTAAGGACCATGAAGAACAAGTTCTTTTTTGAATTATTTGACACAATTTGACTAATAGCAAGCATTTACAAAGTGAATAACCATATTGTTTCTCTCTTTTTTTTAAAAAAATTTATGTTGACATATTTTTTTAATATCACTTGTAGGATATATCTTGTAATTAAAAATGGAAAAAGAAAGAGCAGTACAACAAACATAACAGCTATGTCTGTCATGAAATATAATATTCCATGCCCATAGCTCCTCACATCTTCTAGAAAAAAAGGGGAAACCTTTATACATTCATCCTTCAGAGGAAGTCTTGGTAAAATCTAGTTAGACAGTGTTTTGTTTTGCTATTGTTTTTATTGTAGCTGCTATTCTTCCCATTTAGTTATTGTGGTCATTGTGAATATTGTTTTTCTGATTTTGTTTATTTTGCACAAGTTCATTAAGGTTTTCTCATGTTTTCCTAAAATTTCTGACAATTATTTACCATGCAACAATATTCTATTACATAAATGTAATGCAACTTTTTTAACCATTTCTTCAAAAAAACAGGATCCAATTTGGTTGATGACTTTGGTACTATAGAAAGTACAGATACAAATATTCTAATACATGTAGGACCTTTATTTAGCCCTGATATCTTTGAGACAATTGCTTAGGAACAAGGGTAATCTGGGTCAAAGGATAGGGACATTTTTATGATTTTCTTAACATGATTTTGGATTGCTTTCCAGAAATATTGGACCAATTTGAAGAAAGAAGGGGATTTCAGGGGAAGAGCCAACATGGTACAGTAAAGCCAGGAAGATTCACAAACTTTCACAGTTTCCCTCAAAAATCATATGAAACCAAGCCTCAGAATACTCTGACAGAATGAAACTGCTCTCCAGCTCAATATAAATTATAAAAAAAAAAAAAAAATTAAAAAAAGCTGGTCTCATTAGGTAAAAAGTATTCATTCTAGCTCAGATTGTGTTCAGGAAAGCCTATAAGAGAGTCTTAATCACAGTAGATCAACAACTGAGACCCTAGGACCTTGCTCAATAGGAGAGTGAACCAGTGGGGCATCTTCCAATCCCAGTGCAGAAGGTAAAATGCCAGCCCAGGAAACAGGCTGTCTGAAGACAGCAGGTAGGCTTACCTACTGCAAAAGTTAACTAAAGAAAATCATACATTAAAAACCAGAACTTGAGAAACCAAGAATCAGTCAAACAAATTAAAAGGAATGGAAAAAAAAAGAGGAAAATGTAAAATGCCTTCTTGGCAAAACAGCCAATCTGAACAATGGGTCCAGGAGAGACAGTTTAAAAATTATTGGTCTACCTGAAAGCCCAATCAAAAAGAGCCTCAACAGCATTCTTCAAGAGATCATCAAGGAAACCTGACCTGATATATTAAAAACTAGAGGGCAAAATAGTCATTGAGAAAAATTTCCTGATCATCTCTAGAAAGAGGTCCCACAAGAAAAACTCAAAGAAACATTGTTGCAAAGAAAAAAATATACTGCAAGCTGCCAGAAAAAAAAAATCAAATACTGAGGAGCCACAGCAGGATTATCCAGGATCTGGCAGATTCTACAATAAAGGACTGAAGGACCTAATAGACCATATTCTGGAAGGCAAAAGAAATGGAATTACAACCAAGAATCAACTACCAGTAAGATTGATCATCATCTTTCAGGGGAGGAGATGTATCTTTAGTCAAATAAAGGATATTCAATCATTTCTACTTAGAAAAAAAACAGAACTAAACAAAATTTGATCTTCAAACACAGTACTCAAGAGAAGCATAGAAAGGTTAAACAGGAAAAAAATATTATTTTATTTAAAGGTTAAACTGTTTATATCCCTAGATAGTAAGTTCTACTTGAGATTATTTTAGGAATAGAAAAATTGAGCATCTTTGAAGACAAGAAGAAAGGAGCCAGTAAATAAGGAGAGACTGTAGAATATATAAAGTAAAGATTATTAAGCTTAGTGTCTTTTAGAGGAGATAGAAGGTTATGGAATCAAAAGAACATCTAGAAAGCCTTTGGAAAGAATGGCCATCTCCATCAGATACTAAAGAGAAGAAGTAAGGTGTGATAGCAAAAGGTTTTGATATGGAGAGAAAGGAGATAAGATCTCACATCTAATTTCACTTAAGTTTCTTAATAAAATAAGGGGGAATCCTCAATGAAAAATGGATGAGGGAAAGTATTGGGGACTTGCAGAGGAAAGAAAAGATTTGGAATAGGTTCTGTGGCAAATGGGTTAGGGAATCCAGTTTCCTTACTGCAGCGAAGACCCATATAAATAAAAATTAGAAAGGAAAGAAAGTATTGAATGAGAAAAAAAACCATTATTTGATAAAATATGAGCAGTAAAATAATTGAAGGTCATTATTAAGGTAAAAAATATTTTAGAAGCAAGGAATATCAAGAAGAGGAGGAATAGTTGTTTATGATTAGACAAAGAATGATAGTTTTTCACTAAAGAAATGTAACACTTATCTATAGTGCTGAGATATAGATTATGAGAATTCCTTATGTAAATGGGATGGAGTGAAAGAAAAAGTCATGAAAAGTCTTGTGATTAAGCAATTGGAAGACTTGGTTATTTGAAGGAACATCAATAGGGATTTTACAATTTCATACTATAAAAGCAAAAGTTTAGAAGAAAAAGAAGATGATGAATTAGGTGAGAGAGGAAGCAGAATTAGCGTGGAGATAGTGATCATGTTGTAAACTGGATGGGAAATTTTAATCTACTTGAAAGGAGAGATTCTGAATGATTCTAAAGAGAGAACCTGGTAGTGGCAATAAGGAGAAATAAGCATTCTGAGTTTTCCTCTAGGACTGATGTACTAGGACTATAAATGAAGATATAGTACTAGAGAAGATGATTAGGAGTACTAAATCATGGATCTCAGTGAGGGATAACAGATAGAAGGTATGTATATCAGAGAGAAAATGCCTAAAATCAAGGAAAGTGTGATTACCATTGAATAGGAATTCTAAAAGGCACAGAAGAATAGACAGATAGGTTCCTCTGGACCTAGGTAGGGCAAGATGGAGAAACACAGAGATGAGAGAATGAGAGATAGAGTTGTAGTCTAAAAGAAATCAATGATATGTTATCAGACTTCATTCAACATGTAACAGAAAAGCATATCAATAATGCTGAACTTTGTCAATATAATATTTCTTCAAGGAACAACATACAAGTATAAGTCCAAAGGGACAAAAGTACAGAGGACTTCTTGAAGAATAAAAAGAATAAAGATATTAAATTTCCTCACAGCACTCTGTGATATATGTAGAAAACGTTCAAACTCTTTTGAATATCCTCCTATTACCAAAGAAAGTAAAATCATTACAATTTTAGATTTTAAAAAATCTTCACGTTTCATGTAAAATGGAGTCTAACACTTTGGCAAAACATATAGTAAAGCATTTGAATATAATTTCCTTCCAAAGGATTTAATGCAAAGCAAAGTTTAAAAAAGTGAAGACCATAAAATGTTTCCTACTGTGTTTTTTTAATAGTTTGGATATTTAATACAAAATTCTCTCCAAGTCAATACTGTGGTTAGTAATCAAATTTGTGAAAATAAATCCATAGTAATAGAAACTATCATTGTAATCCCTCTTTATCAATGCTTCTTTGTAGTTCATAAACTCAAAAGGACTCCTGCACCTTTCCCAGAAAGTAGTAGGGGGATATAAAAAAGACTGTGTTACAATGATACAATATCTAAGCTATATACTTTGGAATGTACAAATAAAACTAATTATAGCTACTTATAAATTATTGATCAGATTGTTGTGAATTCCTTTGCCCTGATGATCTCTTCAAGGAAGGAAGGAAGGAGGGAGGGAGGGAAGAAGGAAAGAAGGGAGAGAGAAAGGGAGGGAGAGAGGAAGGGAGGAGGGAAGAAAGAAGGAAGGGAGAGAGGGAAGGAGAGAGGAAAGGAAGAAGGGGGAAAATATCTATTAATTTCTTGCTATTTTTCATGTTGTTCTGAAACTACAAAAACCAAAAGCAAGATAGTTCTTGCCTTCAAAAAGTTTATATTCTATTAGGGAAAGATAATATAGTTTATGAAGTGCTGACCAGGGTGGGATGTTTTGATGAGAAAATTCAGGACAGTAAGTTTAGGTATAGAATAATTGAATAGATAGAATAAAATAGAATAATTATTCTATAATTGATTTTCAAATCATTTTGTATCTAAACAAATCCCAACTTTAGTTCTCCATTTTCACCAGAAACAGACACTCCCTCTTAACTTTTTAAATTAATTAGCTAGTTAATTGCGATGTTTGTCTTTTGAACTAAATGTCTGGAATAGTTTAGTTGAAACATTTATCCCCACAGGGAGCTGAGCTTCTATAATTTTGATCTCTACCTCATGCTTCTGTGCTTCTGAAAACTGATGTAATCTGTGTGGCTTATTTTTCTTTGCACACTGAATTTTGAAAGATCTAATGTCTTTTGCCATAGAAAATGTTTTTAAATGATCCTGTAATTTTCCTTGCTTAGAAAACAAATGTGAATGTGAACAAGGTTTTCAGGTTGTCAGATGTGGAGAGGAAAAGGCTAGGTGGGTGGGCAAATTCTGTAGCTTTCAAACTTAGAAACCTCTTCACGTTAATTACCTTGTCTGATCATATGCACATTTATTTCAACTTAATAGTTTGAACAGTTTTCTCTCCAAATGCCTGGAAAATGTTGAAATATATATATATATATGTGTGTGTGTGTGTGTGTGTGTGTGTGTGTGTGTGTGTGTGTGTGTGTGTGTGTGTGTGTGTGTGTGTGTGTGTGTGTATGTGTGTGTTTTATATATATACATTTTATATATATACACACACTTATATATGTCAATAGATCTGAAAATTATTTTGGTCACTCTCAATTTTTTTCTCTTTAAATTTAAATATATCCTATGAACTCTGGTTCCAAAGCAAACTATTATACAGTTATCTTTCATAATAAAAATGTTATCAGAAACTATGTGATCTGCTCCCCTATTGTGACCAACAATGTTGCCCAGAAAACAAGTACTTCTGAATGGTAAAAATGCAAATTCAAACTACTTAGTTAGCCCAATAAGTAGCTATGGATTGTTTTCTTTCACCTGCAGCTCACCTACCAAATGAAACATCATATTTGTCCAGAAATGCTATGCCAAGGATATGTTGTAGAATGACTCTGGCAAGAAGAATGATTTTCATCAGCTGCAACAAACAAGTTCTTCATCTCCAATCCGACCATCTGTCCTCCTGATTTCCACCCAGAACTTCATCGATGGGCTCCATTGAGCAGGTTTTCAGACTGCCTAAGGTCACTGCACAATCAACCTCAACAGATGGCATCACTATGAACATCCAAATTGTAGCAATGGCCAAATGCAGAGGATGACACACATTGCTGGGGAATATTGTCCTTTGTGCAGACTATGATGGTACTGAGATTTGGCTAAATGCTGCAAATGAAAACAGTGCTCTGTGTCCCAAACAAAGTCCTATTAATTGTTTAAGAGAATTGGTCTTTTAATGCTGATTTGCAAATGCATTTATACCACCAAATTTCATTTTTATAGTGTTTTCCGTCAATACATGTGAATAAAGAATCAAGTTCTAAAATAAATTCCTTTCTAGCCTCAACCAATACTATTGTTTTTTCATCTGCTTTATGATTCAATTCAGCTGAATTCATTCAACTTAATTCAATACATCAGAATGGGATGCAATGTAGTGAAATATGTCTTTATTTAGTACCTAAAATTTTCATGGTTCCATCATAGGTTATAGAAATGCAATACCTTAGTATCTGTGGTCTCATTTGAGATTCAGAATAGTCCTTCTGTAGGAGGCCTTTATTTTTCTTTCAAGATGTTGGCACTAACCTTCTTCTCAGATTGCCTTCCATTTATCCTTTTTATTTATATTTACTCTCTTTATATGTTATTATTTACATGGTATCTCCTCTAATCAAATAAGACACTTATTATTCGGATCTGAAGAAATCACTTAACTTCTGTTTACCTCAGTTTCCTTAACTATAGAGTATGTATAAAATGAGCATACCTCACAGGGTTGCTGTTAAGTGAGAATCAATTCAGATATTTGTAAAATGCTTACCAGAATACTGGCACATAGTAAGTACTATATAAATGCTTATTCTCTCTGCTCCTCTCCTCTCCTTGTTGTAATCAATCTACTTCATAACAAACATTCACTGTAGTCATTCTAATCTCCTATCTCATGTACATTCAATGTTCATTACCACCTATTCATCTTTGCCTTTGCTGCTCTTTCTCTTTGGAATGCCTCCTTTGACTGTCTATAATCCTATCAAAACTCACTTATTCTTAACAGTGTAGAGCAAACAAGTCTTTATCTTTACAGGAAGCCACTGGATATCAAGACAGGGAGACCTGAATTGAAATTCAGGCACAGGGACTTACTAGTTGTGTGAACTTGGACTTTAGCCCCTTAGTTTTTCTGTCTTGTTTTCTCATTTGTTAAATAGAGAAGAGGGGTGACAGCACTTATCACTCAAAGTTGTCAGAATGATAAAAATAGAGTTTTGCAAACCATAAGATGTTATATAAATGCTGTTTTTATTCTTCTTATTCTTCTCCAAACCATGTTGATATTGATGAACTCTGAACTATTAAACTTAGAATCAACATCAGATTAATTTAGTATTTATTATTTTGCAAGGAAAGTACACTGAATTATGATACTTGTATACTTGTGCCATAGCATTTAATCTTGGAATTTCCATTAACTCATTTGTAAAGCTGAAAGAACAATAACATCCAAACTTATTTCACAGGGTTAGTGTTGAATTACCAAATCCTCCAACAGTTATTAATCTACATTGATAAAATCAATCTCACTCACTACAGTAAAACCATACTTTTAAACCAAAACCAAAGATTTGGAGAATCAAATTATTGACAACAGAGTGTTTTGGAAAGAGCAAATGGATTAAAAGTCAAAAGCCCAGGTTTTGATTCCTAGCCTTGCTACTGGATAGTTGTAGGTCTTTGTGCAAGTTGCTTTATCTCTGTAGGCTCACTTTTGTGTGTGTGTGTGTGTGTGTGTGTGTGTGTCTATGTATTTATATGTATATTTATGCTTATGTATAATATAGTCTTGTGGCAGCTAAATGGTGTAGTGGATAGAGTACCAAGTCTGAACTCAAATCCAACCTCAGACGCTTACTAGCTGAGTGACCCTGTACAAATCACTTAAATCTGTTAATTTACTGCAAAATGAACTGGAGAAGAAAATGGCAAACTGTTCCAGTATCTTTGCCAGGAAAACATAATACGAATTCAAAAAGAGCCGAACACAATTGAAAAAACAAAATATCAAAACAACAACATAGATAATCTTGTATCCTCACTATCTCCAAAAGCACCTAAGACAAAGCAGGAACTTCACAATTCAATGAATTCAATAAAATGAGAGCATTACTAATAAGGAAAGGAATTATGAATAATTGTAATGAATAATCACAATCCTGGAGAAATGACAAGGAAACATTCCTTCCTCTTTTGTGGTTTTCTTGTCCAGAAGCAACACAAGAGTTCGAATTAAATTGACACTTCTTACAGAGTCACTGATTCTGATGAAGTCAAGGAAAATTGCTTGTACTGTTTTCCACTTTGTGTGCTAATACATTTGCCTCCCTGGGAACTCCTTGGAGAAGGAGAATGGGGTGAGGAAATAATAAATCTTTGTCTTATGAAAAGATTCTGAATGACTGCCCCCATTAGTTTACATGGGCTATTTATATATTTCATCTTTTGCTTTGTTATGATAAAATTAAATTCTTTCCCATTATGTCTTTGAGAAAGGAGCTGAAAATCAAGAATCACTGAATGTTATAATACCAGTAATAATTATGGAGCACTCAGGTGTTTTTTAGGCATACATATTTATAAAATTATCTTTCTGCACAAGAAAAACCAAATCAAAAAGGGAACAAATGAGAGAGAAAATAAAATGCAAGCAAACAACAACAAAAGAAGTGAAAATGCTAATAGTGATTCACACTTAGTTTCCACAGTTCTCTCTTTGGGTGTAGATGGTTCAATACAGATCACTTGAATTTGCCTGAATCATCTTATTGTTGAGAAGAGCCACAAACATTGGAACTAATCATCATATAGTTTTGTTGCTGAATATAATGATCTCCTTGTTCTGCTCATTTGATTTAGTATCAGTTTATTTAAGTCTCTCCAGGTCTCCCTGAAATCAACTTGCTTGTGTTTCTACTGGGTTTATATCCCAAAGATATATTAAAGAAAGGAAAGTGACCCACATGTGCAAAATGTTTGTGGCAGCCTTTTTTGTGGTGGCAAGGAACTGGAAACTGAGTGGATGTCCATTAGCTGGGAAATGATTGAATAAGTTATGGCATATGAATGTTATGGAATATTATTGTTCTCTAAGAAACAAGCAACATTTTAGAAAGGCCTGGAGAGACTTACATGAATTTATGCTAAGTCAAATGAGCAGAACAAGGAGATCATTATACACAATCACAAGAGAGAGGATTGTGGCAACTGAGTGTGGATCATTGACATAACATTCTCACTCTTTTTGTTGTTGTTCTCTTGCATTTTGTTTTCTCACTCATTTTCTTTCCCCTTTGATGTGATTTTTCTTCTTCAGTAAGAGAATTGGATAAATATGTTTACATGTATTGGATTTAACATATGTAAAGATGTACTTGAATCCAGAACAGCAGAGTACTTAAGGCTAAGTACCTGCCCAATGTGAGATAATGGTTCTATAAACATATACTTAGATAATATGGTGATGTGATGGCTCTCCTCAAGATTAGCTCCTGCTGAAAGTGTTGTGGTGAGATAATCATAGAGAAGGATTGGAGTGCTGAGAGGGAGAGTCAGAGTCTTTCTGCCATAGTGCACTCAGCAGGGAAGACTTCAAGTTCCAGACTCCAGAGTCCAGGATCCATCTTTCACTAGCCACATGGAAGCTAGCCTGCCTCCTTCACTTTTCCTCCTAAATACCAAGGACTTTGACTGATCCTGACTCTGACTGATCCTGAGGTCCTACAGAGAGCTAGCTGGGACATTATAAACATATATTTTAACATGTCTATCTAGGGGAAGGAGTAGGGGGAAGGAGGGGAAAATCTGAAACACAAGGCTCTGCAAGAATCAATGTTGTCAAATTATGCATGCATATGTTTTGAAAAGAAAAAGCTTTATAAAAAAAAGAAATCATCCTACTTAACATATTCCATAACATTAGTATACCATAACTTATTCAGCCATCCCCAACTGATGGGCATCCATTCAATTTCCAGTTTCTAGCCACTACAAACAGGGCTGCCACAAACATTTTGGCACATACAGGTCCCTTTCCCTTCTTTAGTATCTCTTTGGGGTATAAGCCCAGTAGAAAGACTGCTGGATCAAAGGGTATGCACAGTGTGATTCTTTTTTGACCATAGTTCCAAATTGCTCTCCAGAATGGTTGAATCAGTTCACAACTCCACCAACAAAGTATCAGTGTCCCAGTTTCCTATGTCCCCTCCAACATTCATCATTATCTTTTCCTATTGTCTTAGCCAATCAAGTCATTCAGCTTTAAGCAATGTGTTAGCATGCCTCTGCTTTTTCCCCACTGGACATGGAAAGGCCAGGCTTCAGCCATTGTTTATCCTATTCTTACTAACCAGGTGCTGCTTATTGTCACAGGAGCTTGTGCCAACTGCTTTACAGTAGGCAAGAATAAGATGGCTACTATTTAGGCCTTAAACTTGTCTGCTATATTTTGCGAGGTTGTACTGGATAGACTCCTTCTGTCCCTTTATGTCAGGTCTGGCTGTTCCACTTTGTAAGAGGTTGCTGGGGGCATGTACACAGCAGGAACATAGTGGGTACTTCTGTGACTTGCCTTTCCCCTTGCTAACAACAACAACAAAAGCAGAAATTTCTCTAAGCCAAAACATGTTCTTTATTACTCTCTTCTACTGGGGCTGGGGGAATGCTTTGTGGTTTCAGGGCTTTTGGGGGTATGCTCTTTGGGAGTTCAAAAGACAGAATTATAGTTTACAATTCAGTTTAACTTTATATGTTGTTACAGAAATTTCTGACTATCCTTAGCTAATTAATTAGGGTACAGCTTGCACATTTGTTTCTCTCTAATTCTAAAAATGTCTCTGGGCTTCTAAGGAATGTTCAACATGATTCTTTCAAGTATTTCCTCCAGTGGATTTTACTAAAGAGTTATAACTAAACCCACCTGACAGAGCCATGAGTCTATCAAATTCCAAACTAAAATAAACAAGACTCAAATACGTTCTTCAGAATTCTTGTTCTTTAGTATTGCTAAAAATATCAAAATTGGGGCAGAACCAAGATGATGGAGAAGGCACAGGCGACTTTCTAAGCTCTTCTCATTTCCCTTATAACCAACTATTTAATTCAGCCTCAAAAATAGCTCTTCACTGCTTAAATTTATGAAGATTAGAAGCACAACAATTTAGCAGCCAAGTCAATCTGGAAGATTTGATCTAGCAGTGTTTCTAGTGGAATTATACCCCAAAGTGATACTAAAGAAGGGAAAGGGACCTGTATGTGCCAAAATGTTTGTGGCAGCCCTGTTTGTAGTGGCTAGAAGCTGGAAATTGAATAGATGCCCATCAATTGGAGAATGGTTGGGTAAATTGTGGTATATGAACGTTATGGAATATTATTGTTCTGTAAGGAAAGACCAGCAGGATGAATACAGAGAGGACATGAGACTTACATGAACTGATGCTAAGTGAAATGAGCAGAACCAGGAGATCATTATATACCTCAACAACGATACTGTATGAGGATGTATTCTGATGGAAGTGGATCTCTTCGACAAAGAGATCTAACTCAGTTTCAATTGATCAAGGATGGACAGAAGCAGCTACACCCAAAGAAAGAACACTGGGAAATGAATATAAACTGCTTGCATTTTTGTTTGTCTTCCCGGATTATTTATACCTTCTAAATCCAATTTTCCCTGTGCAACAGGAGAACTGTTCGGTTCTGCACACATATGTTGTATTTAGGATATACTGTAACCTATTTAACATGTATTGGACTGCTTGCCATCTAGGGGAGGGGGTGGAGGGAGGGAGGGGAAAAATCGGAACAGAAGTGAGTGCAAGGGATAATGTTGTAAAAAATTACCCTGGCATGGGTTCTGTCAATAAAAAGTTATTTAAATAAATAAATAAAGGAAATTCCATTTAAAATAAAATCAAAATCTCAGAACTCTTGTAAAGACCCTTATCTTTCCCCCAAGTCACTGATCATACCCATATGCAATTAAAGAATTGAGTCTAGTTGTGCCACTTTCAAAAATAATCATCCAAAAGAAAGAGGTGACATAAATATAGTTCTTTTAAAGTTGAAAAAGGGATTTTTTAGACTTTCTGTGAGGCAACTAGATGATAACGATCATTAACAATACAAAAAGTCCTAATATTAGGATTGCTCTATGCTTATTATGCCAAGATCAACTGTTGAACAGAGCAAGTTTTGTTTTTTTGTTTTTTAATTTGTCCTTTTTTGATGAGAAAAACAAACAAACATATTTCTTCATTCCCAAAGAATTATTCCATTAAGGGTCCTGAAGATAAACTGAATTTTGAAAACATTTCCTAGTAGAACTTAGAAGAAGATTATTAGATCAGAAAACCTAATAAACCTGTAAGACAAAAAATTTTAGCACAATTATCTTAAAAATGTGGTTCTTAAGGACTCAGAGTATCCTAATATTATTCTCCTTTTTCCTGAATGACAACAGGTATTTTACTCATCAGTCTTTCAAAACTATATGTGTGTGTTGTGTGGAGGTAATCTCAATAAACAATCATAATTATGAAAGGTATCAAGAAAAGTGCCATCAGAAACATAAAAACCAGTCTGGGTTCACCCTCTTCCCTGACCATCTTCTATAAGAAGGAGAATATTATGTTCCAGTCTTGTAACTACATTAATTGTTCTGGGATGAGTGTGAAACAGGTCCTAGTAGTTTTGATTCAATAGCAAAACGAAATTACACATTTTTAGGCCATTTAACATCTAATCAAAGGAGAACTACTTAGCCAAACAGAAGCAAATTCAATAAATATAATTAAAGAAGAGCCTTATGGAGATTCTTTTGAGTAAATCTCCCATGATTCGTCAGTCAAGCATATGAGGACATACCTCTAAACCATTAATCATCCGAGTCAACAAAACTTCAAGATATATCTCAGCATCATTTTTGAGGGTTTTTTTTTTAGTATTTTTTTGTTTCAGTTTTAGTTTTATTTTATTTTTGACACTTCTATTGCCATTTGGGCAACTCTGATTTTTAAGGATTTTTTTCTTCAATATTTTTGTGCCTCTTTTAATGAGTCTTGTATTTTAATAATTTTCCTTCATAGCTCTCATTTATCTTTTTAATTTCTCTCTATCAATCTCATTTGATTTTTATATTTTTTGGCTGTTTCTTTCAATCTCTTGCTTAGGCACTTCTAGGAAAGCACAAGCATTGGCTTGTATCCAATTTGTATTTGCTTTGAAATTTTGCTTGTAGATACTTTCAAGTCATTGTCTTCTGAGATTGTGTTTTGAGTTCATTTTTATGTTTTTGTCTTGTTTTTGTTGCTGTTGCTGTTGTTTATCACCACATATACTTTTTTATAGTCTAGTTTTATAGACAAAGGCACATAAAATTGTGCATATCTTTTAATGCAGCGATTCCACTACTAAGTCTATATCTTTAAGAAATCATTAAAAAGGGCAAAAGGAGCCACATGTACAAAAATATTTATAATAGCCCATTTCATGGTGGCAAAATAATAAAAATTGAGGGGTGCCCATCAATTGTGGAACAGATAAACGAGCTGTGCTATCTGAACATAATGAAATATTGTTGTACAATAAGAAATGTTGACTAGGCAGACTTCAGAAAAACCTGGAAAAATGTGTACAAACTGAGGCAAAGAGAAATAAGTAGAATCAGTAAAGCATTGTACAGAGTGTCAGCAATATTTGTGTGAGGATCAACTAAACTCAGCTTTTCTCAGCAACTCATAATGATCCAAGACAAATACAAAGGATTCACAAATAAAAATGTTGTCCACATCTAATTAAAGAACTGTTGGACTCTGAAACTGATTGAAAGTTAATTTTTCTCATTTATTTTATTCTTTTTTTGTAGTTTTTTTTCTTTTGATCTGTTATTTTTTCCCACAATTGTGACTCATGGAAATATGTTTTACATGACAACATATCCATAACCAATATCAAATTTCTGATATTTTTCAAGGGAATTTAAAAGGGAGGCGAGGAGAGAGGAAGGAAATTATGGAACTCAAAATCTTCTAAAAATAAATGATAAAGAATACTTTATCATTTAATTGGAAGGGATACAATTTTTAAAAGTAACACCTATCCTAGCAAATGGGATCTCTGATTTTATCAAACTAGGGCACAACATTTTTCATCTACATACCATCTCAAAAATCTATTGCACTAAAGGATTGTGCTATTTCTTAACTATTATTAATTATATTATCATTACTGCTTTCTATTAATTAGAGAGCTGGTATTATTAGGACTTTTTTCCCTTCCTATTTTTGTGTATTCATTCATTTGCCCTTGTTTATTTGTTTGCTTGCTTATTTGTCTATCTATCCATCTATCTCTTGAGTAGGTGGAGTAAATATAATTAAAAATTATAATATCCAAATTAATTTATTTATTCAGTGATAAAACTTTCACTTCCAATGATAAGATTCCAATGTATGACTTTATAGAACTAGAAAGAAAATAGCATTCATGACATTCAGGAACATTAGGTCAAGAATATAAAGGGAAAGATTAGATAGATGCATTGCTAATAATTTTCCTTCTTTATATATTGGATTTTAGTTTCATCATTTGCATACTGTCAAATTGGTGTTCTTTTTAAAGAACATCTAATTAGCCAATAACATCTATTTTTTAATTGAAAGTAGCTTGATTTATTAATAGTGTTGTTTTTTGTTTTTAATTTTGTTAATCCCTTTATTTTATTTTCAAACTTATGTATTTGGGATTTTTTAATTTGTAGATTTTCTAGAGTTTTTTTGTTGTTTCATTTTCAATTGCATGGCTATTTAAAAAAAAATCTTTTCTTCTTTTCTCTTGTTGAGAAGTACTTAGAGATATAAATTTCCTCATATGGAATGCTTTGGATACAAACAAAAGTAGATGTATGGTCTCCCTTTTGTGATTATCTTTAGTGAAATGATCTATCTTACCTTAATTTGTTCCTTTACCTATGTTCTTAGTGATTGTTATTTAATTTCAAATTAATTTACGTAGTTTTTTTGACCCTTCATTAAAAATAATTTATTACATGATAGTCCAATAATGTATTTAATATTCATTATTTCCTGCAATTGTTATGTTATTGTATTTGCATATACAATCAACAATTGTAAAACAGATAAAATGAATTCGCCTTTCTATTTTCTCTGAATAATCAGCATACATTTATCATATTTAATTTTTTAAAAATCTGCTCATGTCTTTACCTTTGTTTTTTGTTTTTCTTGTTAATATTTGGATAGACCTAATTTAGAGTACATTGAGGTCTTATACCTTTATAATTTTACTGTCTATTTCTCCCTATTACTTATTGACTCATTTAACTGTCCCTTTAACTATTTAAATGCTGTATGATTTGATGCACATATGTTAAACTTTTAAAAATTAATTCACTGTCTATGGTACACTTTTGCACAATATATTTTGTGCTTATTTCTATCAAGTAAGCATATCTTTGCTTCTACTTCATTTGAGATGTTTATTACTACTTTCTAGTCTTTTTTGCTGTCTTCCATTTTATGGGTGAGTTTACTCCTATCATTTATTCCCATGTCAGCTGGATCATAAATTGTGCATTTTCTACCATCTTATTCTCTTGCCCTTTTCCCTCTCTTTGATTCAAGTTTCATCTTTTGCAAAGAAGAATGAGAAATAAGAAGTATTCTTTGCACCACTGGTTCAAGTTTAATTCAAGTTACTTCTCCTCCTTTTCTTCAACTTTCCTCACTCAATTTCCTATAATTTTCTGTTCTTTTTTTAAATTGTTCTAGGTAAACTATCCTATGAGTTTGTCTTCTTTATGATTAATGTTTTTCTAATTCTACCTCCTCTCTTAATATCCCTTTTCTCTCTAGTTCCTCTGTTCTTGTGTTGAGTGAAATGTATTTCTGTTCCCGGTTTTGCAAGTATGTTATCTTTCTTTCCATGAGTTCACATGAAAATTAATTTCAAGTGTCCTCTTTTTTATTTATGTGGTATTTTTATCATTTATTTTTGAATATTTGGTCATGCTGATTATGTGAGATTATTGTCCTCTCATCTGTTTTTTCCTGTTATTTTTCCATTTGCCTCCATTTACTTTTTAGATTTTTAATACATAATAAAACTAGTCCTACCACCCCTAATTCATTTACCTTCCTCTTCAATTCTTGATAAC
This sequence comes from Antechinus flavipes, assembly GCF_016432865.1. NCBI lineage: Eukaryota > Metazoa > Chordata > Mammalia > Dasyuromorphia > Dasyuridae > Antechinus > Antechinus flavipes. The sequence goes on along the minus strand of NC_067399.1, from coordinate 286,599,484 downwards.
CTTAGGTTTCTGAGGCAACATTTGCTATCATCCCCCCATATTAAAATAATGAAGACTTCATCCTTGCTTGGTTCCTTATTAATATTCATTTGTATTTACTTTTTACTTGCCTGATTTGTATTCATCTCTGAACTATTGTGATTTTACATGAAAGTTAATGCTCAGCATTTCATTAGAAGTGCATGGAAAATTTCTGTTGCAATAATGTCTAATTTTCTTATATTTGGATTTGCATTATAAACTATTCTTGATTAGAATTACATAATTGTTGCTTTTTGCAATATTGCGTTCCAGAATTTCCATTCTTTTATTGTTATTATTATGTTGCTGTTGTTGTAGTACAATTTTGTTGTTTTCAGTTGCAATCGACTTGGCATCACCTCATTTGGAGTTTTCTTAGCAAAGGCACTGTAGTGGTTCACCATTTCCTTTTCAAATTCTTGTATTATGGTGTCTGCTAGATGTCGTATGATTATGATTATGATACTTAAATTTTGTTCTTTTTGGCTGCTTGTACTTTTTCTTTTGTCATACTACTCTTGAACATTTTTATTTATGGTTACTTTCAGGAAGTAACCAGGAGATTCTTCAGATATATATATACCTGTTTTACAGGTCATTTGTTTTTAAGATGAGATATTTTACATTTAAATTTTTTTAATCATTTGATATTTTAAAAAACTTTTTTATTGTGTCATGGAATTATTAATTTCTGTTTGGCCCATTTTAACTTTCAAAGCATCTTTTCTTTGGGTATAATATTTTATATCTCATGCTAAGCTGTTAATCACCACTTAGCATGTTAATCGATCTTCCAAGTCTTTCATACTTTACACTTATGTCTTTTATAATTTTTTCCTCTCTCACTTCATTTATAAAACATTTTTTTTAATTTTTGCTTCCTTTCTTCCAGAAATTTTATTTGAACTTCTAACCAAGCCACAATGACTTGCTAATAAGTGTTCAGTCATTTTCTTTTGATTTTTTTTCCCTTGGGCACCCCATCTCACTCTTCTAGCCTTATATACTACACAATATTTGTTCACCCTGATTATGTGAGATTATTGTCCTCTCATCTGTTTTTTCCTGTTGTTTTTCCATTTGCCTCCATTTACTTTTTAGATTTTTAATACATAATAAAACTAGTCCTACACCCCTAATTCATTTACCTAAATAATCTTTTGCTTTCTGTTATTCCACTTTTTCAGATACTTAAATGATGCTTACTTCAAGTGTCTCAGGGATGTTTAGGATGATGATCAGCTTTTTTTGTTGTTGTTGGGGGAGGGGGGGAATCCTTGAAACTTTTCAATCTGAAGTAGTCTGTCTGATTACTGACTTCCTGATCTGCTCAAGCTTCTGACCTTGATTTGTATGTAAATATTGACAACAAAATTGCAGGAATGCATCTAAATGGGTGTCTTGTGAACTGATGTTAGCCTTAATAACAGTAAGCTAACTGGAAGACTCTTGAGGTTCAGAGCAAAATAAGTTGATCTTCCCTCTTTGTCTAAACTTTCTAACCTCATTTTCAACTACAAGTTTCAGATCAGGTTAAAGACTCTAAGATCCTAGCAGTGTCCAGAGTCACATAGCTGCTGCTTGCCTCTTTTCTTGTTTCTTGAATAGTCTCAGGCTTAAAACTGTTTATTGGCCTGGTCTACCATATCTAGTCAAAAGTCACCTCAATACACAGGTATGTAATATGAAATAAAGAATGGGCAGATGACAGCTGTTCCTGTCTATACTGTTTCAAGTATATCTGCAATGAATTGGGACTTCTTGCCTAATGTGTAACCACAAGCTCTGCTTCATACCCAATCCTTGAAGACTGCATACTGTTTCTCTATGCTAGAATTTATCTAAAATGTTTACAATCCCCTGAGTGTTTTCCCTATTGTTCCTGGGCTGGGGGAAAAAAGTTTTACTGTTATTTTCTTTGGATTTTCCAATTAGAACTTTGTTAGTATTTCTATGAATCTGTGGGAATATTTGTCACCAGCCCTCAGCTATAGGACTCCCCTAAATTTTTGATTAATAATAATACAGTACTTCTACTAACAATTTCATAGTATTTTTGTGAAAAGAGTACTTTTTTAAATGTAAAGAATTATATTAATATGTGCACTATATTTATATGTTAACAACATCTAAGTAATGACAGGCAGATCATTTGGCTGAAAACTGTTATGTTGATAAAATTATAATTTTCTAATTTGCAATTTGTAAATGAATTAATTAAATGTCTACTCAGAAATGGGGGGAGAAATATTAATTTGAATGTTTCCTTTTTACTCAATCTTCTTTTCTGAAATTCTATTTTACACATCTATAAACACAGACCAGTCAAAATTTGAGTATATTTTGGAATATGTTATATGTATATTTTCCCTTTTTGACTTGAAAACATTCATGCCAGTGACTATGTATAGATTTTTTCCAGTTTATATCATGATACACACTTTATGGTCAATGAACAAATTAAAAAAAAAAAAACACACTCCAAAAAAATTAGCCAATTGGTATTTCAAAAGTGCTCATTATCTTATTTCAGTAATGATTGTTGATTATGGTAATTGATCATTTCAATAATTTCTTATATAGCTAATTGGTAAGAGTTATTTCAAAACTCTTCTATGTGAAATACTCTTAATTAATGAAGATCATTTAACTGCATTAACATAATGTTAAAGGTCATGAGTAAGTGTGGTTCACTAATATTTTAAAAGTTTTAAAGAGTGATATTGACTGGTACATACTTCTTTTAAAGAATGGTAAACAAAACTTAATCAGTTACTTTATAGAGTATTGGATTGTAAGAGAGACCTGATTTAATGGCACAGAATCACAAAACATTAAAAAAAGCAAGCCAGAAGCACTGCAGAAGTTAAAGCTTCAGGAAGTTTAGTTCCTTCAATTGCCATAGATGTGTGATAGATTATTAGGCAGCATGGAAGGAGGAAAAATAGTTCTTTTCATCTAATTTATTTTTTCAAGTATTTTGGATTTGTTTTGTTTCATTGTTCTTTTGATTTTTATTAGTCATTTTAAAAATTATATTCTTGATTCCACTTATTTCACTCTGCCTAGTTCATTAATAATTTCCTACATGTCCTTGTATTCATTTTTATCATTTCAAACGCTGTAATAATATTGCATTACATTCATATTGTACAATTTCTTGAGCTATTTCCCAATTGTTGGTTACCTGTTATATTATTAGTTCTTAGTTACCACAAAAGTGTTGCTATGAATATGTGGGTACTGGTAGGAGATTTCTTCTTTGTTTCATTTAAAAAAAAGAAAGAAATCTTAGGATCTTGGTGCCTGAGTGTTTAAAATATTTAATAATTTTTCTCACTTAATTCCAAATTTTTTTTAAATGATTGGGCTTATAAAGGGCCTAACAAAAATGTATTGATATTTGCTTTCCTATACCACCCTCAATATTGCCTAGTTCTATTTTTTTTTTCTTTACCAAGTTTGCTTGGTTTGAAGTAAAACTACAGAGGGAATTTATTTTACATTTCTTTAATTAGTAGATATATAGAAAATACTTTCATATTGTTGTTAATAGTTAGAATTTCTTCTTTTGAAAACTCTGTGATTGTAATCTGTTGTATCCTGCTTTCTAGAGCTCCCAAGTTGAGGTGACAAAACATACTGTGCTTTCTATAGGCCCCACCCTGAGGTGTTATGTGCTTTCTAGAGCCTTCAAGTTGGGATGACAAAATGTACTGTGCTTTCTAGAGCCCACATGCTGGGGTGGTTAAAACATCCTGTCTTAGTGGAAGAGTGATGAGGTAAGACTCCAGAGGATGGTGGAAATATGGAGTCTGTTTATTCCTAGCTCTTTCACCCTTATATACTCTAATACCCTTATATAACCAAAGCAATACTGGGTACGCCCTAAGTATATACTGCACGTGGGACCACATAAATAACTTATTATTATATGTAGTTTGCCACCTGGTATCACTCTTTGTCTCCTTATATCACTCTGCTTTAATTACAATATAGGTTGTCACTGCCCCCTGACTTCTCAGGAAGGCCCAGAGACCTTAGGGGAGATGGGGAGCCAAACCAGGCATTGTTAGCAGGTTCCCTCTGGGCTGCAGGGTCTTATACCTCACCCAGAATTTCCCCACTATCTGTGGCTTTTTACAGTGATCTTTGACCATTTATCTATTTCTATGTAGTATAGACAAGGTAGAAAAATATACAATGGAGATAATCAAATTTATATAAAGTTTTAAAAAATAGGCATCTGTGAGAAAGTAAAGTTCCATGGATGGTTTGAATCACCATATGGATCTATTGTATGTTTTTCCCTTGGCAATAGAAGTTTTTATAAATATGCTGATCTTTGACCTTACTTCATCTAATTTATTTTACAAATACTGCAAAATTACTCAACATAGGTATACCTATTTCTGTAGCAGTAAAGGAGACTACAATATAGTATAAGGAGAAGTCATAATAAATGAATACAAAGTTATCAGAAGCCTCCTAAAATACATAATACTCTCTATTTAAATACTGATTTTGTTTTAAACTCTTCAAACTATTGAGTACTAATCCCTTGCTGAAGCAAAGTTACTTGTCTTCTTGAAAGGTTAATTACTCATGCAGTGCTACTTTGGATGAAAAAGTGGAAAAGACCAGCTAAAGTCCTGTCAAAGCAACGACCCCAGACTGTGAAATTTCTGTAAATACACATCAATTGTGCCTGCATTGCAGGATTGTTTGAAAGAAGTGGGATTTTCCATAAGAAATTTTTTTGCTTATACCTGGCAAAAGGCCTCTTAGGCATTTAGATAGAATCTAAATAACTCCATTTTAGGATTTTGATGACATCTTAATAGAAACATAATTATTCAAATGAACACCCCCATTACTTAGTCCAAAATCACATATTACCTTTGTCTGCTGGGAAAAAGCTACCTTTTTCCAAAATCTGTCTATTGGATATGATATTATGCCTTAAAGATGAATATTTCAAAATAGTAATAACTGCTGGCATTGAATTCTTATGAATATACATTTCCTACTTATTTCAGTATTTTTAAATCTTAGTGAATAAACAATTTTAAAAAGAATATTATGACATAATTATGATCATGTCTTATTCTGTATTATATACAGTGAACTATTTTAATAGAATTGGTTGATTCTGGTGAATAACCTGGTTGAGTTTGTTAGTTTCTTCACAGGCATTTAATTTTAAATACATTTAATGTGATTAGGAAAAGCTTAAGGATTTATGTATTAGAATGGAGCTACCCAAGGAAGAAGAAATGATCAGATTTTCTACTCTACAGAAATAGTCAATCATATTGATTACATTTTCTCTTCCATTTCCCAGTCAAGTGAAAAAAAAATAAAAACAAAGCCTTCTGTTTCTTTGTTCTTGACAATGATAATATATATAAATTTAAAGAAAGAACCTTTTATTTAAAAAATATCATGGAATAGGTGACAGGGGACAAATTTAATTCTTCATAAATTAGCTTTTAAAAACTTAGATATTTACTGGTCTATATATCTTGGAGGAGGGAGGGAAAGAGAAATTATGTAATATACTCAATTACATTAAAATATATTTTATTGGAAGTAGTAACATGTTTGAGGAGAAATGTACTTTTTACTTTGAAGGAAGAAAGTTGGACAAAGATTTACTAATAAAAATAGCTTCTTCTTCAGGACGGAGTTCTAAACTAAGCCATCAGACTATAAATTTTGTCTCTTCCCCCTCATCCATTCTTACATAAAAAATATCCAGAGACTTTACAGGTTATAATTTTACAAAGCATAAGATCAGAGATTTACAACTGGAGATTATATTAGAAGTCATCTAATCTGTTCTTTCCACTTTAGAGATAAAGGTTAAATGATTTCTCCAAGGTAATACAGGTAGTAAATCACAGAATCAAGATTCAAATCTAGTTCTTGATTCTATATAGTTTTTTTTTAGTATCATGCTTCTGGTCTATTAATAATATTTCAATCATCTTCAATTTAACTTATTCAAAATGCACTAGATAAAGTCAAAGTCTATATATATATATATATATATACACACATATATATACACACACACACAATTTTGAAGCCCTCAAATATTTAAGAGGAGAAAAAAAAAAAGGATGTACTGTAGACAGTTAACAAAATAACAGGATTTAGAAATACACACTGAACTATTTAATGAAATACACATACACATATACACACACAAAATGTTAGTTTGTCAGTCTCCTAGGAAATTAGTGATACTGATAACTAAATAATTAGAATTGGGAATTTGGAATATCTTTATTAACCTTATATTAATTTGAAAAGTGAGTATAAGAAACAGGCAAAATCTGTTCCCAGAAGTTACTTTGTTCAATATTCAACATAGGTAGAAATGGTGATAAAAAGCATTCATCTCATTTATTTAAAATGGAATTTTTATAGTTCTCCCCTTTTAATTGATGCATTTTTATATTTTAACATTACAGTTATTACTACACACATACCTTCTCCAAATTGAACATCCTCTTAAGATCAACAGTTAAGCAAAGTAAACCAATCAGTACTTGTAGCTGTAATCCCCCATATCTCTATCTAGGCATGTCTCCACTTTAGTTCTACAGAATCAGGATTGTTCAATACAATTAATATGAGCTTTTTATTGTTGTTTTAATTTACTATACTAAATTTATTATACATATTGTTCTCTCAGTTCTGCCCTTATCACTCTAATTCATGTCATTCAAAATATTTCAGTAAATATTTTGATAGCATGGTACAATAGAAAGTAAACAGGATTTGGAATCAGATGACATGACTTTATAAACTAAAATCTACTCCTTTCTCATTGTATAGTATTCCAGAAATCACGTTATATCACTGGGTCTCAGTTTTTTTGTATCTGTAAAATAAGAAAGAGTAAATGAGTTGATATTTGTTACTTTTTATAATGCAATAGTATTGCATTATATTTATCGAGTACAACTTGTTTAATTATCTGCTCACCTATTTTGCTTTCAATCTTTTTTGCTACCATACAATATTGTTAACAATATATGACTTTTTTCCATGAAAACTAGGTGTTAGATAGATAGATATAGATAGATAGATAGACACATTCAGTAAATGAGAGAGAGAGATGAGAGAGAGAGTTACAAACATACATATGTATTTATACATATATAAATGTGTGTATATATAAGCCCTATTTTATAATCATTTCTTACATAATTCTAAATTGTTTACAAGGATAAAATAATTCGGGGGGTACTATTCAAAGGGTACTAACTCCTCATAATCTTTTGCACATTTATTATGCCTGCCAATTAGTTGGTTGTGATGTAAAACCTCAAAACTTTTTAATTGAAATATCTCAGTATTATTGATAGGGAGAACTTTTCATATATGTGTAATCATTTAAATTTCTTTCCAAAATGGTTCGTATTCTTTGACAACTTCTCTATTGAGGAAAATTCTTGATGTAAAAACTTGTATCAATTACATTTATACTTTGAATAACAAGTTTGTATCATAGTTATCTGATTCAAAGCTACATTATAGATTCTCATTCTAATTGCATTGATTTTGAAATTCTTATGGTTATAGAAAATCATAAGAATTACGTTCACTATTTTCCATTTGGAGATGAATCCCACATGTTTCTACTTTATATTTTGATTAAAAACATTATTAATTCATTCTGCCATATTAGATAAGGCACATAGTTATGTTTAGAACTTTGAATAATATAGTCTGCTCACTATACTACTGAGTCTCTAAATCAAGAATTCTCTCATTTGTTTTAAGGAAAAAATCCTGATTAAATATTTCTCCTATGGTCCCTGAATACAACCATGAGATGAAGATACACCAGTTTTATTTTAATCACTGTCTCGTAAGTATAACTAAGGTAGCCAGAAACCAAAAGAATGAGATGTATGCATCACACAAGGCATATTTTGGCATTTTAAAGTTTAAAACTGCATCAGTAACTTTTTGTTGTTTTTTTTTTATTATTCATGTTTACTTGAATGTTTAGCCAATGTTCTCATATACAACTATAACACAGTAATCTCATTGAAAGAATTTACCTTTCCCTTCCTTGATTTTGGTGGGGTGTTTTGCTTAAGTACTTTAAAAAGTCTGAAGCACTCTGGCAGGACAAGCATAAACTACAGATTTTGCTCAAATTCTGTTAATAATATATTAGGTAAACTGAGGTATTTTCAATGTTTGTAATCTCTATAAAGAGCCACTAAAAGGCAACCTTGTATTTTCAGTGTTCATGAAGTGGGCTTTGCTGACTTGAGTATGAAGGAAGTTATTCCACAACTTTGATTCAGAGAAATATGAAATGAAAAACTGATTCATTGTCAACTGAAAAAACACTTGATCAATTCTACATTTTACAAAGCAAAGACAAACATTCGGAACAGTTCATTTCCTTCAGGATATATTTTCAATCTAACCTGGTCTCTTCTTCTCTGTTATTATAAGTTTCACTTTCATTTTATATTCTTGCAAGTACATTATGTCAGGGACCCAAAAACCTTGCTCTGGAAGCCAATCATCTGAAAATACAAGGTAAGAATAAATGAAATATTATGTGCTGTTTACATTTTCATAGACAAGAAAGATGTTTGGTGGTTAATGCAAATGAAATAATAGCTTGCTTTTAAGTCCAATCTCATCATCAAGGCTTCCAGTTCCTCCCTGAAACCTTGGGAAATTAAGCTCTAAAGAGCTTTCAGAAATGTATAAAAAGAAATAACTTAAACACAACCTTCCACATGAAGTCTATCCAGATGCCTTCAGCTTCAAATATACTCCCTCTCAAATTAATTTGCATTCAATCACCTTTTTGTGTATTTTCTTTTCAATTGTTTAGCATGTATATATATGTGTGTGTGTGTGTGTCTTTGTTTTCTCCCTTGCTATAGAGTAAGCTAATTGTGGGTAGGAATTGCTTTTGTTATATTGCATCCTCATCATTTAGCACAGAGCCTGGAATATAGTGATCAATTAATAAATGCTGATCAATTATAAAAATTGTTGGGGTTAGTTTTGAACTGGGAGGTACAGAGATGTTGGTCAAATTATTCTCTGCAAGACACACTTAATTTCTCAATACATCATTAAGTGAGTTCAAATCATGGAAATATTATTTAGTAAGGGAAAAAATTTCTTTTAAAAAAGACAAATTTTAACTATCCAGCAAATAAGTCATCTGGAGTGTTATATAAAGTGATCTGGAGTATTAGATGGCACAAAATAGACTATATATCTATGTATATATGTTGATATGTTAATGAATATGTGTATGTTAATATGTATTTGTTAATGCATTGTGTAGGAGAAGAGAGAGAGAGCATACAATATTAGTAACTAAGGAATTTTCTCCCTATATTAAGATATAGATTATTGGAAGTTTATTCCTTCTACCTTCCCTATAGCACCTGACTTTATAGACACACACACACACGCACACACAGACAGACACATATATATGTATATACATTTATAAAGTGTTACATAAAGGCAGACATATGTATATACATATATACATGCATATGTATGCATATATATTCATATTCCCAAGGGGGAAGTAAAGCTAATTTTTAAAATTTAAAATCTAAAATAAGAGGATCAGAGGTCTTTGATGCTCATTTGAAAGAACAAGCCAAAAGCATCCTTTGGGCACTGGCCAAGCAATTTAGAGACATAAATCCTCAGAAAGTCTTATGCCCATATTTATCTTATTATCTTATAAAGCTATACAATTTTAATTGCCTTTTGCTTTTTTTCCATTCTATTCCTTACAGTAACTCAGGAAATATTCTTTCATGCTACAATTTCACAAATAAGTATTTACCTAGGATCATACAGTCCCATAGTTACTCAGTCAACAAACATTTACAAAGGTCTGACTACATAACAAATATTATTATAACTATGGAGAACATAAGGAAAGACAAAAACAGTCCTCTGAGATGGCAAGTAAGATCTCCCTTTCTCCTTTTTACTTACTTTGAGTAAACTGGAAAGCATTCACAATCTATACTTTCTTTTGGAATGGAAAATGCCATCCACATCCAGAGAGAGAGCCATGGAGACTAACCTTTTTTTTCTTTATTTCTTTTTGGTTTGCTTTTGCTTTTTAATGGTTTTCCCCTTGTGTTCTGATTTTTTTTTCTTTTACAAGATAACTAATATGAAAATATGTTTAAAGATTGTATATATATATATATATATATATATATATATATATATATATATAAAACCTATATTAAGATTGTTTGCTATATTGCTGGGGGCAGCGGTAATAGAGAAAGGGAGAAAAAATTGAAACTCAAAGTCTTACAAAAATGAAGGTGAAAACTATCTTTAGATATCATTGGAAAAATAAAAATTATTTGTTAGAATTCTTACAAGATGTTAAGTAAGTGGAATTGATGAGATAATGATTCTCTAATTCACATGTACTTAGTACTTACTATAATTCCACAAGAGTCACACCCTTAAGAAAGCATGTATAAGAAGAAGCTCTCATGGCCAAAGGACAGAAGCCCACTAGAAGCTCTTAGAGGAGGAGACAGATTTATTCCATCTTCCACCTTTGTGCTGGCTAGAGCTGAAACTGGAGAGGCAAAAGACTAGCAACAGGAGCTCTCAGAACCAAGACTACAGAAGGCCTTTAAGAAAACTAACCAGGCTGCAGGAAAGGAGACAAAATTTGGAAAGAGACAATAAAGGATTTGGACTTTAATTCCTGGCTGCATTTGGGGTGATTATTACATTGAACTGAAATGAAGGCTGCCTCCAAAAGCCCACAAAAAACCTGCTCCCAGAAAATACTACATTTTAGAGGAGAATATCACAACTATTAAGAAGAAATAATATTATTCAATATTATTCAAAAAAGTTCAAGATAAAAAAAAACCCTTTATGTCTAACAATGTTGTTTACTAAAAGATGAAGAAATAATAGATAAGATTTTGTTTCCCACAAGTCTCCATCTTGTAATTCTCCCAAAAGGGAGCATCCATAACACAACCACCTCAGGACTTTTGCTATACAAAAGAGAAATCTAACAAGTAATTTAACAGACTAATTAACCAAAAGCCAAATTTGGAAAATTTACTAGACCACAACTATCTTTTCTAATGCCAACCAATTATAAAGTATACCCTCTGAAAAATTTCACTTAAGTATTTTTTTCCCTGAGGCAATTGGGGTTAAGTGACTTGCCCAGGGTCACACAGCCAGGAAGTGTCAGAAGCCACATTTGAACTCAGGTCCTCCTGACTTCGGGGCTGGTACCACCTAGCTGCCCCAGATGTTTTTTTAAACATAGGTATGTAGCTTCTCTACCACTAAGTGGGATGATGAATTAACACAAAATAAACTATTGCTGCCAAACATAGGAACTCACATAGAACTTCTACAAGCTGCAATGAGAGACTCTGCTGTAATAGAATACAAAAAAGATTTTGTGGCCTACAGTTTAGCCTTGAAATAAATATTTATTAAATATAGATTTGCAATTATAAATTAACCAGAAAGCCACAAGAAATTTTTCCGTCAACGTAAAATCCCTGACAGTGACCTTGTTCTTAGTGAATAGGAAAAAAGAGTATAAAAAAATGAAGTTAAGCCAAAAAGCAAGCTGGGGGTGGGGTGGGAGAGAAGGAGGTTAAAAAAATATCCTTTACTGAAAGTCCAAATGTATATGTTTCATTCATACATTAAATCCATTTTTATGCCATAATTGATCCTTAGTTGGCAATTTAGTTGTCACAATTGATCATTATTTGGCAATAGGGTAATGCAGTAGATATAGCACTAAGCCTGAAGTCAGAAAGATATAGTTTCAAATCCTGTCTCAAAAACTTATTATTTATGACTATGAGCAAATCACTTAATTTTTATCTTCCTCAGTTTCCTCAAGTGTAAAATAAAAATAATAATAGCCTCTTGACATAGTTGGGAGGATCAATTAGTTTTATACTTTACACTTAATAAAGGGTTCTTCCCTTCCCTTCCCCTGTAATTATTAATTAAGAATATCTCTTCCTCAGAAACTGGAAACTGAGTGGATGCCCATCAGTTAGAGAATGGCTGAATAACGTATGGTATATGAATGTTATAGAATATTATTGTTCTACAAGAAACGAAAATCTGGATGATTTCAGAGAGGTCTGGAGAGACTTACATGAACTGATGCTAAGTGAAATGATCAGAGCCAGAAGATCATTGTACATGGCAACAACAAGATTATACAATGATCAATTTTGATGGATGTGACTCTTTAACAATGAGGTGGTTCAGGCCAAGTCCAATGGTTTTGTGATGAAAAGAGCCATTTGCACCCAGAGAGGACAGTGGGAACATAGTATTTTCACTCTTTTTGTTGTTGTTTCTTTACATTTTGTTTTCTTTACCTTTTTTTCCCCTTTTTGATCTGATCTTTCTTGTGCAGCACATTTGTGGAAATACATACAAAACATTGCACGTTTCACATATATTGAATCACTTGTGTCTAGGGGAGGGGGTGAGGGGAAGAGAATGGAAAAAATAGAATACAAGATTTTGTAAGGGTGAATGTTGAAAATTATCCATATGTATGTATATATTTATCTTTTTTATTATTATTATAGCTTTTTATTGACAAAATATATGCATGGGTAATTGTTCAACATTAACCCTTGCAAATAATTCTGTTCCAACTTTTCCCCTCCTTCCCTCCACCCCCTCCCCTAGATGGCAGGTAGTCCCATACCATGTATATATTTTAAAAATAAAAAGCTTTAATTAAAAAAAATAAGAAAGGAAAAGAATTTCTCTTCCTCTTTGTTATAACTAGCTTAATCTCCCATAAAAACGACACAAAACAAACAAAACAATCTATCAAATTTCTCTTATAAGTCAAGCATAGTCATATTACTTATATCAGGAAAAGATAAGTGAAACAGTTCTATATGTAATTATCATTCATTGATATTAATTCACATTTTAGATAAAATCTTAGCAAAAAGCACAGGAAAATATAGATATATATTTCACAGTGGTTAAATTAAATTGATACAAGAAATGAAAGGATGGTTCAATTTTAGAAAAAATTAATAATCCTATTCCAAAAATACCTCAAAACCACACTAATATCAAGATACTAAGTGGGAACTGTGGATGCTTTGACAAAGTTCAAAACTCATTTATCAAAAACAAAACTGTACAGCATGGACATATAAACATCAGTTTTTAAAATGTGATAATAGATATATGTCTGGCAGACCACAAATTATATTATAAAGAAGAAAATCATTTAAATAATTTGGATCTTTTTTTTAACATAGAAAAACTAAATCAGTGGAATATATTAGTTTAAAATAAGATTGATTTTAATAATCTAGTCTTCAATCAGCATAAGAACATATATTAGTTGAAAATGAATTCCCTATTTCATAAGAACTTCTGAAGAGCAATTTTGAAAATATTGGATTTTGAATAAATGTTAAACAATACTATCAGCTCAAAATGTTAGTGTTAATCTGACAAAAATCATGTCATCAAAAAGTAAAAGAGAATCTTTTTACATACCATGCACAGTCAGCAAGAGATAGAACAAAAGATAATTGCATGAAATTAAAAGAGGTGGAGTTTTTGGGGGGCAGGTTATTTTTTTTCAAAATAAAAACAATATATCTGGAAAAAGGAAAACTCAATCATAAAAAAAAATTTCCTTTAATATCTGATATTTCTGTTTTTCAGTCAGTTAGTCATATCGGATTCTTTATGATCCAGTGGAATATACTATAGTGGTTTGCCATTTTTTTCTCCAGCTAATTAAGACATTTAACTTACCCAGAGTCACACAGCTAGTAAATGTCTAAAGTTGGGTTTGAATTCAGAACTTTCTGACTGCAAGTTCAATACTCTATCCATTGAGCAATATAGCTGTCCCTCTGCTATGAGGGCACTAATAAAATTTATGAAACCCATCTCGCTGCCCTCTGATATGCAGGGAACTAATAAAATATATGTAATCAAGAATTATTCCTCAGTAGATGAAGATGTGAGCAAATAATTCCCAAAAGAAGTGAAAATAATTATCAATCATATGAAATACTGTTTCAAATAGAGTGAATAATTAGAATTTAAATAATATTTGTTATATTTGAGAGTAAATTATCAAAGGTGAGAAAAGACAGTAATACTCAATGTTGGTGGGTTAGGAAAATACAGGTTATATTACACCCAACTTCTTAAACTGTGGTTCACAACCCTATATAGGATCTTGTAACTGAATCTGAAATGATGATTTATTATTTATATACATGTTATATACCAATATAACTGGGGCCACATGACAATTTCTCAGGCAAAAATGAAGCCCTTCAATACATTATTGATGGAGTTGTGAATTAGTCAAAACTCTTTGTGGAGGCAATCTGTAATCACTTTAAGTGAGAAAGTAACAAAACATCTATGTATGTCCTTTGACTCAAGAGTCACTGCTAGTTATATATTACAAATATAAATACACTATTTTCATACTTAAAAGAAACTTGATTGATTGATTGATTGAGGGTAGTAGCAAAAAGTTGGAAAAAAAGTAGATTTATTTTAATACGATTGAATAAACAAATTACTATATCAGAAGAAATGATAATAATGAAAAATATATAAAAGAATGGGTAGAGAAATGAACTGATGCAAAGTGATATAAATAGAACCAGGAAAATAGCATTCATAATGTAGTCTGTTGTTGTTCAGTCATCTTTCAGTTCTCTCCTACGTTTTGTGACCCCATTTAGGTTTTCTTGGCATTATAATGGAATGATTTGCTATTTCCTTCTGCAGCTCATTTTGACGTAGTATGGCCCTTAGATATAATTTCAATGCCATCTAGTCTTGGTATGATGTAGTTAGAAATGTTATATTTCTTCTTTTAACTTCCCTTAGCCTCAGTTTATCTTGGATACCTAGGATGCTGAGTCCAAAAGATTGCTGATGGTCAGATAATAGCCTGCTGGTCAGAGATAATGGGATGCTTGAAGTTTATGAGTATCAGCAACTAAATATGTAAAATTAACACAAGTGCAAAAATTGGGTGGCTCCTAATGATGTTTCAGGTCTAAAAACACACCTCCTGAAGATTTCGCCCATGAGTTCTGCCCAGGTAACTATAGGTAGAGCAATTGTGCACAGAGTTACATAACCATTCATCATCTCCATTCCTAAGCCATAAAATTAGCCTATCGTGACATGAAGCACCTCATTTCTCTCATTTTTCGTTAGAAATTTACCTGTTTGTTCTTTGATATTTGTTAACTTTTTTTTGAATCCAGCCCACTTTTATTGACATTACAATTATAATAAATGTTGCCCCTTGAATTGAAGATGGATCCAAGCCTGCAAATTATTTTGAGATATCTCAAGACACTGGTGTGCAAACCCAACATTTTGGGGTTCACCTTGAAATCCAACAATTTTACACATAAGGAAACTGAGACAGACAGTGACTCACTTAGGGTCACACAGCTAACAAAATGTGTGAGGCCAGATTTAAACTTAGTCTTCCTGATTTTGTTCCAGTACTCTATTCAGTAAACTATCTAGCTGTTCTGTCTTCACTATGATAAAAACAATGTAAATGGAAAGCACAATTACATTGCAGACTTAATTCATTGTAATTATAATGATCATGCTTGACCCTGGGGAAAAAAATGAGAGAAATTATTCAGGCCTCTCTTTTTTCTTCCTTCCTTCCTTTCTTTGTTTCTCTCTTCCCTCCCTTTACCCCTCCCTCCTCCCTTTCTTTCTTTTTTTTAAGTGAAGCTCTTTGGATATTAAACATTTAGTCCAATGTCAGACCTGGTAGATATGCTTTTTAGTTTTGCTGAGCTGATAATCTTCTGTTTTTTTTTTTTTTTGAAAAATTCATTGTCATAAACAATTATGGTTGGGTAGGAGAGTGAAAATACATAAAAACAAAACTGAATAAAAGGGAAGAAAAACACACCCATTGATGACATTTTTGGACAAAATATTTTTGACTAAGTGATGAGGACTGAAGCCAGATTGTAAGGTTGAAAAATAAGTGAAAGAAAAAGAAAGGCAATGACAAAAGGCAGATTTTTTTTTTCTTTCTCAGAGTTTGATAATCAAAGGCCAGAAAAATGAAGGATAACATCTAGTAAATGATGTGCTCAAGTGAAAGATTTTTTAAATGGGGAGAGACTTATCCATGTATTAGGCAGCAAGGAAAAATGCTGGATAAAATATTCTGAAACAGTTATAGTGTTCATGTGTTAGAGGGATCAAAGCTTAAGGAAGAAAAAGGTCATCACTTTTTCAGATAACAAAAAAAGGAGACAATGGAAAATGTTTTAACATATTTTGAAATGTACAGTAACAGAGAGGATAGCGCTTCCAGCAAATTGCCTATATGTTCTCAATTACATGTGAGGTAAGATGCACATCTGAAAAGGAAAAAGTAAAGAAGGTTTACAAGGTTCATAGAAAGAAAATTTGATATATGCCTCTATTGAGAATATGCTAAAGAATGAATTACAGAATTTTAAAAATGTTGCCCTACAACAGTGAAGGCCTAGAAATTAGATTATGTTAATTTAATTGGTCTAGTTAGCACAGTTGCATACTCTAGGATGGAAAGAGGAGATAGATGATGGGAATAATGTAGGACTGGGGTATATAGCAAGTCACAAATAGTAACAAGATGGGAGGAGTGAGAAAAATAATTAAAACTAGAGAACAATTTAAATTTGAATTGCCTAATTATAGGATCAATATTGAAGACGTGAAATGAAGTCTGATCAGGTCTTGGGAAATACTCAGGGGGAGTGAAACAAATTTAAAGTTTTAATAATAAAAGGCTATGATCACTTAGAGAAAATTCAGAGTTTTTAGTAATGGAAATGGACCACAGAGTGGCAGTAAAATATTTCTATGTATTGCTATAGGAAGGCATATGTCATGGAGGTTGAGGTAAAGATGCTATAGTAAGCCAGGGACAACAGCAGAAATGGTGAAATACATAGGTATAATGTTAGAGGCAGAGAAAGAAAGAAAGATTATGAATCAGATGCTGACATACTTGAAAAAAAGAGAAAGAATAATTAAGAAAAGGTAAGTTAGCTGCCATTATGACTTGGATGGGGAAAACATCCAAAAAGGACCAATATCAGTGGAAGAGAACTTTCTGAAAGATGGTATGAGAAGGATAATGTGGAAGTGATAATGGTGAACAAGGAGTATACCTACTTACTTCTTCTAGTCTAAAGTGATGGGGAGCATGAGAAGATTCCTCCAATATTATAGAGGATAGGTGGGTGATTCAGTCTTTTGGAGAAACTTTGGGCCTCTAAAATTATCTGGAAATAGGAAGTTTGTGAGAAAAAGACCCAAGTGGTCTTAATTATATAATGCAGTAGCAACACAATGTAAACAGGTAGACCTGGACTCGAATTTAAGAAAGGCATAGTTGAATTGAATGGAGATAAAAAAAACGAGAGAAATAAAAATAAGCCTTTTACTTCAGCAGCCAAGGATTCTGAAGCATTAGGTTTGGGAATGTAAGAGTTTGCTTGTCAAAAGATGGTTACATGGTACCATTCTTTTGACTAGGCATTCTCACTCTCAAGGGTTTTATAAATGGCAGAGAGTGAAAATAAATTCACATAAATATGTGAGGAAGAAGACGGATTCAATCTGTTTTCATCTCATCAGCTTTTCCTTTAGATTAGGTCCTAACAGTAAGAAATCTAGTACTGTACTATTGGAGCTTGAATAACCTGAGAGTCTGGTTTGGAGGGGGCAAGAGTCTGGTCCTAGAGGTGAGGACCCTGATGCCTAATATTTTGACCCTGGATGTAAGAGGCTTTACATCCTCCAATCTCCCATTTTCATTCTGTATATGTTTTTATTTTTCCTAAGAATTTCTTGCAGGAAGAAAATCCATGAGTTGTGTTTTCTAGTCTCCTCTGCCATTTTCTCATTTTATTGTATTCCTTAATCTATTTACAATTAAAATTATGATTGTCAGTTTTTTTTATTATTCATTAATTTCCTTAGTATTCATTTTATCCTGTCCATTTAAGCAAGCAATTTTTAAATGCAATTAATTTTGCAAAGTATCACAAAATCTTTGATCCTTATTGTTCTTGAAATCTTTCCACATATTGATTACAAATATGAAAGAATCCCAAAGTCCTTGAATATACTTACATAATAATTTATGTTTTTATATTAATTTTATTTATTGATTGATTCCACCCTCTTTCTTGCTCTGACTAGAAAGTATGTTTCAAAATCCTTTCTTTTTCCCTTTGTGGATCTCTTTTCTAATAAGTATTCATTTACTTTTTTTACTTTTTTATCTATATGACTTTGAAATCTCTTCTGAAATCTGTTCTCCCATTCAAAGGTGATGAATTTTTGGGTCCTATACTATACTATTATAATCCTTAATAAATACACTTTAAATGATCTTCATTCACCCTAATTTGCCCTTATTTTATGTATATATAAAACATATAACATGTATATGTAAATGAATACATATAATAAGCATACACATAATTATTCATCTTATCAATCTAATTTTATTTGATTTTTAACTGTATTTTTAGGTTGAGTCTTTCATGAAATACAGTTCTATGCTTTCTCTTTATTATGGTATATCAGTACTCTTAAGGACAAACTACCCCATCTTTACGTTTATATAACTATTTCCTCCTACCACTATTCCAATCAGTATAGTTATTGATATGTAGTACACATTATTTCTACTAGCATACAATAGTTGTTTGAAGAAAGTTGTGTTCAATTGTGACTTTTACTGGAAAACTCAACCATATCTTGTCACAGAAATGTCCACCTACACTCTACTCTCCCAAAAAACATCAGGGGTACATTCTTCTTCACAAACACCTTCTAATTCTCTCTCCCCTCTCTCCTGCTCTCTCCCTCTCTCTCTTTGTCTGTTTGTCTGTCTCTGTGTATATGTCTCTCTTTTCATATCTCTCCCTGTCTCTTTCTCTGACTCTCTTTGTGTGTCAGTCTCTTGTCTCTCTGTCTCTCTGTCTCTGTCTCTGTCTCTCTCTCTCTCTCTCACACATACACACACACACACACACACACACATACGTCCTGCAGTTGCTTTAAAGACATCTTCCTTCCTCTGTGTTCATCGCTAGGCCATATGGGCTATATATTTAGCATTTGTAGGTCTCTTGTCTCCCATCTCTCCAGTAGAGTAGAGACACTTTTTCTATTTCGTTCTCTGTATAAAAGAAATTGATTCTCTTATAGGTGAGCATGGGATTTATTCCATGAAAATTAATTTGGCTTTTCCTTTTTTTGCTCTGCTTCATTCTTTAAGATATCCTTAACTGTTTGAGAGGTAATGCAGAAGTAGTGGACAGAGAACTGAGCTTGGAATCAGGAAGACCTAAATTCAAGTCCACTCTTTAATAGACTATTTTTATCCTAGTCCATGACAATGCAAGGGGAAGTCACTTTACTCAGTAGTGTATGGATTGCAGATAATTTACTTGGCCTAGAGCCATCTGTCTTATCCAAATAGCTAGAGAAGAAAAGTGCATTTTCCTGCCCTCTCTTTAAAACCTCTCTTGCCTTCAGATTCTCTTGGCACAGAACTATGGAATATAAACTAGGAGCTTACCACCAAGTCAAAGTATGCTTTTGATGTCACCACTAAATATGGAGCTTAGTGACATAGATTATGTCTCTTGTATAAGAGTCAGGTAGTTAAATTGAGTCATCACCAGGTTGATAATTATATCAAAATATCAAAGATTATTAAGCATGTCAAAGAGGGATTTTGATTTGTGTTATTAGGAAGAACAATGACACACAAACCATAGATTTTTGATTTACCAAAATGTCTTTCAGCAAGTTAAAAGAAAGGTCAGTGAAGGATCTCACTAATATAAGACATAACTATAAATAAAAAGCTATTCTCTTAAGACAGGGTTAATACTCTGTGTGGTAGGATAAAGAACTGAGTTTGAAGTAAGGAAGACCTGTGTATAGTAGACCTTAGACATTTATTAGGTAGGTGACTTTAGTCAGGACACATAACCCTATTTGTCTCGGTTTCCCAACATGTAAAGTGAAATTGAAAAGGAAATGAGAAACACTCCAGTACCTTTGCCAAGAAAACCCCAAATGGGGTCATTAAGAATCAGATATGATTGAAAAAAATTTACTACACATTATGTTAACATACCTGAATATATTTGATGTATGTGATTTTGTCTTAGTGATTGGAAAAGAGAATCATAGCCTTTAAACTGGGAAAAGACTTTGAAAATTCTACTCCTTAGTAAGGTAAGGCAACTTGAGGTTTAGTGTCTTCTTAAGGTTATACAAATGTAAATGGCAGGACCAGATTTCAGTCAGGATTTGAAACCACATTCTTTGATTTCAAATCCAAAGCTTTTTTTCTCTGTCTGTCATTCTGCCTAGGCATTATAGCACTTAAGTGAATTATTGGAAAAAATTAGTAAGTGCTTATTATATGCCAAGAACTCTTCTTCTGCTTGCTACCCATGAGACTTCAAGAAATCACAGCCTTTTAGGGCCTCAATTTTATGATTTCTTAAGAAGATGAAATTAATAAATGCTTCTGATAAGTCTGGTGGAGTACAGGTATGTTCTGAATTGTAGAACATGAATACTTGAAATTGCATACATGCTCAAGTTTCCCAGGGAAAAAAATTTGTTGAAGACCCCTGAACTAGATGATCTTCCACTCTAAAATTTAATTCTACGTTCCAACTGCCAAGATAAGATCACTCACATGGAGCATACTAAATCCACTGACAATGAAATCTCTCACTATTGTCTAATTTTGCCATTGGAGAGAGTGCTTAGCTTCAAATAATAAGCTACTCCTAACTTTGGATTATTTGAAACTTAAAAGGGTTACCTTGGAAACTCTTAAAAAATGACTTTCAGAGTCCATATGCCATAAGGAGTAAAAGCACGAACCTAACACCAAGTAATACTTATTGCCTAAAAACCTTTCTAATACTTGCTTGCATTGTTTTGCTCCTGCCATGTAGGCTCCTGGCCCAAATCTGGAGTTTTGTAGCCCAGGAGTATTTGAAAATTAAGAAATCATACATTTATCTTAATGGAATTATATTCTTGCAGCAGAACATCAAAAAGTTTCCATTCTTTACCCTCAATTTTGAAAGTTGGGGAATATTCATGGCAATAAACAAACTAAAACCAGCATCCTTTTCTTCCCATTTAGAAACCCAAGTTGTCAAAAGATCATTTAATAATGATCTCTGTTGTCTCTTAGCAATCTCTTAATGTGTTGATTTTCTTCCCCAAATGTATTTATTAGTTTGACAAAAGTTCTACCCTAAAGGGAAGACGATTTTCAATTATCCTATGCATTGATGCAAGCAATTAGGACAATTAGAAATGGCATGAAGAACTGTTCTGAAAGAGGCCTTTTTTTTTTTTTCACACAGCTCTAAAAATAAAGAAAGAAAAAGAAAAAAAAATTTCCTCTATCTGGCTGAGATTCAAGATTATGGTAATCTCTAACCACTCTTGTGGCCAAATGCTAGGTGAGTCCTTAGCTTGGAGTGGCGGGAATCTATATCAGAGAATTTAATGATATATACTCTGTCCAGCTCTACTAAGGGAGTGATCTTCATATGCAGATAATACAACACACATTTATGTGTACCTTTGTTTCACTTAATTCAGAGACATTTTAAAAAATAAATACATGTTTCACAACTAGCAGGTCTTGATAAAGTTAAAAAGTTTAAAAAGATTAGTTATCTACTGCCTTCCCATCATATTTGTTTCACCAGGCTTCTCAGGGAGCACATTATTCAGCTTTAGACAATCCCAAGGTAAAATAAACATTCATATACAGAAGCGGCAAGTTGGACTGCTCAATATATGCATGTCTATATTACACATATGTGTATATATACAGAGACACAAATGTCCCAATATGTACACACATTTAAATACATAATACATTTTTTAGCTAGATGTTATAGTGTGTAGAATTTCAAACCTGAAGTCAGGAAGATTCAAACACTCTCTACATTTTTAACCTGGACAAATTGCTTAACTATGTTAGCCTCATCAAAATTAAAATGATCTGGAAAAGGAAATGATAAACCACTCCAGTATCTTTTTCAAGAAATCTCAAATAGGGTCATAGAGAGTTGTTCATTACTAAAAAAGGCTGAACAACCACATATACATATGGATATGGATATATCCATATATATATATATATATATATGGATATGGATATATCCATATATATATATATACACACACACACACACACATATATATATATATATATATATATATATATATATATATACACACACACATGTCTTGTGTGTGTGTCTCTCTTTCTCTCTTTACATATATATATGTGTGTATATATATATATATATATATATACATATATATATATATAACATCTTCATAAACTTAACACAGACCCTTTAATCACATATACACACAAACAGTTATATGGGAGGAGAGTCCAGTATAGAAATCTCTTTTGAAATTTGTAAATATACAGGGATATAATTTTAGCAAGCAAAGATTCGAGGACACATTTTGATAATATAAACACTTCTCTTCCTAAAGCTTTCATAGTTGCAGAGCTGAAGGGGATCTTAGTTTCAGAATGTAAAATGACCTTAACATTATCTAATCCAATCTCATCATTGAAGAAATGAAGACAACGAGGTCCAAAGAGAAGTACCTTCTCTCATTTCACTGGTAGAAAATAGCACAGCTGAGACTTGAATACAATACTTCTGGCTCCAAGTTGTGATTACACTGAGTTGCTTTCCTGAGTTTAACCTGACAGTTATTTTGTTGTCTTTTATTGTAGCTTTTCAATACAGTTGTATTTGAATTTCTGTGTTATGACTTAGTAAACATATTTCTATTTTCCCCAAGATATAATGAGAAACTTTATCTTGTAACTTGTTGAAATTTCTCTTTCTCTTATCTAATAGGTTTTCAAGTCCTATTGATTTATTTTAAAAATGTCTGGTAACTGTGCATTCCCTTTCGCCATTGTTATCACTCTATTTGACATCATCCCATTACCTCTCACCTCTATTTTGCCTAACTGTTCTCCTTGAGTCACATTCATTTTTAATCTATCCTTTTTATAGTTTTTGAACTCATACTACAAATGTACTCTGATTATATCTTTCCAATTAAAATTCTTTGAGTTGTCCCCTACTGCATGCTAAATGAGATAAAAATTATTGATATTCTTCAGAACTGTATTTAATCTGCTTTTCAAAATTATTTTCTCAGTCTTTATTTTCTAGTAATCCTCTTCACTTGGGATTGCTAAGTAGTACAGGGGATACAGGTCCAGACCTGGAATCAGGAACATTCATATCCCACAGTTTGAAGCTTCAGATACTTCTTGGCTATATGATGCTGTAGAAATCATTTAATACTGTTTTCCCTAGTTTTCTCATCTGTAAAATGAGCTGGAAAAGGAAATCACAAAGCATTCCAGTTTCTCTACCATCAGAATCCCAAATAGGGTCACAAAAAGTCAGACACAACTGAGAAACAACCAAACAACAACAATCCCTTTCAAATATTGAACTCTTACAAGTGACTTTCCTAGAACTTCTACTCTCTCTCATAATTGTATATAGTTTGTCCTCTGTGGATGGTTTCACATCTTCTCTCTATACCGCTATATTTTATCTACTAAAGTTCCTTTTCAAAAAGACCCTGTTCAGAAATTGTTCTTTTTTTTAAAAAATATTTTATATTATTGTTTGATCTTCCCCATGTTTCCATTTTTGTAATTAAGTTCTCTCTCTCTTTGTCTCTCTCTCTCTCTCTCTCTCTCTGTCTCTCTTTATATATACATATATACATATATGTATATTTATATTAATCCTAACTTAAATATACTGGACCATAGATTTATAATTGAAAAGAACATTTTACTTCCAAAAATGTTTTCTAGCCCGATAGCCACATTTTATAAACGAGAAAAATAACAGCTAATTTATATTATTAATTATGTTATTAATATTTATTTTGCTATCATTATATCTAAATATTAAGACTTGAAAACACTTTACACTTTGGCTCTCATAAAAGCCCTATAAGGTAGATTTTATTATTATTATTATTCTTGTTTTATAGATAATGAAATTGACTTCCCCAGAGCCACAAAGCTAGTTAATGTTTGAGGCAAAATTCAAACTTAAGTCTTCCTCATTTCAAGTGCTATGCTTCATTCATGGTGCCACCAAGCTGCTAAAATATTTTTTAAAATAAGATATTAAGTGACTTTCCTAAGGTTGCATAGTTAATAAGAATTGAAAGTCAAATTAAATCCTTCATTTTCAGGAATGCTGTTGAAATTAATTGATAATTTCCCAAAATTTTCTTCAAATTAAGAGTAGCATACTCAGGTAAAATCTCCTAGTTAAACTGGATGATTTCTCAGGGGCTTTTCAACTCTGTATCTATGATCCCATTAAACTAATATAGGGTGTTGTATATAATTTGTGTTTAATAAATGTACATTGAATTTATCATTTGTCCAAGATCACATATCAACTTAGTAACAGAATAAGAACTATTAAGTTTGTACCTTGATTCTTCATTTAGTAGTCTTTATTCCACTACCCATATAATTTGTCCCTCTATAACCAATCAGTTCAACTTCTACTAGAGGAGATAAAACACATGAAAACTTATATTAAACTATCTATTCCTGGAACAGGAAATTAATTTTCAATAATAAACCTTTTAAAAAAAAACCTCTATTAAAATTAATTGATAATTTGCAAAAAAAAAATTCTTCAAATCAAGAGTAGTGCATAGATTTTTAGTAGGTCATCTTGAGACTCTCTCCATTAACTTACAGTAAAAATTCCATGATTAAAATAGTTTTTTTCAATAACTAAAGCAGCTACATGGAAACTTTTAAAAGGTGCTATTTATAAAGAATTGAGTGACATTCCCCCCCCATGTCTCTTATTGTTTTTGTTTTTGTTTTTAAATCAAAAATATTTGTGACCATCAAGCACATGGTTATGAACTATGATAATAGCAAGAAAATAGGATTTCAAATTCTGAAGCAGTTTTCATAAACAATCAAGTCAGCATCATTGTTCATTAATGGAAAATCATGAAGAATATAGGAGAGAAGAATCTTCTTGACTGGAGCTTTACTGAAGATTCATCTAATGAACTGTACTAAAAACTGGATTAAAAGCTATTGATGAGGTTGTCTCTTGTTTGCCAATCATCATTTTGGCTAAAAAGACAATTGACAATTTATCTTCTTAGCCCAAGATATTTAATTATACCAGTGCTTAAACTAAAATTGCAAAACATAATATAAATGGGGTCCATTCTAAGCAAAGAGGCCACAAGAGGTTTATCTACTTCAGAAAGTTTGTTTACTCCAATATTAAATCAGATTCTGTAGTTGGGTGAACTAAACAGATGATTGGAGGACAAAATAGAAATCAATCCATTTAATAAAATGCCCCGAAAGTTTAATATACATGAACATAATAAAACATGAAAATAAACAGTTGTGAATGTTGTGAGTTGAGAATTGTTTCTAGAATTGTGTCTTATTAAAAAATCTTGAAGATACTGAATCACAGAAAGTGTCTTTCACTTTGTTTACTCCTTCATTTGGTCAATTTGAACTTTCTTTCCTCCTTTGTACACTAAATCATTTATTTAGAACTAGAAATAACATTATTGATATCAATGAATTTAACTGCCTTATTTTATATCTGAGAATCAGAAGCCCAGGAAGGTTAAATGATTTACCTAGGCTTACATAGTTGGTGACAGGAGTAGGAACCCAAATCTTGCTAACTTCATGTCTAGTGCCCAATCTACTATGCCATGTTCTCCTTAACGCTAAAAACTGTTTGTATTATTACTCCCACGCTTCTTTTTCAAACTTGAACTTATATTTATTTCAACCATTTTCTAGACTCTACTCTTGACTTCTTTACTCCCTTGTATTTGTAATTCTCATTGAGTCAGTTCTCAATGTTGGACTATTGTCTCCTTTTCTCTTTTCCCTTTAAACAGTTAACAATACCTTTATATTTTTCCCTTTGTTTTACTTGAGGAAAATGTAAAATAACATCTCTGCTTTTATCCATAATCCTATATGCTTTTCTCTAAATTGTGTCATGGATCATTCCTATTATCTATGTTATTCAAATGTTCCACAATAGTGTTAGACATGTAGTAAGTTCTTAATGGTTACTTGCTAAGTTGATTGTTTGATTACTTGAATCATATTCAAGTCTCACTAAGTTAAAAAAAAATTATTTGATTCATCCTCAAAGTATCATCCCATATCTATCTTTTCTTATATTGCTAAAATTTAAGAAAGATTTATCTCCATTTGATATCTTCCTTTCCTCACCAAATTACCCCAATTTTTGCGCCCTTTACCACTTTGATCACTCTCCTGTGGACATTGTCCAGGCTATTAAGTCCACACTTGCTCTTTATCATTTTATCTTATCAGTCAATTCCTATATCTGATATTGAGAATAATAGGTAAAATTTCAGTATTTTATACAGTGATTTCATTATATAAAGCTAAAAATTGGACTATGAAATATGGTACTGTAAAATTTTTTGGATAAATATTAGATATAATAAGACAGGAATTTGAATAATGAGCAACCTTCCATCAACTATCAGTAATGGACACAATAAAGTGTCTAATGTCTGTGTGCTTTAGATAATAAGTATTATCCTCAGTTCAGAATGTGCTAAATAAGAAAACTTGATGCAGGAGTGGGATCATCACAAAAATGATGATTCTATACAATTCTATCTGATTATCTGTTATTCCTTCCAAATGGTGGCCATATTTATTTATTTATTGGACATTTATTCCTCTGCTTGCTATATTTTTTTTAAATGTGTTAATCATCTTTGTGGTCAAAATTTCATAAGAATTTAATGGCTCTCCAGAATTTCCTGTGTATCCACTTTGCTCAAGATAGTATAAGTAAAATGATTTAATTCATTTATAATAGCAATCATAATAATTATTGATAATGCACAATAGACATGAATTCAGTAGTTCATTACTAAGGCATCATTTTTAATTTCTAGATTCGGAGAGGAAATGCCTAGCCCCAACAATGGAGTTCTTTCTATTCATATAATTAGATGCTCATATGAAGATTTTTTTAATAAAGAACAAAGCCATATAAATTACCTGCAACAGAAGCTATTCAGCTAATACCCAAATTTATTGATTCCTTTGCTTATTTCCCTCTTTCTAGAATTATCTAAACAAATGAGAGAATGTGGCTCAAAGGGTTGAAAGCTCTAACATTCCACTGCCATCTTGGCAGAATGTCATTGGACTCTCTGCTGATTTCAAAATTGCTTTATTGTGCAATTTAGGAGGACTTGGGGAACAGGTTCTACAATAAGAGGCAGCTGGTCTAAACAGGTGTTGCAGAAAATGATAATCCTATTTTGATTAATCCTTGGTTGTTTTCTTTTTTCTTTTTCTTTTTTTCTTTCTTTCTTTCTTTCTTTCTTTCTTTTTTTTTTTTTTTTTTTTTTTTTTTTTTTTTTTTTTTTACGAATCATCCTTTCGTTATGCATGACAGGTATCCAAATAATCAAATGTACCATTTTCTCTGTGACAATTTAAGCTATTGTCAGGAGTAACACTAGAAATTAGTAAATTCTGCAAGCCCAAATCATTTTTTTATAGAAGTGGGCTCACAACTCCCTCAATTCATGCATTTATTGGAAAGCGATAGATGTAGATAGAGATGAATATATATATGCATATATATATATATATGTCTTTATAAAGTTTATAAAGTTGCTTATATTCTAGTAGTAGTTATAAATGTTTATACAATGCCTTACCAATTTGTATAAACATTGACTCAAAGTGGAAAAAAGGATAGTGTCATGTTAAATAGTATGTAATAGGGATGAGAAATATGTATTTAACATCTATATAAAAGAACGATGCCTTAACTAGTCTTAAAAAGTGATGCATTTTTTTACAGATTCATTTTCTGTTGTATATCAATATGTTTATAAAATTTTCCCTATTTCTTCTTCAATTCTGACATACTCTTCCACAATATCTCTTGAATCCAGTTGATACTGTGTTCTCTATGACAATACACTAGTGTTAGTCTTTAGCTAACGTATTTCAAAACTGATATGGATAATGAAGAAATAAGCATAAGAAGAAACATTATCATTTTTATATGTATCATAGACTACTTAAAGAATCTAATGAATGAATAAAAAATGAACCAATTAATAACGTCAGCAAACTTGCAATCCACATAAATTATCAAGTTTCTACATAATACCAAATAATACCAATAGGAAGAGATAAATGGAAAAACTCTATTTCAAATAACTAAAGAATATGTAAAGAATTTCATAGTTTACCTACTAAGATATACAGAAAAACTATCTAAATACAATTGCAAATAACTGTTTCAGAAATAAAGACAAAACTAAATAATGAAAAATAATTATTGCTCATAGGTAGAATGAATCAATATAATAAAAATATCAATTTTAACTAATTTATTAAATAATTTAATGACAAAATGGTCAAAAAGCCAAAGGATGACTTTACAAATACAGAGATGACAATACAGAAATTCTCATAAAAGCAAAACTCTGAAGTACCTCAAGGGAAAAGATAAAAAGAATTTGGGATGAAGAAGATCTGAAATTAAAAATAGTACTAAAAATAGTAATTCACAAAACAGTTTGGTAATGGTTAAAAACAATACATAGATCTATCAGTGGAATAGATTTGGTATATAACATACAAAAGCAACTCTACTGCCTTATTATCCAATAAACACAAAGACTCAATTACTGAGATAAGTATTTGACAAAAACTTCTGTGATAATTAGAAAGTAGTATGGAAGAAATTCACCTTAGAGCAATATTTCACAGCTGATAAGATAAAATCAAAATTGAGATATGAGTTAAATGTAAAAGGTCATATCATAAATATATTAGTGAAAAATAGGGGGAATATACTTATCAGATGTATAAACAAGAAAAGTTGGTAATCAAAGGATAGAGAGGATCATAAAGGAAGAAATTAGTCTTCCAACTGATTTCCATAGCTCCCTTCCAATCCATTATTTATAAGATTGCCATATGAATATACTTTATACAGAATTTAAACCATATAATTTTTTTTTACTCAAAGTCATTCAATGGCTCTCAATTTTCCATGGAAAGTCTAATTACCTTATTCTGACATTTAAAGTCATTTAAACTTGTCATGTTTCCTAGTGTTTCCTTATATTTTCTATTTGATTTCCTCTTTATGTGTGTATGCTGTATGTGCATATCTTCTATTTATATATCTTCCATATGTATTATTCTCTGGACAAATGGATAATGCCTTTATACTTGTTCAATTGTTTAATGAGTCTATCTGGTTGCATCATTCCCTATGCTGTGAATGCCCCTTCTCAAATCTTCCCCATCCTTTTTGACTTAGCTCTTCCAGGAAGTTTTCCCTTATCTTTCCAGAAAAAAAAAATGCTCTTCCCTTCCTCCAGTTTAAAGAAATACAACATTTTCCTCATTAGCATATTTATCATATATTCTGAAGTGAAAGATTTTTGATGTGTATTTTCACATAACTGCTTATGATTGGTTTCCCTTTATTGTCTGTAAGTGCACGAGTATCAGACACATTTCTTAATTATCTTTGTATTTTCTCCAATCTTTGCATTTAGTATTTTTAAAATGTCTTATAAATAAACAAATGAATGAATATCAATGCAAACATTGGGTTTTCAATTTCTTCTTTCTTATTCATGGTTTAATGTAATCAAAAAATTGGATGAAACATCATATTGGATCAAAAAATTCCATATGTTACATTATTTATTCTCACCTTCACTTGTGCTGGCACATA
Organism: Antechinus flavipes; assembly: GCF_016432865.1. Classification (NCBI taxonomy): domain Eukaryota; kingdom Metazoa; phylum Chordata; class Mammalia; order Dasyuromorphia; family Dasyuridae; genus Antechinus; species Antechinus flavipes. The sequence goes on along the minus strand of NC_067399.1, from coordinate 286,569,443 downwards.
GTTCAATTTTAATCTACAATAAAACAGAAAATATGAAAAAAAATTTGGGTCACTGCTATTTTGTATAAGTTAGTATTAGAAAATCATCAGTTGAGTAGTATTTTGATGAATTGCACTCATAAGCAAACTATAAAGGACATCTTAAAATTGAGGTGAGGAGACTATGTGTCAGCCATTTAGCTTTTCTCTTCTGACATTATGATTCTAATCTGGAAACTATCACCAATTAGCAAAAGCAGGAAATAAAATTCCAGATAACATTTACTTATCTACTAGACTGAGATGTCCTTTGTAGTAACAATGTAAATGACAGTGACAGGATCAAGTATGCGACCTCATAGCAGAAAAGGACAAAACATCTGGCTTACTTAGACAGATAGTCAATATCCACATATTTCCAGAGATTTTGTCTTCATTAAAGATGCTGTGAAAGGCCAGTTTTGTCAGGGGCTAGTTAAAAATTATATGAATTCATAACTAATATATGCAATGTTTAAATGTAATTTACTTTCCATCTCTTACTATTTGCCACACCATGTTCTTGCCCTCTTTTAAGAGATATTTTCTTTCTGTAAGCTTCCTTAAGTATATAAGTAATGAAAAAAAGTTCAAAAATAATCATTTTTTTGCATATATAAGATATTGTGTGTGAGAATCAAAGAATGATAGACAGACATAGAGAGGTAGTGACACAAAGAGACAGACACAAACATAGATATAGAGACAGAAAGACATAAACAGAGACAGAGGGACAGAAATTGTATAGAGACCAGATTATAATAATTAAGCAGTCTAGCCTTACCTCACTTGCTACTTAAAATCAAAGAATGTCTTTAGGTTTTTTTTAGTCCAGTCACAAAGTTAAAGACTTAGTCTCCATATTGAATTTGTTTATTGCCATATTCAAAAGATGAATTAAAATCTTTCAAAGATGCATTATATTTCACTATTCCATCATTACCATCTTCAGTCACATACTGAAAAAGTTTAGGAGGCATATTATCTAAACAGGCAGTGCAACCTAATTACAGCACTAGACTCAGACTTTCAGCAAAGCTGGATTTAATTTCCATTTCTAAACATTACTATGTGACCATAGGAAAAACCTTTAGCTTCCTTAAATTTGTAGTTTACCCATTTATAATATGTAGATAAAAACTGGCACATGGTACCTATCTCACAAGATTGATGTGAGCTCAGATAAGAAAATTTGGAACATGTCTTTCAATCGTTAAATCACTATATAAATGTCAAGTACTAGTAGGATCTAGCTCTTAGGCTTTAAGTAATTGAACACAGAGAAGAGAGACCAGTGAAGTTTTGCGGTGGCCAAAATACAATACAGACTTCAGGGATAATAATGCAAGTGGCTAGGCATAAATAGGCAAGAATGAATATCCTAACTACCTCAATTAAGTTGTTGTTGTTTTATGCTGACCAAAGAAGATCTTTTGAAGGTCATTTTACCTTGATCCTCTAGAATACTATAAATTTGGGGGTTTTGGATTTTTTTAATCCCATATGGTTAACAAAACCAGAAAAAGACAACAGAAGAATAATTTATCTTGACCTTAGACATTCAACTTGTTTTTATGATCTTCCTGGCAAGATGTATTACTTTGACTATACATTAAAAGAGGCTATTTGTCATAGAGAAGTTTTCTTGCTAGTGCTTCTTATCAGTTGGCAACAAAGAACAACAGATAACCTATAGAACTAAAGTCCAAGAAATAGTAGCAGAGTATAACTCAGTGAAAAAGCTCAATAGAGGGAAAGAAACAGAAATTTGGAGATGCAATGTTCAGTCAGACATGGTACTACATCCAGCAGCCTCATAATATCACTATAAAATATCAGAATCTCTGCAGTGCTGGTGGTAGAAGATGAATTGCCCATGTGTTTTCTGGACACAGAAATGGCTAGGTATGTGCCTTCCATATCTGTGACCTTTCTGGGATGATTCATGATGTGTTTGCCCTATAGTTTTCTAGTGTCTGTTCTCTCTTGCATATTTCTGAATCACACTTGATCCCCTCCATGTATAAATTTCTTTTTATTTCTTTTTTTGATTTTTCTTTTATTTTTAATTTATGTAATAAAATAAGCATTTTATAACATAACATAATAAAAAGATGATTGTATATGAAATTGCAAATCTATTATGCATAACTTTCTATTCCTTTTAAATATATTATAAAATTATCATGTAAATTTCTTTTTTCTCTCCCCTTCCACCTTAGAGATGGCTACCATTAGACACAAATATGTATATATATGTAAAATAATATATTTATTTATCAGTTTTTTTCTCTGGATGTAAATATGTCCTTTGTAATTAATTTGAGTATTTATGATAGTCAAAATTACTTATTCATTTAAAATTATTCTTAAAACAATAATGCTGTTAGTCTGTTGTATATATCTTTCAAACATGTTTCCATATTATACATTTTATCTGAATCTGTGCCCTGCCCCTACTGGTAATGGTAATGTGAAAATAACCCGTGGAAGAATTTATCACATATGTGCATGAGGGAAGGCTTTCCATAGACACTTTATTATTTTGGTTAATGCCTTCAGTTTTGCTGTAGCAGGGGTCCTCAAACTATGGCCTGCAGGCCAGATGCGGCAGCTGAGGACGTTTATCCCCCTTACCCAGAGCTATGAAGTTTCTTTATTTAAAGGCCCACAAAACAAAGTTTTTGTTTTTACTATAGTCCGGCCCTCCAACAGTCTAAGGAACAGTGAACTGGCCCCCTATTTAAAAAGTTTGAGGATCCCTGCTTGAGTATCCTCGCTTACTGGCTTAAGTAAAGACATCTGCGGGCTACTCATGAGCTATGGTTATGAGAGGGTGATGGCCCAAAGTTGTCTTCAATCTAGATAGCTTTTTGGAAGCACAGTATCGGGCAAGGCTTCTCTTCTCTTGTCTTGTCTTCTCCTCTCCTCTCCTCTACTGCCCTCTCCTCTTTTCTTCTCTTTTCTTTCTCTTTTCTTCTTCTTTCCTCCTCCCTTTCATTTTTCTAATATATTTGACACATATACATAGATGATATATGTTGATATGTTCTGCTATAGTAATATATGTGAATGTTTTATACATGATTATGTGCACTGTGTGTATATATGTGTGTGAGTGTATTCCTCATATTTTGGAAAATGTTATAAAAAGTATCCAAGGAATTTCTTCCAATAAATTCATTTTCTCCTGAAGGCATGCAAAACTTAAATTTGAACCCAAATTGTTAAAAATTTAATATTAAGACTAAATGCATTGGGATAGTCTATTGGGGAAAGCAGAAATTCAAATCTGCTAATTTCTGTTTCTAGATTTGGTACATAATTGCATGATAAGGACTCAAAGACAGCTAGAAGTAGCATTCAAAATGTCCTTCAAAATTGTGGTATTCATTCTCAGAGCAATTAGCATTAAAAATTCCAAAGTGGGTAGAAGTACAACAATAAATTATGTCATTGGTAATCCAAAAAGAAAAGTGAAAAAAATATATTTCCTATTCTTAAAGCAAACACTTCTTTTTACCTCTCTGAAATTTAAACTTTTTCTTCTTTTTGTAATCCTATTTTCTATTCCTGTCTATGAGTCCCTGAGAAGAAAGTTCCAAGATACCAGAAACTTGTTTCTCCCTTTAAATTTTATTGAGGATTATACTTGCCCTATATAAATTTTAATCTTCCTCATAAGATCCCTGCAGGAAAGACTAGAAAACTTACCTCCAGATGTGCTGTGGCTATGAAATCACCTCTCAGATGAACATAATGACCAGCAATTCTCAATTATTTTCTTTGTTGCTTTCCCCTACACTCTGCTTAGCTTTTCTTTTGCTGGCAAGAATTGAACTAAGTCCCACTGAAATGCGCTTAGTTCCTTAAAGACCTACAATTCATCATTAACTGGAAAACATCCTGGTTTGTATCTCAGTATTACACTCAAGAAGTATCCAGTAGAATACCTCTATGCACATGTAAGACAGACTGAGGCAATGCTTAAAGTGAAGTGCTTTCATTATAACAAGCTGCTGAATTATTTACACCAATAAAAATTTATCTGCTGGAGTCTCCTAAAAAAAAATTATTCTCTTGGTATCTAGAATTATTGCCTGCAGTGAAATAAGGATGCACAATTCTCCCATCCCTGATGCACCATAGGAACACTTGAATTACTCTCCTCTCTCTCATTGTCTTGTTTTGTTTGGAGGAGGGAATTTAAGAAAATTAATGCTTAGTTGGACTGAAAGTAATGACCAGAGTGTAGCATCCTTATCTCCCTAACAAACACCTTGCCTGGTTTGATGTTTTCAAGCAGGGGTCAGAACACAAAAATTGCATTGCCTGTCTTTTTGGCACCATTTCAAATGACCACAGTAGGGCATGACATTTCCAAAAAATGCAAAAGAAATTAATTTCCAGCATCTGTTGGCACATTGAATGATATAAGCAAAGGAAACAAAAATTATTCCCAGATTTTTGAAACAGATAGAAAAGCTAAGAAAAATAGAAGACTACTATCAGGTTTCAGCTGTGGAGGATGACATAAAGTCACTAGTTTATTTTAATAGTGGGTTCTTCTCTATAATGAATAATTTGACAATAAATTAAAGAAATCTAATTTGGGGGACAGAAGGGTAGTGGAAAGTATGTCATCCATGGTGAAAGGGTGAATAACTAGAAAATGGAATAAAGATATAAGCAATTTCCTTGGCTTGATATTTTTATGGTTTAAAGACACACATGACAGCCTGTGAATTAATTCATTTTCTTCTTGGTGAGAATTATGATTACTGGTCAAGATCTGAAATTGATATCATTAGGAGAGGTTATTTCAATACTTTGTTACAGACACATTATATATAATAATTTACTATCCTACTCCCCCAAATTACAATTTCAAAGTAGATGATCTTTTGAAGCTCAAACATTTTATAAAGTGGAACAGAATAACCAAGAAAATATCTGCTTAAATACTTTTTACATTATATTTCTCCAGAAATGACTTGTCAAGGTCACAGTCTTCATATACTGATATCCCCTTTGATATCCTGGAGCAACTGTTCAATTTACATGTTCTAAAAATTTACCATGTTCCATCATTCTACTATTCATCATGAACAACCTTGCTTTCTCCCCTTTTACTCTCCCTCTAAGATCAAGTAGATCTATTTGCCCCAACATTATGACATGGAAATCACCCACATTTTATGACTTTCTATGACTCTTGCAGGAAATGTTCTTATTTGAACTCAGATCTGTCTGATTCTAAAGTGACATGCTAACCACTTTGCCCCTAGAAGATGCTTTAAGTTAGTATAAACTAAACAATAATAAGAAATAGCTATAAGTATTTAGGCTACTTTGGACTAAGTATCACAAAAGAATTTGGGATAATAATTCATATTTCTTATAAATCTCATGTAACTCATAATTCTCTTGAATGTTTAATCCCATTCATTCCAACAAACACTTGTTAAATATTTACTATAGAATTCATTCAAATTGTGGCATTATGGACATAGAGCTAGCTGGCTTTGGAGTTAGGAAGAACAAGGTTCATTTCTAACATTGGCTATATCCTACCTTTTTCAGTCGTTAAGCCTCTTACTGCCCCAACAAATTCTCTAAAATTCTGAGTTGCCAATAAGATAAACATTGGTGGAAAAAGCTCTTCTCTGGGAGCTAATGAAATTGCAGATCCAATAAAACAAAGAAACGAAAATGTCAGGCATAAAGCTAGGTGCTGAGGATAGATAAGAAAAGAAAAATAAAACAGGCCTAAAAGAGATAACATTCTACAAAAAAAGAATCTAATGTATATAAGATGTAAACAACTGTTACAATAAATTGATCATGAATGAATGTTTTATGTGCTTTAAAAAGAATATTAATTTTCTCTAAAAATGCTAAGTTTCAGCAAAAAATGAGAAAGCATAATAATGGCTGCAAACCAGGCATGAAATTCTTCAAAAAGGATTTCTAATTTGTCAGTCAAATGTTTATTAAAACCCACACAAGTCCACCAATGCATTACTAAAATATTAGAATCACAAGAGGCAAATGAAACCTTAAAGTCAGAAACTAAATTAAGCTCTAAATTTCCAAGTAATAGCTCATGAAATGTATCCTATGAAATAGGCAGACCATATGTAATGTGTTTTGGATTCATTTCCTTAGCAAGGAAAAAAAAAGCCATTTTATTTAGAGCATGATTATATATTTGGGGAGGGTACATGTGTTGGAATGTAACACCACACAGACATATATGCTAAGTATAGAGGTAATTATATATCCAAATATGCTAAGTATATATTACATATATGCTAAATATGTGTATATACACATGTATATAATTAGCATGTATAATATATGGTATGCATAGATATTCTATATTTGCATAACTATATACTTAGCATATGAACATTAAAATTAAGCTACACATTAGATGATCATGAATTAATAAAATTGTGCCTTAATAATTTACATTATTATACTTTGAAGTAAATGTAACTATAATTCAAACTTCTCTTTACTTTTTGCCACATAATCAGTTATGTAGCATTCCTACAAAATGTACATTTCAAAGGAATTCTAAACAAATTTAGAAAAAATCAGATAATGAAACATTTTATAAGTAAGTGGAAGTCCAGGTTCAATGTGCTACTACTTATTAAAGACAAAACTTAAGTAAAATTATAACTAATGAAAGGGTCAAACTCAAATGGAGTTACCTGTTGAGTGATACCTGGCAGTGTGGTTCTCAGGAATGCCCATCATCAAAGATTTTAAATTAAATTCTAGATCAACAACTGGTTCCTATTATTGACTTTTCTTTATTTATGCAGTTATACCTGAGCAGTTTACTTATAAATTAGTAATTTGAGGCTAGATTAAATAACTGTTGGAAATCTTTTAAAGGTTGCTGATCCCGTTATTGTATAATTTGTATCTATTGCATATCTAATTTATTATTCGGTCCCATTATTTAAATGGAAGGAAGTGAGGAAGAGAAGCACTCGCACTAATTTAGATTTTTTAAAACTGAAATTCAAAAGAAAGTGGTGGCTCGCTGAAATGACTCTGAGCAAATTTGTTTTATTTCAAACTATAAATACTAAGGAACTTTCTCAGCAATAATGGCTTTGTGTGCTTTCTTAAGAGACATTTTTAATTCAATGTTATTAGAATATTGCCATGGGAAAAGGCTATCTTTGCAGCACTATATAATTGTGAATTTGTTAATCACATCTTTGGAAATCTCCATAAAAGCAATGTTGCATATCTCTGAACCCATTCATATATAAGGAAGAAAATAAATAAAAAATATTTTCTTATGTTAATTTTCCCAATTCTCTATTTATTTGATACTTCACAGCAACAACAACTATTAATAGCACAAGTTGCTCTAGAAAGCATGAAGTATTAACAAAGAACTAAGGATATTTCCAGATGCTTGGAATTGGCTGAAGTGGGAAAAAGAAAAGGAATCAGCACTCTGTGTTGTATCTTCAAATCCTTACCACTTTGACCATTTCTACCACCATCTCTGATTTCTTCCTACTTTTCAGAGCAAAGATTTAGGAAACAAACTTCTTGATTTCATAATCAGTCTGTGAAGAGACTTCAACAGTGAAGTAGCTAAAGAAACTATCATGTACCACTGGAGAGGAAGAGGAAGAGCAAGGGAAGTTATCCAGGCATGAAGAATAGCCAGATGGAATATCTATGGAATGCTAAAGAAGCCAGTATCACTGGAAGGAAGAATAAATGCAGGAAGATATAAAACCAGAAAGGTTAGGGTTGGGGGAACAAAGGGAAAGGCTAAACAGAGGGTTTTGTATTTGATCCTGGAGGCAATAGGGAGCCACTGGAGTTGCCTAAGTAGAGTAGATGGAGAGAAGTGACAAATAAAAAAGTAACTTTTGCCACTGTGAAATGCACTGAAGTTAATTTTCCTGAAGGAGCTCAGTGAGTATACAAATGATTATAAAATAAAATTGCGGTGTCTTCAGATACATAAACCCCATATTAAAGAAGTAATTCAAATATTTCAAGCATTTGTCAGACTAGGTGGCCCACTGCATTATTCAGACTAAGATTTTAGGATTCTTCTAAAAGTTGAAAAATGTTTTGAGAGTTTGTAGGAAGAATATATTGCTTCTATTTGAGAATTTAACAAATTCACAGAATTACTGATAAAAAGGGAAATGATAAGAAATCTGGCAAATGTTTAGAGCTAGATTTCATTTAAGTCAGTCCATGATTACCCTGAAAGTTTGAATGAATCATTTTTCCTTAGTACATAGGAAAGAAAATATCAAAGATTAATGGATTTGGCCAAGATTAAGGGAAAAAAAGAATCTAATGCTTTTGTAATTTATACTCCTTCTAGACTTAACATAGTGAAAAAAACAGATTTAAAGGAATATAAATAAAGTGATATATTTAAATCTATAAAGTCAAATCTCATAGTTATGTTTCAAACTTCAATAAACATTTTTACATAATGCTTAGATATATGATCATATTAAATATTAACACCATCATTAGTAACACAATAACAATAGTACAAATATATAATATTTTAAGTGTTTCACAAATAACCCATTCATTCTGTACCACTTTGTAAGGTAAGAAGCATGGATATTCTTATACCCATTGTATAGATATGGAAACAGGTTTAAGAAGATTAAATTATTTGTTTAAAGTTAAATAACTAATTGTACAAAGAAGAAATGGGACCAAAAATATGTCTTTGGCCTCCAAGTCCAATTCCTTCCACAATGTTCCCACTAACAGACTAGTCTCAGAATCCATGTTGATTAAAAGTTTATAAATGAAATGACTTTGGAGATTTTTTGATGCTTTATTTCAATAATCAGATCCCCTTAACAGGATACAAGAGGGACCTAGCACACATTAAACTCTGCTTCTTAGTGGAATACTAGAAACTTAGTAGTTCATGGTTGTTTTTTAAGGAAAACACTGGGACATTGTTAAAGTTTTATAACTGAGTGTGTGATTTAAAAGGGCTTTGAATTTGGCATCAGCCTTGAGTTCTAAGATCCTCTATCTGCTTCATAAGACCTCTTGTTTTTGTTGTTGTAATCTTTTGTGAATCAAGTAATTTCTCTTGATCTTAATTCACTGATCTGCAATATTTTCCATAATAAAAAGTAAAGATTGACAGTAGGATCACATATACACCACCAGGTATGTCTAAAGTTTTACCCCTGGAGAAATACCAAAAAATTGCCAAGATTCAAAAAGGGAATAACAAGTCTTTTATGACCAACCTCCACATAAAATCAATAACTAATATGTCTACAAATATGAATTAAACAAATAGTTGAACTAAAGAGAATTTTTAAAAATAAAAATGGAAGGTGTGATAGTAAATAAATAATTCATCATTACAACAAATTACAAAAGGTTTATCTTTATGAAAACATAGTTTGCAATGACGAGCCATGATTCTGTAGTATTAATGATAGAGCATGGCAAACACCTAGTGAAAGAATGATGCTGCAATCCAAGTACAGAACAAAATGACATTTTGGACATGACTAATGCAGGAATATGTTGATTTTGTTTTTATTCATTTTAATCATGTATAATATTTTGATTGTCACAATTTTCTCCAGTGGAAAAGAGAAAATATGTTTTTTATAAATTAAAAATAAATTTTAAAAAGAATAATAGTAGAATTTTAAATTATTCCTGGACCATATTCTCTGAATTTCACTTTTAAAAATAGAAAATAAATCAGCAGAGCCAGATGGCAGAATGAAGACAGGGACTTCTCCAAACTCATTCTCAAACTCCTTCAAATAATTTTAAATAATGACTCTAAACAAATTTTAGAGCATTAGAACCCACGAAAAGATGTAATGGAAAAATTTTCTAGCAGAAAGAGTCTTGGAGGTTTGGTTGGAAAGGTCTGTTACACGAGAATGGATCTGCAGCAGAATCATAGCACAGATTCTTGCCAGCACCAGAAGCAGGCTGTGGGGCCACTAAAACTGTGACAAGGTCTGGATCTCCAGGCCTCTTCAGTCCACAGACACCAAAGACAACTCAGAAAAAAAAGGTCTAGCTCACTAGTGTCAGGGCAACCCCAGAAAATTAGTGTTAATTTTTTGAAGATCATGAATCAACAGTCACAGCAATGACTGCAGTAACACTACAGAAACATCTGTGGCAGAAGCAGCCCACATGTAGGGAGGCCAAAGAGCTGGTCAGATGGAAATTGCAGGAGCCTCTTCACAGGTGTCAAGACTTTGGCCATATTCAGGATACTGCTTTGCTCATACACAGATCTGGATTACAGTGATGGCTCATAGTACAGGTTCCTAGAAGGATCTCTGAAAACAGATGCATAAAGCCCCTGAAGTTTGGAACATTACACCCTCCAACCTGGAAATAGAGCCCAACTTTAACAAAGAGCTAAAAAGCCAAAAAATAGACTGAGAAAATGAGAAAACAATGGAAAATAATTCTGACTGTAGAAAGTAACTATGGGGACAAGGAAGATCATAATACACACTCAGAAGATGAAAGCAAAGTCAAAGCTTCTATATCCAAAACCTTCAAGAAAAATAAGAATTAGTCTTAGGTCATGAAAGAACTCAAAAGGGATTTTGACAATTAAGAGAAGGAGAGGTAAAATTGGAAAAAGAAATGAAAATAATTCAAAAGGAAATACAAAAAGCTAATGAGGGGAAGGTGATTCCAAGATGCTAATTCCCAGGAATATTATATCCAAATTGTGCAACTCCCAATATTGTAAATATCTATAAAGAAAGAATTCATACATAGTAAAGTCAGGATAACACAAGATTTAACAGTTTTTATAATAAAGATCATAAGGCTTGGAATATGATATTGTAGAGAACAATGGAGCTAGGCTTATAACCAAGAATCAGCTACCCAGAAAAACTGAATATAATCTTCAGAGGAAAAAGGTAAACATTCAATGAAATACAGGATTTTTTCAAGGATTTGTAATGGAAAAACTGGTTTAAAAATGGTAAATATTAAGATTTATCAGTTAACATTCCTACATGGGAAGATATTACTTGTAAAGCATAAGCACTTTATATATATATATATATATATATATATAGAGAGAGAGAGAGAGAGAGAGAGAGAGAGAGAGAGAGAGAGAGAAAGAGAGAGAGAGAGAGAGAAGGAGGAGGAAAGGAGGTACAGGTGTGACATGAAGGAATAATATCTATTTTTTTTTTAAATGGGGCAGCTAGATGGATAGAGTGGATAGAGCATCAGCCCTTAAGCCAGGAGGACCTGAGTTCAAATCTATTCTCAGATACTTAACACTTCCTAGCTGTGTGATCCTGGACAAGTCACTTAACACTAATTGCCTCAGAAAATAAATAAATGAAATTAAAGAGTGAGAGAGGAATGTACTAGGAGAAAGGAGAGCTGGAATTGTGTTTATTATCTTCCATTTTAAAAAGCAACGAAAAGCTATTATACTGGAGGGAAAGAGGAGGAGGAAAGGGGGAGTAAGTGAACCTTACCCTCATCGGAAATAACTCAAAACAGAAATAAAACACATATTCAATATGGGTATAGAAATCTAAATTACTCTGTAGGAAAGTAGGAAGAGAAAGGAATACAAGAAGGGGAATACAAGAATACAAAGAAGATTTTGTTAGAAGAGGGGGAGTACTAAGGGAGATCCACAGATTTGAGAGGTAAACTATCCTATGTTCTTCTAATTTATTTATAATATCATTTTTTATGTCTAGATCATAAACCCATTTTGACCTGATCTTATTATACATTGTTAGGTGTGGGTCTATGCCTACTTTCTTTTTTTTTTTTTTTAATTTTTATTTAATAATTACTTTATATTGACAGAATCCATGCCAGGGTAACTTTTTTACAACATTATCCCTTGTACTCATTTCTGTTCTGATTTTTCCCCTCCCTCCCTCCACTCCCTCCCCTAAATGGCAAGCAGTCCTATATATGTTGGATATGTTGCAGTATATCCTAGATACAATATATGTTTGCAGAACCAAACAGTTCTCTTGTTGCACAGGGAGAATTGGATTCAGAAAGTATAAATAACCCAGGAAGAAAAACAAAAGTGCAGATAGTTCACATTCGTTTCCCAGTGTTCTTTCTTTGGGTGTCTATGCCTACTTTCTGCCATACTTTTTTTTTTTAATTTTTCCAGCAGTTTTGTCAAATAATGAATTATTATCCAAAAAGCTGGGGTCTTTGGGTTTGCTGAATACTAAATTACTATAGTCATTCACTATTTTGTTCTGTGAACCTAATCTATTCCACTGATCAACTTCTGTATTTCTTATCTAGTACCAAATGGTTTTGATGACCACTGCTTTATAATATAGTTTTAGATCTGGTACAGCTAAGCCACCTTTATTTGCTTTTTTCTTCATTAATTCTTTTGAAATTCTTGACCTTTTTTTTTTTTTTCAGATTGATTTTGTGGTTATTTTTTCTAGGTCAGGAAAATAGTTTCTTAGGAGTTTGATTGGTATAGCACTAAATGAATAGATTAGTATAGGGAGTATTATCATCTTGAATATAACCATTTGACCTATCCAAGAGCACTTGATATTTTTCCAGTTGCTTAGATCTGACTTTATTTGTGTGTAAAGTACTTGTAGTTTTGCATATATAGTTTCTGACTTTCCCTTGGCAGATAAATTCCCAAGTATTCTATACTATTGGTAATTATTTTAAATGGAATGTCTCTTTTTATCTCTTGCTGTTGGATTTTGTTAGTGATGTTTAAGAATGCTGATGATTTATGTGGATTTATTTTATATCCTGCAACTTTGCTAAGGTTGTGAATAGCTTTTAATAGTTTTTTAATTGATTCTCTAGGGTTCTCTAAGTAACTTACCATCATATCATCTCCAAAGAGTGATAATTTGGTTTCATTACCTATTCTAATTCCTTTACTCTCTTTTTCTTCTCTTATTGCCAAATCTAGCATTTCTAATTCAATATTGAATAGTAATGGTGCTAGTGAGCAACCTTGTTTCATCCCTGATCTTATTGGGAATGGTTCCAGTTTTCCCCATTACATATGACGCTTGCTGATGGATTTAAATAGATGCTACTGACTGTTTTAAGGAAAAGTCCATTTATTCCTATACTCTATAGTGTTTTTAATAGGAATGGGTATTGGATTTTATCAAATGCTTTTTCTGCATCTATTAAGATAATCATGTTTTTGTTAATTTTGCTATTGATATAGTCAATTATTCTAATACTTTTTCTAATATTGAATCAGCCCTGTATTCTTGCTACAAATCCCCCTTGATCATGGTGTATTATCCTGGGGATGATTTTTTGTAATCTCTTTGCTACTATTTTATTTAATATTTTTGCATTAATATTCATTAGGGAGATTGCTCTATAATTTTCTTTCTCTGTTTTAGTCCTACCTAGTTTAGATATCAGGATCATGTCTGTGTCATAAAAGGAATTTGGTAGGACTCCTTCATTCCCTATTTTTTTCAAATTGTTTATGTAGTATTGGAATTAATTGTTCTTTAAATGTTTGGTAGAATTCACATAACTCATAGTAATTGCTCTATTTTCCTCTTTATTAGTGGATAGTTCTTTCTTTTCATTTTTGAGACAAACAATTTGATTTTCCTCTTTCCTTTTCTAATCAAATTAACTAAAGGTTTATAAGGTTTATCTATTTTGTTGTTTTTTTTTTTTTTCATAAAACCAACTCATAGTTTGATTAATTAATTCAATAGTTGTTTTACTTTCAATTTTATTGACCTCACCTTTTATTTTTAGAATTTCAAGTGTGGTATTTGATTGGGAGTTTTTAATTTGTTCTTTTTCTAGCTTTTTTGTTATAAGCCCAATTCATTGTTCTTCTCTTCCTCTATTTTATGCAAATAAGCATCCAAAGATATAAAATTTCCCCTATTACCACATTGACTGCATCCCACAAATTTTGGTATGTTGTTTCATTATTGTCATTCTCTTGGATGAAATTAATAATTGTATCTATGATTTGCTGTTTCACTCATTCATTCTTTAGGATGAGATTGCTTAGTTTCCAATTACTTTTTGGTCTATTTTCCACTGGCCTTTTACTGAATGTAATTTTTATTGCATTATGGTCTGAAAAAGATGTGTTTACTATTTCTTCCTTTCTGCATTTGACTTTGAGGTCTTTATGTCCTAATATATGGTCACTTTTTGTATAGGTTCCATGAACTGCCAAGAAGAAAGTATACTCCTTTCGGTATTCATTCCATTTTCTCCAAAGATCTATCAGATCTAGCTTTTCTAGTATTCTATTTACTTTATTAGCTTCTTTCTTATTTTTGGTGGTTTGATTTATCTAGTTCTGAAAGAACAAGATTGAGATCTCCATTATTAGAGTTTTGCTGTCTATTTCTTCTTGCAGCAATCTTAACTTCTCATTTAGGAAGTTAGATGCTATACCACTTGGTGCATATATGTTTAGTATTGATATTGCTTCATTTTCTATGGTAACCTTTAGCAAGATATAGTTTCCTTTTTATCTCTTTTAATTAGAAAGATTTTTGCTTTTGCTTGATCTGAGACCTTTTGTATTTGTGTTGGATGTTTTATAATTTCTCTGCTGATCTACTGGCTTGCAGCCAGGGCAGAGTGGCCAACACTGCTGTAGATTCCTCTTTGTAGATTCTCTGCCACACAGAGTCTGCGTTGCCTCACAGAATCTGTGCTGTCTGTGCTGGCATCTGTCCTCAGCTGTTTGTGCTTGGCTGCCTCCCTCCTGTTTCTGATTGAAACAAACCTTTTCTGGCAATCTTTGAAATTATCTTCTGCTAATTATTTGTTGCACTCTCAATATCTATAGGTTCTGCTGGTCCAAAGTTAATTCAGAGTCTGGATTTCATAATTAGTGTGAGGGTACTAGGAGAACATCAGAAAGAAACATGTGTCCTCTCCATTTTGGCTCTGCCCCTGGAATTCCCAAAGTTGTACTTAAAAAAGGAGCCATTTCACAATTGACAAATGATCAAAAGATATGATCCAAAATTATTCTGAAGGATTTATTATTAAAAATGCTATTCATATTTAAAGAAAGAACTGGTTGTGCCTGAATATAGACTGAAGCATATCTTTTTACCTTGATGGGTTTTTTAGTTGGTTTGTTTGCAGGACAAAGGGAATCCTATGTTTTGTTTTGCAACATAACTTTAATAGAAATATGGAAATGTTTTGCAAGACTTCACATGTGCCTTCTTAATGGGGGAAAGGAAGAGGAAGGGAGAGAATCTAGAACTCAAATATTTTAAACACAAATGTAAGATATTGTTTTGTGTGTAACTGAGCAAATATATTAAAACAAAAATAATAAAAAATAGAAAAATTCAGATAAAATGATCTTAATAATAATAACAATCACATTAAACTTATTTCTGCATTGGTTATGTTATGAAAGAAAACTCAGAAAAAAATTAGGAAAGGAAAATACAAGACAACAAATGCCAAAAAAAAAAAAAAAGTGAAAATTGTTCGCTTTGACCTGCATTCAGAATCTATAGTTTTTCTCTTGAGATGTGGCCAGCATTTTCCATCATGAGTCCATTGGAATTGTCTTAGATTGTTGTAATATTGAGATGAGCTGTGTAACGTAGTTGAACAATCACACAATATTGTTGTTAGTGTGTGCAGTGTTCTCCTGGTTTTACTCACTTTCCTCAGCATCAAGTCAATTTAGCTTTTCTAGGTTTTTTTTTTTTTTTTTTTGGAAATCCATCAGCTTTTATTTCTTATGGCACAATATAATTCAATTACATTTATATGCCATATTTTAATCAGTTATTCCCCAATTGATGGATATCCCCTCAGTTTCCAATTCTTTGTCTGCACAAAAGAGCTGCTTTTGTATATGTGGGTCCTGTACCCCTTTTTATGATCTCTTTTGGGATACAATCCTAGTGGCACCTAATGTTATTGCTAGACCAAAGGACATGATGCAGTTTTATAGCCTTTTGGGCATAGTTGTAAATTGCTTTTCAGAATGATTAGATTAGTCCATAATTCAATCAATAATTCATTGGCATTCCATTTTTTCCCACATCTTGTCTAATATTTATCATTTTCCTTTTTTATAATATAAGCCAATCTGATAGGTGTGAGGTGGTAACTCAGAGTTGTTTCATTTTGTATTTCTCTAGTCAAAAGTGATGTACATCATGTTTTCATAATACTACAGAAAGCTTTAATTTCTTCATCTGAAATCTTCCTATTCATATCCTTTGACCATTTATCAATTAAGGAATGACTTGTATTCTTCAAATTTTGCTACAATTCCTATATATTTTAGAAATGAGGTCTTTATTAGACACTGACTACAAAAAATTTGTTTCCCAGCTTTCTACTTTCCTTCTAATCTTGAATGCATTAGTTTTGTTTATGAAAACATTTTTTAATGTAATGCAATCAAAATTATTCATTTTGCATTTCATAGTATTCTCTGTCCCCTCTGGGTTGTTGTGACCTGACTGAATTCTCTTACTTTTCTTGTCTCACCCCTTTCCTAGTCTCTTCCTGGGTCATCTTCATTAAACATAAGTGTCCCTTGAGGCTCTATCCTGGATCTATTCTTTTTCTATATTATCTTATTTGATAATCATATCAGTTCCCATAGATTCACTTATAATTTCTATGTGGATGGCACTATAAGATATATAAATCCTTCAGTTCTCTACTGAACTCATCTCACATCATCAAACATATTTTGAACCTGTAAATTAGATGTCCCATAGGCAACTAAAACTCAACAAATCCAAAAGAAATTATCTTTTTAAAAAATCCTCCTCTTTTTCTAACTTAATTGTTTCTGATGAGTGCACCTCAAGCCTCAAAGTCACCCCGATTTTCACTTTTATTTATCATCCGCATCTCCTAATATTCACCTTTCTTATTCTATTATCATTTCATTTCTAGGTTTACAATATTCCTTGTATATATTTCTTTCTCTTCACTCACACAACCACCACCCTTTTGCAGTCTCTCATCATTACCTCTTGCCTGATGTATTGCAGTAGGATCCTGATTGCTTTTTCTACTTCAAGTCTCTCCCCATTCCAATTTATCATCCTTCCCTCAGACACTAAAGTGAAAAATAGCCAATGACTGACCATATCGTACACACCCCTGCCCACTGAACAAACTCCAGTGTCTCCTTGCTACCTTCATAATCAAGTATAAAATGTACTTAATCCCTTTACAAAATTACCTTTCTTTTTTTACTTTTTCTAATCTGGGAGTGCAGTGAACAGAGTACTGGCTTGGAGTCAGGAAGACTTAGGGTGACTTTTGTTATTTTGGTGTCTTTTAGGCTGTCTGAGGGCTGACAACCTATACACACACACACACACACACACACACACACACACACACACGTGTGTGTGTATACATATGAATGTATATATTCTGTGAAGTAGTTGTCCAGGACAAACTCATGACTTTTCATATATATGTATGTATTTTTAATCATATATATATTACATGACTAACATTTCCTCTCATATGAATTCTGTGCTACTGAATAATGTATTCTTTCAGAGTTCAGAGAGAAGGCCTTGACACATTAATTATGTTCATATCATTTCTGTAGTATGAATTCTCTGATGTTGAACAAGTCATCTTGTCTATCTAAAGGCCTACTCACATTCATTACAGTTGAATATGAGTCTTCTGATATTGACTAAAAGATACTCTACAGTAGAAGGTCTTTACATACTCATTACATTCACAAGCCTCTCCACTATGAATTCTCTGATAAAGCTGTGTGTGCACTTTAGACAAAGTACTTGAAACATTCATAAGTCTTTTTCTTAACATGAATCCTTTGATGAGAAATGAGGGACAAGCTATATTTGAAAGGCATCTCATATTTACCATATTCATAAGGTTCCTTTCCAGTATGAATTCTAAAATGTTCAATAAATTATACACTTTTGGGGGAAGCCTTCTCAAATTTACTGCAATTAATGTTTTTGTCTCCAATGGCAATTACTTCATGACAATGAATGTGTGATTAAGATTGAAATCTTTTTCATGTTTTTTTTTAGTCATTATATTTTTGTCCCTGACATATTCTTTTTTATTCATTTAATAAGCTTTAGAAGTGAAGGATTCTTCACATTCATTATACTTAGAAATAATCTCCTTAGAGCATATTCTATTATACTGAGTTAATTCTAAAGAGAGAATGAAGTTTTTTCTACTACTTTCACATGTGTGGGAATCCTCTCTAATTTATACTCTCTGTCTTGGTTATAAATGGGTGCTTTGGTCACTTTTATTGAAATTGTCCTTTGGGTAATTTTACTTGCTGAGAAGTTTGAGGTGTTCTGCTGCCTCCCTAATCTTGCATCAATGTTCAGGCTTTATTTTTCAGACTAGAGACACAGGCCATGCCTCATGAGTCTGTCCTAGCTAACTACTCCACAGAAATTCCCATGTTCTGTTCTCCCAACCTGGACAGCTGCTCCTTGGGACTCTCCTTTTCACTACCCAAGGTGCCAGCTAGTGGATGAGCTGGGGCTTAGACAGGGCAAGTTTCAGGAAGAGCAGGTTCTGGTAGATCTCCAACAGCATGTTCCATGACAGCTCCTTCTGAGAAGTTCAGATAATCCTTCTGCGTGAGGACAATGGCCATATCTTGGAAGGTCATTGGCTGCTGGCAGACTCTGGATATAAAAAGCATGGAAGTAATTCCTGAAGCTATAGAACTCACTCCTCACAGGGAAGCTAGACAGGCAAGGTATAGCCCAGATTTCATCTCTACCTTAGAGAATTGTGACTCAGGAAACCACTGTCCTAAATTTTAGACAAAAATTCAAAACTATAGCCACACACACACACACACACACACACACCACACACACACACACACACACACGTGTGTGTGTATACATATGAATGTATATATTCTGTGAAGTAGTTGTCCAGGACAAACTCATGACTTTTCATATATATGTATGTATTTTTAATCATATATATATTACATGACTAACATTTCCTCTCATATGAATTCTGTGCTACTGAATAATGTATTCTTTCAGAGTTCAGAGAGAAGGCCTTGACACATTAATTATGTTCATATCATTTCTGTAGTATGAATTCTCTGATGTTGAACAAGTCATCTTGTCTATCTAAAGGCCTACTCACATTCATTACAGTTGAATATGAGTCTTCTGATATTGACTAAAAGATACTCTACAGTAGAAGGTCTTTACATACTCATTACATTCACAAGCCTCTCCACTATGAATTCTCTGATAAAGCTGTGTGTGCACTTTAGACAAAGTACTTGAAACATTCATAAGTCTTTTTCTTAACGTGAATCCTTTGATGAGAAATGAGGGACAAGCTATATTTGAAAGGCATCTCATATTTACCATATTCATAAGGTTCCTTTCCAGTATGAATTCTAAAATGTTCAATAAATTGTACACTTTTGGGGGAAGCCTTCTCAAATTTACTGCAATTAATGTTTTTGTCTCCAATGGCAATTACTTCATGACAATGAATGTGTGATTAAGATTGAAATCTTTTTCATGTTTTTTTTAGTCATTATATTTTTGTCCCTGACATATTCTTTTTCATTCATTTAATAAGCTTTAGAAGTGAAGGATTCTTCACATTCATTATACTTAGAAATAATCTCCTTAGAGCATATTCTATTATACTGAGTTAATTCTAAAGAGAGAATGAAGTTCTTTCTACTACTTTCACATGTGTGGGAATCCTCTCTAATTTATACTCTCTGTCTTGGTTATAAATGGGTGCTTTGGTCACTTTTATTGAAATTGTCCTTTGGGTAATTTTACTTGCTGAGAAGTTTGAGGTGTTCTGCTGCCTCCCTAATCTTGCATCAATGTTCAGGCTTTATTTTTCAGACTAGAGACACAGGCCATGCCTCATGAGTCTGTCCTAGCTAACTACTCCACAGAAATTCCCATGTTCTGTTCTCCCAACCTGGACAGCTGCTCCTTGGGACTCTCCTTTTCACTACCCAAGGTGCCAGCTAGTGGATGAGCTGGGGCTTAGACAGGGCAAGTCTCAGGAAGAGCAGGTTCTGGTAGAGCTCCAACAGCATGTTCCATGACAGCTCCTTCTGAGAAGTTCAGATAATCCTTCTGCGTGAGGACAATGGCCATATCTTGGAAGGTCATTGGCTGCTGGCAGACTCTGGATATAAAAAGCATGGAAGTAATTCCTGAAGCTATAGAACTCACTCCTCACAGGGAAGCTAGACAGGCAAGGTATAGCCCAGATTTCATCTCTACCTTAGAGAATTGTGACTCAGGAAACCACTGTCCTAAATTTTAGACAAAAATTCAAAACTATAGCCACACACACACACACACACACACACACACACACACACACACAAAACACATTCGTTGTTGAATGTCAATACGAAAATCCTCCAGTATAGTGGTTCAACTACACTTGTCCCTGTACTGATTGTCAAGCATTTTAATGACTTAGAAATAATGGCTAAACTGGTAGGTTGATCAGATTTGCAAATGAGAAAAAGTTAGGAGCTCTTGTTAATATTCTGGTTTACCTAGTCAGACTCACAAAGTTGTTGATAGGACACAATATCAGCTTAAACTGACTAAAATAAAATAGGGTGGAGATTGATTTCAAAGGTATAATATGGGGGTGGGGGGAGATAGAAGTACATCATTTAATGTTTTAAATGTAAAAGGAGATGTAGAAGATTTAGATTCAATATAATTCAACAGTTTGATATGGCTGTCAAAAGAAAAGAAAAGAAAAAGCTAATGTGCTCTTGGACTGCTGTAAGACTGGCATAGGAATAAGGAAGTCAATATTCTTTGCTTTTCTCACTCAATTTCTGGAATGTTGTATTTATTTAGTTAGGAATACCAGTCTTTAGAAAGGACAGTGGTAAACTACAGCACCCAGAATAAGACAATAGATGGCAACAACCCAAAATTCATGACAGATTAGTCACTACAAAAAAGCAAATATATCATTTAACTTAGAGAAGTTATACAGGTAGGGTTTGAGAATGGAGCATGGGGATAGTTGTAGCCTGTATTAAAGTATTAGAAAAGTTATCATGTGAAAGATGGATTAGACTTTGTCTGATTCCAGAGGGCAGAACTAGGAGAAATGAGTGAAAATTTAGGCTTCATATAAAGCACAACTTCTTAAAATTGGAGCTATAAAAGTATGGAATGGGAAACAGCCAGTTGCCCATCACTGAAGTATTCAAAAATTTGAAGGTATATATTAGAAGGCATTCTCATCTGAAGCATTTTCATATGATTTCTGCAGTTCTGATATTCTGTAATTCTTTTGTGTTTACATGGAAAGTTATATGATACTGAGCCCATATAATTCTTCCCAGATATGAATTAATATTAATATTTCAAAATCAACAGAATGTAAATTCATCTAATATAGTCACCAGACTTTTAAAAATAATTAGTCCTCCCTCTACCTTAGAGACAGTCTATAATATTCCTTGATAATCTAATCTAATCTCATAATTCTTAGACTAAAGATTCTTAATGAGGAATCCACAAATGCTCCCAAGAAATTTACAGATAGACAGCAGGAGATCCATAAACTTGAAGGGGAAACAATACATCTTTATTAATATTAGCCTCTAACTTAATTTAAAATTTCCATTTATTTAAAATACTACTCTGAAAAAGAGTTTATAGTCTTCACTAAACAGTTATAGGAGAGGTTTTGCCTTTTATTGATTGGAACCAGGTGCACATATTACTTCCCAGATACTATTTCCAAACCATGTATATGTGTATGTAACACAACCATCCCTTTTTAGACAGCCAATTTTTATGTATTGTCTTCAGCAATTAGAATGTGAATTTATTGATGTCAGGGACTGTTTTGCTTACTTGTTATTTGTGTCCTTAGTATTTATCATAGTATATGGCATACTGACACAGAATAAGCACTTAATAATGTTTTATCTATTTAAATAATTAACTAAGCAGCTATATTTTTTCTGCCTCTCTCTGTTATGATTATGAGAAATCTTTCTACTTCAATAACCTTGAAAATGAACCTATAGGAAATGAGATTACATCAAGCCATTCTATAATTGATAATGGTCAAAAGATATGAACAGACAATTTTCAAATGAAGAAATTGAAACTATTTCTAGCCATATGAAAAGATAATCCAAGTTATTATTAATCAGAGAAATGCAAATTAAGACAACTCTGAGATACCACTACACATTTCTCAGATTGGCTAGGATGACAGGAAAAGATAATGCTGAATGTTGGAGGGGATGTGGAAAAATAGGGACACTGATACATTGTTGGTGGAGTTGTGAACACATCCAGCCATTCTGGAGAGTGATTTGGAACTATGCTCAAAAAGTTATCAAACTGTGCATACACTCTGATCCAGCATGTTACTACTGGGTTTATATCCCAAAGAGATCTTAAAGAAGGGAAAGAGATTTGTTTGTGCACAAATGTTTGTGGCAGCTCTTTTTGTAGTGGCCAGAAACTGAAAATTGAATGGATGCCCATCAATTGGAGAATGATTAGGTAAATTGTGGTATATGAATGTTATGGAATATTATTGTTCTGTAAGAAATGACCAGCAGGAAGATTTCATAAAGGCCTGGAGAGACTTACATGAACTAATGCTGAGTGAAATGAGCAGAACCAGGAGATCATTATATACTTCAACAACAATATGATATGATGATCAATTCAGATGGACGTGACCCTCTTCAACAATGAGATGAAACAAATCAGTTCCAATAGAACAATAATGAATTGAAGCAGCTATAGCCAGAAAAAGAACTCTGGGAAATGAGTGTGAACTACTATCTAGCATTTCCAATCCCTCTGTTTTTATCTGCCTGCATTTTTGATTTCCTTCTCGGGTTAATTTTACCTTATTTCAAAGTTCGATTCTTCTTGTACAGCGAAATAACTATATGGATATGTATACATGTATTGTATTTAACACATACTTTAACATATTTAACATATATTGGTCTACCTGCCATCTGGAGGAGGGGTGGGAAGGAGGGAAAAAGTTGAAACAGAAGGTTTTGCAAGGGTCAATGCTGAAAAATTACCCATGCATATATCTTGTAAATAAAAAGCTATAATAATAAAAAAATAAAAAATAAAAATAAATAAAATGTAAAAGAAAAAGAAAAAAGAAAATGAGATTATATATCAACTTTTGTTCAAATAAAATAATCCAAAAAACATTAAGTATAAAAGAATAACAGTAGAACAGCAGCCTGTCCCAACTATCTTAAGTCCATCAAAATAAAAACAAGATAATAATAATAATTCATACTTATATATAGCAAGTCCCAACTTTATATTGTTTTCCTTACTTTGAACATGCAAGTTAGATTACATTACAAAGAAATGACATTTGAACTATAGTTTGAATTCAGGGCTAAAGGTGACAAAGGACAACCACAGATATAGTATTTTAAAGGAATAAAATTATGGAATGTGAGTTTGACATCATACATCAGTGCTGTCCTATAATTTATATCTTCCATTGAATCTAAATGAGAAAGCCATTTCAAGATATGCTCAATAGATTAGTAGAACAAGTCAGAGGAACAAAAGAGCAATAGATGTTATAGTTTCTATCAAATCAAAGAATCATAAGATCTAAAAGAGTTGGAAAGAACACTGAAAAACATTTACAACAACTCTAAAACAACTCTAATTACTAGTCATTCTGCTTCAGGAAAATTGCCCAATATCAAGGATTTCAAAGAGTCATAGAAAAATTAATATAATCTTAGGACAGCGTTAATTGTTTGGTAGTTCTCCCATCTAATTAGTTCAACTAAAGACAAAATGTTAACTACCTTATTTTCTGCCCATTCTTCGTGGTACTGCTTATTCTCTTTGGGTTTTATTTGGAATAACAATATTCATAGTGTAAACTGACCTTTGTGATTATCTAGTACCACTCCCTCATTTTAATGCAAAAGCAAAAGCTCAGAGTATATTAAATAACTTTCCCAACATTACCTTGTAGAACAGCACAGTGGCACCAAAGCTTGATGTCTCTTGCAAAATGAAGGGACCAAGTGGGAGAAATAACCCAAGAAAGAAGTAGTAAAGTCACTTTTTAAATATTTAATGTCATGTCAGGTTTTTCCATGAATTACAGTAATGATGATAATGACAATAATAATAACCAGCATTTTGCTATTGTTTTAAGTTTTGCAAAGTGCTTTACATTTCACTTTATTCTCCAAATAACCCTAGAAATAAATACTATTAGCATCCCCTTTGTATAAATAAGAAACCTGATGTAAAAGAAATTATTTTCCTAGAGTCATTGTAGTAGTGTCTAAGTACTAGTAAGTATATAAGGTCAAATTTGAACTCAGTTCTTCCTAATTCCAATTTCAGTATTCTACCTACTCTGTTATTTTACTGCCTAGCAGTGTGGAGTAGAATTCACTAAATGCTAGTGTTCATCTACTATTAAGAAATGCTAGCTGAGTTTGAATCTTCATAAGAAAAGTTCATTTTACCCAACTGAATGCTACGGGGAACATTGTCACTAATTCCTGAAACCTGACTCCCCTGATTTCTGAGAGTGCCATGTCTGCTTCACAATGTGAATAGTACAAAATAAACATGCTAGAATCTGACCACTTCCAAACTTTTGCATGATCAGTCATTTTCATTGGGTCTGACTCTCCTATGATCCCATTTGGAGTTTTCTTGGCAAAGATGCTAGATTGGTTTGCCATTTCCTCTCTAGCTCATTTTACAGATGCAAATAAGGTTAAGGGACTTGCCCAGGGTTATAAAGTTTGTAAGTTTCTGAGGCCAGATTTGAACTCAGAAAGATGTCTTCCTGTTTCCTATCCCAGTAGCTATATCCAGTTTGCCACCTAGTGGGCCTGAAAGTGATAAAAGCAGAATTTTCAAACTCAAGACTTTCTATTACAAATTTAGCTATCTAGTTCCTTGACCAAAGGAACCTCACATCTGTGATATTTTTCTCCTAATATTTTGATAAGTCAACATAACTTGGGTTTTTTGTAATTTTCATATTTTATTTTATGCATTTAAAAATAGTATTCTGAGGAATCCATGGAGCTTCAGGAATTTGCCAAAGGAGTCTATGATTAAAAAAAAAAAAAGTTTAAGAACCCATGTCCTAGGTTGAGACTTAATCAATCAATACAATCTATTGACTACCAAAAATAATTAATATCTCCTATGTCTTATTACGTTACTATCCAAATTTCTTATTTACTATTGTTCTTAATGTCCTGATCCCAGATCAATTTTTTTGAGTTTCTATAATGAAACTCTTTAAAATTCCTGTTTGAAGGTCAATGGCAAATTTAGCAATATTAAAGAAAACTTCATTATTGAATAGAGAGATCCTTTCAAATTCATAGGGGGTTGGATAATTCTAGGGTGAGGGGGGGTGGAGATGGGGATGGGAAGCAGGTTGCAGACCTGTGCTTTTTGACTTCTCAATCTATTTATAAAGAACATTCATCATATATATCCAGGACAATTGTCATTTCACTTGAGTAGTCCAGACCTCTTTATACCTATCAAGTTATTCATTACTGATGCTTTCATATTTTCATCATCTTGAAATTCCATAGAAACAAGGTGAAATTAAATCAAAACTGCCAGAGATTTTTAGGACTAAAGAGTCTGAATTAAACTCTGCACTTAAAATAAGAAAAACCATTTAACTCACAGAAGGTTTTCCAAGGGTTCAGAATCATTTAAGCTCTTGTAACTAAAACCAAATAATTCAGTTGAAATATAGAACTGAAGTATTATAAACTAAAAAACCTTAATTTCCCATAATTCTGTGCATAATAAAGAAGATTACACTATAAAGTGAAATTACCAACATTTTACAACATTGCAGAATAGCCTAAATTCATTTTGGCATTTAACTCAATTAGGGATAATATATTGTTGATTACGTCTGTGAAGCTCATTCATTTGAATATCTAGTGTTCACCACTGATTAAATCAGACTATGCATTCAGAATATTAAACACATTTGGTAATATTTCTAGACTTTATTCCTGTGAATTGAAGGACTGTAGATTTCATTTAAAAACAAAGTACAATTAAAAACAACTTTACTTTTAACAGAAGGAACCAAAGTATGCACAAACACACACACACACACACACACACACACACACACACACACACACCCATACCATGTAGGTTATTAGAAATAGTGATCTGCTAATTTCTGCCATCAATTTTTCAATAACATAGATGTAGGAACCAATGTGGGGCGGGGGAGAAATAAGCACACCCACATACAGAAAAACAAATACAATTAAAGTAGAGAAATATAATTGTCCTGTTCTTTAGGATTATTTTGATATTTTCTTGCTTAGCTTCTTCTCAACAAAACTGTTTTGATATTTGACAGATATAATGACCATGTAAAAATAAGGAGAAAACTCATTAATCTTAGTTATCTATAGGCATACAGAATATCAGAAACACAGTTGGAATAAACCTGAAAGACCATATAAATAAAGCAATATAATTTTCTAAATTCTTTTCTAAAATATTCTTAATCAGTGATCTTTACTCAAAGACCTGTTACCTTGCAAGAAAGTCCTTTGTGCTTTGAGATACCTTTAAATGTTGGGAAAATGTCCCCCCCTACATCAAATAAAAATCTACTGCTTTGAAATTTTTTCCAACTGTACTTAGTTCTTCCTCATAGGCCAAGAAGAATTCATCTAATCCATCTTCCAAATAAAAACCCATCAAATATTTGGAGAGAACTATTATGTCTCTAAGGTTTCTCTTCTCCAGTCTTCTCCATTTACATATAATATTAACTAGCATTTATAGGACGCTTTAAGGTTCATAAAGTACTTTACTAAAGTTATATCATTTTATCCTCAAAACAACCATAGAAGAAAGGTGATATTATTACCCTTATAATACAATTGAGTAATCTGCGGCAGATAAAGGCTAAGCGGTTTGCTCAGTCACACTTCCAGTAAAAGTTTGATGCTAGATTTGAACTCCAGTCTCCCTTACACTAGCTCTATCACTCTGTCCCCTGAATCCATTTGAATTCAAAATGCCTCACAATTTTAGTTACCTTCCTCTGGATATTCTGTAGCTTATTAATGTCCTCCCTAAAATGTGGTGACCAGAAGTAGACACAATAACCCAGATGCTTTCTGTAGTCAGAGCAGAGGACAATGGTATTATTTGAAAATATTTATTTATTTAAAATTAAATATTTAAAAAGATAAAGACAGAAAAAGGAAAATTAAAAATAACAACAAAAAAACAAAAAAAAATATTGCCATGTGCCCAGCTTAGATTATAGAGGATTCAGTATATATAACAACGAATTTCCATTTCAAGAAAGCATGTATAAGAATAGAAGACACACTTACTTATTTATTTATAGATTTTGGAGGGTGCTATATCTTTTATAGTATATATATGTATTGTTTCCTATTTAACATTCCCAATGTGAGTAGGTTTTCAAAACCATTTTTCTTGTCCCTATGTCAGTTTTTCCTCTGCACTTCATTTGAACAGCATAATTACTATTTGTTACCTTTTTTTAAAGAATTTTATTGTTAGAATTAGCTCTATCGCAATCTTTCTTTTGAACTATTAATTTATTGATGTCAATATTAGACATATGATTTATATTTCCATGTTTAAAATATAAACTCTTTGTCCTTGTCAGTTTCTTAAAATTAGTCTTTGATATTGGCTCTTATATGTTAAATTTTCTATTGAGTTTAGTTTTGGTTGAAACAAAATCTTGAAAATGTGCAAGTTCATTGTATGTCTATCTTTTCATTAAATATGCATAATTTTGCTGTCTATGATACTTTTGGCCACAGGCCTTGTTCTTTTCATTGTTGTTACAAAATATCTCAGGACCTGCAATATTTTATTGTAGCTGCTGATAAATTCTGTACAATTCTAATAGTAGCTCCAGCATATTTGAACTACTTTTTGTGGTTGTTTCTTACAGAATTTTCTCTTTGATCTAGAGTTTTTGAAATTTAGCAGTAATGTTCCCATATGTTTTCCTTGTAAGATCTCTCTGAAGCAGTGTTTTTTTTTTTCTTTCTCTACTTTAACCTCATGTTCTATCACTTCTGGAAATTTTTCTTTGATTATTTCTTATAATATTGTGTCAAGGTTCTTTTCTGGTTTTGGTCATAGCTTTCAAATAGTCCTTATGTTTTCTCTTCTTTGTCTTTTCAAAATTTGTTTACTATTTCTTCCCAGTTGCAATTAAAACATTTTTACATTTGTTTTTAAAACTTTTGTGTTTTAGATTCTCTTTCTTATCCCCACCCTCAGCCCCATTTAGAAACTACATATGAAGTTATGCAAAATAGTTCCATAAAATTCATGTTGTGAAAAAAAAAAAAAGATAGATCTCCCACTCTAATTAAAAAAAAAAAAAACTTCAAAAATAGAGAGAATGAGAGTAGGGAAGAGAGATGAAGGAAGAAAGAGAGAGACAGAAACAGAGACAGAGAAACAGAGAGAGAATATGCTTCAATCTGCATTCAGAAACAATTAATTTCTTTTCTGAGTATGGATAGGATTTTTCATCATAAGTCCTTCAGAGTAGTCATGGATCATTGTGCTGTTGAGAATAACAAAGTCATTTACAGCTGTTCAACACAACATTGCATTTGCTTTGTATATAGTACATTTCATTTTGCTTGAGTTCATGGAGGACTTTTCAGGTTTTTTTTTTTTTTAATCATTTCCTGCAGATATATTATCTTCTTGATCTGTATTCCAGATCTATTTTTTTTCCTTATGTTTTAAATTCTATTCTATTTTCTCATTCTTTATATATATATATATATTTAGTTTCTTACAGCTTTACAGGCTTTCCCTTACCAAATTTGAATTTTCAAAGAATTATTTTCTTTTTTAAGAAGCTGGATCTCCTTTTCCAATCAGCTGACTTTCTTTTCATAATCTTTTTGTTTTCTTTGGATGGTTCTTTTTGTTGTTGTTGTTCATTTTTCTTCCATCTCATTTGATTTTTTAAAGTCTTTTTTGAGTTCTTCTAAAAAAGTTTTCTGGCCAAGCAAGCTTTTAACATAACTCTTGGGAGTAGAAGAGGCTTTTTTTGAAAATTAACTTCAATTTCCTTCTCTGAATATCGATCTCCCTTCCCTATTCCCATAGTATGTTTCTATGGTTGGATTCATTCTCCTTTACCTGTTCCTAATTTTTTTTAAATGAGAACTTTTAAAAGAGATATAAGCACCTTATTAGTTTAAGCATCTTTAAATGAGAATTTATTAGTTTAAGTTCCCTAGCACTTGTCCTGAGACCACATATATCAGCAAAACCCTCAGAGATTCAGAAGGATACTGGGAGGGAGAGTTCAGTACATAAAAGCAGGGAAATACCAAGCATACCATTCAAAAAACCTGTTAGTTGGATTAAGGAGAGGGAATGGGGCTGGTGCTGATTCTAGAACTAAAGCTGTAGATGTAAGTAAATGAATGAAAATACAGTTCATATTAAAAAAAAAATAATCTGGGTAGATTTACATAATTCTGAAAAGGACAGAGCAATTCCATAACAACTATATGTAGAAACTTAAAAAAGAAAAGTAGATTTTCCACAAGGCCATATATACCGGTTAAAAAAAAATAAGCAAGATATTTATATAATGAGGTTGTTGTTGTTGGTGGTGGTGGTGGTGATGGTGGTGGTGCTTTCTAGAAGAGGACAAGGACATTAGGGAGATAATAACATGACATACAAGTGAATTGGATTTAAGTGAGGGAGGCTATGCGAAGTCAACTACCTCACCTTCCCCTCCAGAACCATCTGAGTCTAGTGGCCAGATACAGATCAGGATGACTGAAGATGGTTCTGAATGCGGTGGGAGACTGTAGCCTTTTTAATCTAAGTCTTCCACAGGTCTCAGTTTGACCAAGGCAGCACCAATTCAGTGATTGAGATTAGGCAGCAATTGAGGCAAAGAATCTTCTCTTTCATTTAGGCCAAAAAAAAAAATGTAAATGAATAAATTAATGAATTAATGAATCTGGGAAGGGAAGACCCTCAGAGTTTCTGGCCAAAGCAGAAATAACTGCTAGTTCCATTCAATCTGAGTAAATCAGGATCAAACAATGACCAAATGGGGCTTGTCCTAGAACCTACTGTTGGCCAATTACAATCAAATTGGTTTTAGTTTAAGGTCTGGTCCTTAAGAAAGAAATCTAGCCAGCAAACCCCAAGATATCTTGGGAGGTTTCAGAAGTGCAAAAGAGGAAAAATTGTTTTTAAGAGCATCTATAGAGATGGGTATAAAGCTTTAGGAAAAGAACTGGAAGGAGGATAAAAGCTTAAAAGAGAAATGTTCAAACAATACCCATAAGTACAATAGATAAAATAAACAATTCAATGAGACAGAAAATGTAAGAAATTTGATATTAAGAGCAACTGACCTAAAAGACATGTCAAGAAAATATAATTTATACATCACTGAACTCTTTTAAAAATTATTCCCCTCAAAACAAATCTGATATATTTCAAGAAATCAATGAAAACTGCCCAGGTTCATCAGAATAGAGGAAAAATAAAGATAGATTTCACTGATTACCTCCTCCATGGGAGGAAAATAGTTAAAGTCCCAGAATGGCATAGCAAAAATCCAGAATACCTACGTCAAATTAAAAAAAAAAAAAAAAACGTACCAAAAGATCAGTCAGTATCATATAAAACCTGACAGCTTTGAAACTTAATGAAGAGAGATACAGAAATATAATCTTCTATATTAAAAAAGGTTTACAACCAAGAATAATTTATTCTGCAAAGCTGAGTTTAATCTGAAAGGGAGAAAATGGACTTTTAATAAAAGAGAAGGCTTTGAAAGAATTTCTGATAAAAGACCAAAGCTGAGTAGTAACTTTGAAATACAAACACAAAAGTGAAGGATAATCTAGAAAGGTAAATTTATCTGAGACAATGACTGGATCCATATGATGCTGTAGTGCCAACATTCTAATATGAAAAAAAGAAAGAAATTCCCTTTCAGAATTTCAATGTCTTCAAAGAGTATTAAGTGAGTTAAATAGGAAAAACAGGTCCAACATATGTAGATAGATTCTACTGTGAGGAATTTTAAAGGATGGGTAAAAGGAATACAAAAGTGAAGAAAGGACTGTGAAGGGGATAGCAATTGTTATTTCTAATCATTAGTGTGCATGAGAACAAAAGTATATAAATGTGGAGGAAAAGGTAGAAGTGGGCAGATATCAAATACATCTCACTATTACCTGAAATGAACAAAGGAAATTGATCATATACACATATACACACAAATAGTTTAGTGTAGAAATAGTGGAAACAAGCAGGGCTAAGGTTAAGAGGATAAACAATAGTGAGAGGGGATAGTTTCAAATATCCCAATCCTGAAGATAAGGATTAAAAATGAGGAGGTGAGGAAGCAGAGAACTACAATATAAAGTGATGGCCCATTAAGTTTGGGGGCAGGGAGGACAGCTGAAGTAGTTGTGATATGAGAACATAATGCAGTAGTATTGTGCCATAAGAAATGTTGAAAATGTTTATTTTTGTATGATTTGTATGAATAGGTACAGATTGAAGTGAGCTGAATCAGTAGAATAATTTATGCTGCACTAACACTATAAATTAAAGAAGAGGAAAAGGAACAGAAACAAAGGAAGGTAAAAAGAAAGGAAGAACTTTGAAAAATTTGAAGAATCAGACAAACTATACCTGCAGAGGATGTAGGAGAAGACTATTAACATGTAACACTGCTAATAAACTCAAGATGCAGAGAAATAAATATTTTTGGACATTTTGTTTAGCACTTATTGGTTTTAAGTTTGTATTTTTCTTTTTAAATTTTTTAACATTTCATGTTAACATTTCTAACATTTAACATTAAATTAAATTTAACATTTAATATTTTAACATTTTTCTTTTTGTTTAACTGGAGAGAAGAGAAAAAGAGAAGAGAAAGCAATAATGATCATTTTAAAGGGTCCATTTAAATATACATAAAATCTACATGTGTATGTATATATAGAGATATGTATATGTGCGCAAATATTGCACAGACAGGAACCAAAGAAAATTCAGAAGGAAGCAAAGGCAGTACAATTTTGAAAGTAATCTAAAAAATTCTTCTGTATGTTTTTTTTTTTTTAATTTACCAGTATGTCCTGGAGATTTATGGTTTCATATGCATTCCTCTTTTTGTGTTCTGCTGTATCTATGGCAATTTAAAAAAAAATAGCACATAAACCAAATCTGCATTGTTCTCCTATTAGTTCCCAGTCCACATACTTTGTTTTTAAAAAATGAAATGGGATTAGTGTGGAAAACCTCTTTCAGAGGAATCTTTATTGGCATTTTATTGTCATCATTGTCATTCTGTTTGTTCACTAGCTTTTCAAATTATTATAATTCTAGAATTTTGTTATGAATAGAAGTCTTGCTCAAACAGGCTTGCTGTTTGTAAAATTCATTTCATGGTCATATTCAGGTTGCTGTGTAGTTGTTGTTGGGGGGGGATTTGAGTGTTTTAAATTACAACATCTGCCCTTCTCCAATTTTTAAATACCTTGCTCTATAAATTCAATTCATTTCAGCAATTATTAAGTGCTTATAAAAAGCACTGCATCCAAAGACAAAAATAAAATAGTTATTACCCATAACAAACTTAAGTTTTACTGTTATCGTCTCCTTCAATCATCTTGAATGTGGATCCCCCAATGTTTTAAAGACATATACATGCCTTTACATACATAAATACTTATATCTACATATGCTTGTTTTTTTTTGTTGTATAGCATTGCACATATGTATATGACTATATACAAGCATATATATATGTACAATGCATAGCTATATTTTCACATTCCATGGTATACAAAGTCTATGTCAACTTTTTATCCAGCTTTATTTTTTTTTGGTGACCCTCTAATTTCTTATGCACAATATTAGAATCCAAATGTGGTATTTCCATTGTCATAAATGATTAAGATAGCCTGTTATTGAAATACTGACAAATATTTTCCAATTTTCCTTCTTGTCATTCTTCTCCCAGATGCATCCTTAAATGCCCTCGGGATAATGTAGCTTAATTGGTTCCTATGCCAAGCTTTCTGTAAGTTCATTTTTCCCTCTACTGCTTTTGCTATTTTATGAAGTGATATCTCCTCACGTTCTTCTCCACAACATTCTGCCAATGAGTTTATATCCTATACTGTTGTTCTCCTTTGCTACCATGCCTCTCAAGAGATATGGCATCGAAAAGATCAAGTGTTTGCTGGCTGTGGAAAAGTTTTGTGAGTAGAATGTTGTTCATTCTATTAAAAATGAAGCTATTTTTAATTGCAATTAAAAATGAAATCCAGAGCCATTAAATTCACAGAAATAAAGTCTAGAAATAACATAAATCTGTTGTTCCTAAATTTATTAATAAGAATAGATCTTCTTTATACATGATATTCTACTATGTCCAATCCCTTTTGCTTATTGTGCTCTATTCAACCTTTTCAGAACCTTCTGAAAAACATAGACATTAAAAACTAAGTTTTAATTATACATATATTGTAGCTTGACATTGTATTATGCTTACTTATTTAATCTTTCTTGTTAGATTATACTTTATGCATTTGTGTATTAACAACTGGGGTTACCTGTTTTATATCTGATTATCATATTGCATAATCTTTTGACTTAAAAAGATATCTTAGATTACAAAATCTAGGTATGAAGAATTTTTAAAAATAAACTACATAACTTTTGGCTCGTTCCTCAATCCATAATTTTTCCTTGGAACATCAAAGTTTTGTTTATCTACTGAACACAGAAAAGGTAAAGAATTCTCAGCTCCCGTATGAACTCATGTGTAATAATACAACAGATTTAGGACCAGTCTTATTAAAACAATTCCCTCCTGATAAAGGCCTCATTTCCAAAATATATAGAGAATTGACTCTAATCTATAAGAAATCAAACCATTCTCCAATTGATAAATGGTCAAAGGATATGAACAGACAATTCTCAGACGAAGAAATTGAAACTATTTATAGACATATGAAAATATGCTCCAAATCATTATTAATCAGAGAAATGCAAATTAAGACAACTCTGAGATACCACTACACACCTGTCAGATTGGCTAGAATGACAGGGAAAGATAATGGGGAATGCTGGAGGGAATGTGGGAAAACAGGGACACTGATACATTGTTGGTGGAATTGTAAACACATCCAGCCATTCTGGAGAGCAATTTGGAACTATGCTCAAAAAGTTATCAAACTGTGCATACCCTTTGATCCAGCAGTGTTTCTACTGGGCTTATACCCCAAAGAGATACTAAAGAAAGGAAAGGGACCTGTATGTGCCAAAATGTTTGGCAGCCCTGTTTGTAGTGGCTAGAAGCTGGAAAATGAAAGGATGTCCGTCAATTGGAGAATGGTTGAGTAAATTGTGGTATATGAATGTTATGGAATATTATTGTTCTGTAAGGAATGACCAGCAGGATGAATACAGAGAGGACTGGCGAGACTTACATGAACTGATGCTGAGTGAAATGAGCAGAACCAGGAGATCATTATATACCTCAACAATGATACTGTTTGAGGATGTATTCTGATGGAAGTGGATCTCTTCGATAAAGAGAGCCTTAATTGATCAAAGATGGACAGAAGCAGCTACACCCAGAGAAAGAACACTGAGAAATGAATATAAACTGCTTGCATTTTTGTTTTTCTTCCCAGGTTATTTATACCTTCTGAATTCAATTCTCCCTGTGCAACAAGAAAACTGTTCGGTTCTGCACAAATATATTGTATCCAGGATATACTGTAACCTATTCAACATGTAAAGGACTGCTTGCCATCTGGGTGAAGGGGTGGAGGGAGGGAGAGAAAAAATCGGAACAGAAATGAATGCAAGGGATAATGCTGTAAAAAAATTACCCTGTCATGTGTTCTATCAATAAAAAGATATTAAAATTAAAAAAAAAAAAAAAACAATTTCCCTCAAAAAAAAAAAAAAGCAGAAAAAAGATAGGATCCCCAAAATGAATCACAACAACTATTTTTGGACTTCTGGCCAAGATGGAGGAGAGGAGGCACACAGCTACATGAGCGCCACATTTTCTCTCAGAATCCATTTCATTACAAGCCTCTGAATTAATGTTTGACTGAAAAAAAAAAAAAACACAAATAATTACCAAGAGAAACATCCTTGAAATTCGCCAAGGAAAGGTCTGGTTTTGCTCAAGGGCAGGGATGGTTTTAGATCGGGAGCAGGCTGAGGGCAGGCAGTGGCAGCAAGAGCCTGGCAGGCAGTTCACAGCCTAGCAGAATGGAGGGGGTGGGGTGTAGTCGCAGCTGTCTTTGCAGGGAGAACTTTGCTACAGGATTGGATACTGTGCCCTGGCAGCAAGCCAGCAGAGAAGCACAGAAGCTAAAAATACTGGAGTGGGAGGTGGGAGTGGGAGGGTGGTGAAGAATACAACCTGGAACAGCTGGAGTCTCTCGGGGACCTGGCCACCCCTCCCCCACAGTGTCTCAGCACACTCTCAGAGTCTCAGAGCCCAGGTGCAGCACACCCATCACTGTCTTGTTAGTGCCTCGCTACTACCCCAGCAGTCTGTAGGGGAAACTCGGTAACACCACCCAGACACTCCCCCCCCAAAAAAAGCAGATTCCTTTTTTGTTTTTCTTTTTTTCTTTGCTAGTTTATCTTTGATTCTTCTCTGACAAAATGAGCAAAAAATTGAAACGGACCTTAACCCTTGACAACTTCTATATGGACAGAGAGCAGACTCTAAACCCTGAGGAGACTAAAAACAGACTGTCTCCGGGTTAATCCCCAAAGGAGGAGATCTCTGTTCCTCAGCACAGATGAATCTCATAGAAGAAATTAAAAAGGCTCTCACAAGAGAGCTAGAAGAAAAGTGGGAAAAGGAGAGGGAGGCTCGGCAAGAGAGTCTGGAGAAGTCATCCCACTCATTTAAAGACAGAGTGGATAAAGAAATCAAATTGGTGAAAAATAGACTTAGTGAACTGGAAACAGAAAATAGCTCTCTAAAAAATAAAATTGGCGAAATGGAAAAAAATTCCATAGAATAAAATAACTCACTTAAAAACTCAATTGGACAATTAGAAAAAGATATTTTATAAAGTGAGTGAAGAAAATACTTCAATGAAAATCAGAATCAAACAACTGGAATTGAATGACTCGAGGAGACAAGAAGAATCAGTCAAGCAAAACCAAAAAAAAAAAAAAAAAAAAAAAATGAAACAATGGAAAAAAACGTGAAATGCCTTCTTGGGAAAACAACAGACCTGGAAAAAAGACCTAGAGAGACAATCTGAGAATTATTGGACTCCCAGAAAAGTATGATGAGGAAAAGAGCCTGGACACTATTTTCCAGGAAATTATCAAAGAGAACTGCCCAGAAGTCATAGAAACAGAGGGTAAAATAGACATTGAAAGACTTCATCAATCACCTACTGAAAGGGATACCAAAATCAAAACACCAAGAAATATAGTGGCCAAATGCCAGAACTATCAGACAAAGGAAAAAAATACTGCAAGCAGCTAGAAAAAAAAATTCAAATATAGAGGTGCCACAATAAGGATTACCCAGGATCTAGCAGAGTCCACATTAAAGGCTCAAAGGGCCTGGAATATGATATTCCAAAAGGCTAAGGAACTCAGTATGCAGCCAAAAATAACTTACCCAGCCAGAATGACCATCTTTTTTCAGGGAAGAAGATGGATATTCAACCAAATAAGAGAATTTCACCTATTTTTGATGAAAAAAACCAGAACTTAACAAAACATTTGATCTACAAATATAGAACTCAAGAGAAACCTAAAAAGGTAAAAAGAAATCTTGGGAACTATATTTCTGTTATAAAGATGTATAAAGAATACATGTATACCTTGTTTTAGAAACTAGAGATAGAAAGGACATTGTGCCAGAAAAAGGGTAAAGTGAGGTTACTACATCTCCTGAAGAGGCAAAGGAAACCTATTATATCTGAGAGAAAGAATAGAGAGGGATGAATATAGTGGGTATCTTACTGCCATCAGAAATGGCTTAAAGAGAAAAATTTTAGACATATTCAATTTATGGTGAAACTTCTCCCACCTCATTGAAAAGTGGGAAGGGGTAAGTTGGGAAGGAGTAAGCTAAGCAGAAGGGAATACAGAAACTGTGAGGAAAAGGAGTAAGATCGGGGGGGGGGGGGACTCTAAGGTAGGGGAAGGGATACTAAAAAGGGAGGGGTGTGAGAAGCAAGTGGTGCTCACAAGCTTAATACTGGGAAGGAGGGTAAGAGGGAAAGAAGGGAGAAAAGCATAAACAGAGGTTAACAAGATGGCAAGTAATACAGAATTGATCATTTTAACCATAAATGTGAATGGGGTAAACTCCCCCATAAAGAGGAAGCGGTTAACAGAATGGATTAAAAGCCAGAATCCTACAATATGTTGTTTACAGGAAACACAACTGAAGTAGGGAGATATATATAGAGTAAAGGTAAAAGGTTGGAGCAGAATCTACTATGCTTCAGGTGAAGTCAAAAAAGGAGGAGTAGCCATCTTGATCTCAGATCAAGCAAAAACAAAAATTGATCAAATTAAAAGAGATAAGGAAAGGCACTATATCTTGCTAAAGGGTAGCATAGATAATGAAGTAATATCAATATTAAACATATATGCACCAAGTGGTATAGCATCTAAATTCTTAAAAGAGAAATTAAGAGAGCTGTAAGAAGAAATAGACAGCAAAACTATAATAGTGGGAGATCTCAACCTTGCACTCTCAGAATTAGATAAATCAAACCACAAAATAAATAAGAAAGAAGTCAAAGAGGGAAATAGAATATTAGA